>NW_004524655.1:6451948-6456109 GCF_000260255.1 Octodon degus
TGTGTGTGTGTGTGTGTGTGTGTGTGGCCAGCTCAGCCCACCAGGGGGCGGGGCTGGCTGGCATGTGGTGCTGGGGGATTGAACCGTGGTCCCTGTGCATTGCCAAGCTTGTTTCAAGTAGGTGCTTTAGACCACTGAGCCATCTCTCCAGCCCCTGTTTAAGACATTTTAAAATTTATTTTTTATCTATTTTTGTTACCAAGCTCAGGATTTTGTACTTGTCAGGCAGGTGCTGTGCTGCTGAGCTTTATCCTTGGTGACCCCTGCCCCCCATAAAAGAATTATGAACTTTTTTTTTTTTTCTCAGAACGAGGGATTGAACTCAGGCCCTTGCACTTGCCAGGGAAGTGCTTATCCTACTGAGCCATCTCCCCAGCCCCGTGAACATATTTTTTGAAAGAATGTAATTCAAGGGCTGGCCAGGTAACTCAGTGGACTAAAGCGCCAGCTTAGGCAGAACACAGCAGCCGGGGTTCAATCCCTGGTGTACAGTGCCGGCCCTGCCCCCACCCCCATAGCACACTGAGACAGCAATTAAGACTGGGCATGGAGGGCAGGGGAGATGGCTCAGTGGAATAAACTCTTCCCTGGCAAGTGCAAGGGCCTGAGTTCAATCCCCGGTTCCTTAAAAAAAGACTGGGCATGGTGGCACACACCTGTAATCTCAGTGCTTGGGAGGTTGAAAACAGGAGAATCACTATGAGTCCAATCTACATAGTGAGACCCTGTACACCCTATTCTAAATTCACAAAAAACAGCAACAAAAAGAATTAACTCATGCTGTTTTTTTTTTTTTGTTGTTGTTGTTGTTGTTGTGGAACTGGGGATTGAACTCAGATCCTTGCGTTTGCCAGTCAAGTGCTTATCCTACTGAGCCATCTCCCCAGCCCCATCGCATGCTGTTTTAATGTTCATGGAAACTTTTTTTTTTTTTTTTTTCTGGTACTGGGGATTGAACTCAGGACCTTGTGCTTGCCAGGCAAGTGCTTATTCGACTGAGCTATCTCCCTGACCCCTCCTTTATTATTATTTATTTTTTTATTTTTTATTTTTTTTAGTGGAACTGGGGATTGAACTGAGACCCTTGAGCTTGTCAGGGAAGCGCTTATTCTACTGAGCCATCACCCCAGCCCCTACACCCCCCTTTTTTGGTCAACTTAATAACTTCTCAACTTAGCCTATAGAACAAATATAGTCTTTATTTTGACTATGCCTTTTGGATATGTATGTAATATATACATAATATATTTCTGTTTTTATATGCATACACACACACACACACACACACACACACACACACACACACAGTTTCTGCCTGGCCCAACATCTTGTAGTACAGATTGTGGCTTTGGCATAGTAATTTAAAAAGGAATGTCTTCTGCCTTCAATTCAGCTAAAATACTTTTTCCTAATATAGGATGACTATTTCCTTTCGTGTTACTTTATCTGAATGAACTTTTGTTAGAACAGTGCTTATGCTTTGTAAAAAAAGACACTGTGAACCAAGAGTTTGTGTGGTTTGATCTTTTTTTGCGGTACTGAGGATTGAACTCAGGCCCTTGCGCTTGCCAGGGAAGTGCTTATTCTACTGAGCCATCTCCCTGGCCTCTGTGTGGTTTGATTTTTTATTGTATTTTCCCTGAGGTAGGGACCCTTCAGGCCTCTCAGGCATTATTTGTAGACAGGGTATATCAACTATTGTAACTGTCCTATTAACCCTTTTCACTTGGATTCATTTATCTTTTTTCTCTTTAAAATAAAAAATAGTTCCCAGGGACATCCTATTCAGGGCCCCTCTCCTGTCTCTCTCTCTCGGACAGGAGCTTTCTTTCCCTCAAAGAAATTCTGCTCATACAAAAATAAAATAAAAAATAGTATCCAATGTGAATGTTTATGGTGGGCAGTGTGCTCACTATTTGATGAGGTGCTTCTAAGTTTTAGAGATTTTCCTTTTTATTGTTTTGTTTTTTTTGTTTTTTGCGAAACCAGGGATTGAACTCAGGCCCTTGCACTTGCCAGGGAAGCGCTTATTCCGCTGAGCCATCTCCCTGGCTCGTAATAATCTATTTTATTGTTTTTGGGTTTTTTTTTTTTTTTTTTTTTTGAGATTTTCCTTTTTGTATTGGTCTTTATATTTTCTGCACCAATATTTTTTGTATTTTATTTTTTCCAGTACAAGCTCTACAGGGTCTCACTACACAGATTGGACTCATAGTGATCCTCTTCTTTTCATCCTCCCAAGCATTGGGATTACAGGTGTGCACCATAAGGCCCAGTCTTAGTCAGGGGTGGGGCCAGTATAGCATGCTGGGGATCAAACCACGGTCCCTGTGCCTGCCTAAGCAGGTGCTTTAGTCCGCTGAGCTATCTGGCTGGCCCTTGTACCAATATATTCTATCATAAGCCTGTTTATTTTCTTCAGAGCACTTAGTTACTGAAATAATGTTCAGTATAAATTTTTTCCTCATTTGAAATGTGAAGTTTATTTTAAAAAAAAAAAAAAGACCTTTTTTCCATTTGGTTCAGTGTTGTATCTCTAGTTCAAGAATGATTGGCAAAGGGCTGGGGAGATAGCTCAGTGGAATAAGTGCTTGCCTGGAAAGCTCAAGGTCTTGAGTTCAATTCCTGGTACTGAAAAAAAAAAGTGATTGGCAAGTAATTGTTGATTACTACATATATATTTTAATAAAGAGAGAGCAAAAGAGAGGGTAGTCTATGTAGCTCAGGCTGCCCTGGCATTTGCAGCGGTCCTCTTGCCTCAGCTTCCTTAGTACTGGGATTATAGGTGTGTGCCATCACATCCAGCCTCAAAGGTATCATTTAAAACAAAATAAAAAGGGTCAGCGAGATAGCTCAGCAAACTATCTGCTGTGGCAAGTGCAGGGACTAGGGTTCAATCCCAGGTCCTGCATAACACAGTGGCCCCACCCCTGGGGTGCTCTGAGTGAGCAAACCAGTCCAGGTGTGGTGGCACATGCCTGTAACTCCAAATCTCAGTACTGGAGAGGCTGAAAACGAAGATTACTATGAGTCTGAACTGCATAGTGAGACCCTGTACCAAATACATAAATGAAAAAGAAAAGAAACCACTTTACTATGGATTGTTTTACTCAAGTACTAATGTTGTGGCCTAAACTCATATTTTTCAGAGATTGTAAAAAGGCCTATTTTTCCTTATTTTAACACAGTTTTGTAGGTAGGTGAAAAGAAATAGGTTCAAATATGTATATATTACGTGTATATACATATATGTAGGTAAGATGTGTTAACCTTTTTTTTGTTTGTTTCTTGCAGATGGAAAGAACTCAAGTGGATCGAAGCGTTATAATCGCAAGCGTGAACCTTCCTATCCCAAAAATGAAAATTTTAGCAACCAATCCCGTCGCTCCAATTCACAGAAAAGCAAAACTTTTAATAAGATGCCTCCTCAAAGGAGTGGCGGCAGCAGCAAACTCTTTAGCTCTTCTTTTAATGGTGGAAGACGAGATGAGGTATGGAATTTAAGAATGTCCTTTTTAGAATATAAGTACAAAATTAGAAGTTTTTTTTCCTCAGTAGTTTACTAGTAGCTGAGGGAAGGCAAACAACAAGTAAAATAGGTCATCAGAGCAATCTTGGGGCTGGGGAGATGGCTCAGTAGAATAAGTTCTTGTCTGACAAGCACAGGGACCTGAGTTCAATACCCGGTTCTATCAAAAAAAAAAAAAAATCAATCTTGAGTAGAGGATGAACTAAGTTTAGAACTTTGCCTACTTTTTCCCTGCTTGGAGGAAGAAGATAACTTGTTGCTGGTATGAAAAATTACAGCAAATTTGTGCAGAACTTTTTAGTACCATTTGGAATATTTAAGTCAAAATGATGTGTATTTGTGGCATTTGCTCTCTAATTTCTAATAAAATGTAAAATGTTTATATCCTGGGGCTGGGGAGATGGCTCAGTAGAACAAGTGCTTGCCTGGCGAGCTCAAGGGCCTGAGTTCAATCCCTGGTTTTACAAATAAATAAAATATTTATGTCCTTAGTCTCAGATATCCTACTTTAGGAGTTTCTTAAGATGTGTTTCTAGAAGTATACAAAGGGCTGGTGAGATGGCTCAGTGATCTAAAGCACCTACTTAGAACAAGCTTAGCAAAGCACGGGGACCGCGGTTCAATCCCCCAGC
>NW_004524655.1:6457064-6458750 GCF_000260255.1 Octodon degus
TTTTTTGCGGGGCGGGGAACAGAACTGGGGATTGAACTCAGGCCCTTGCGCTTGCCAGTGAAGCGCTTATTCTACTGAGCCATCTCCCCGGCCCCTGATACCAAGTTTTATAAAGAGTTTTATAGAGTAAAACATGATCAGGGCAGGCCAAATAGTTCAGCAGATTAAAGTGCCTGCAAGCAGGCACAGGGACCTGGGGTTCAATCTCTGGACTTGCTGTGCCGGCCCTGCCCCCGGGGCACACAGAGATGGCAATTGAGGCTGGGTGTGGTGGTGCTGCCCTGTAATGCCAGCTCTTGGGAGGCTGTAAGCAGGTTGATCACTTAAGAGTCAGATCTAGTATGAGACTATAAACACCCTGTAGAACCTTCCCTAAATTACAAAAAGAAAAAAAATTTACTCACCAAATGCCAATAGCAGTTTGGAATATAGCATTAAATAGAATATTGTCTTTGTCTTCAGGAGCTTATATTCTAGTTTGGAGACACAATATACCACTATATGATAAATTTCATGGTAAGTGCCTATTGGCTTCAAAAAATATTTGCAAATGTGGTTGGAGGGAAGAAAAAGGATGAAGATAAGGAGTAGAGTTTTAAATTTGCCTTGTTTTTATTTCTGTGGAGCTGGGGATTGAATCCAGGACCTGAAGCATACTACAAAAAGGAACTTTCACTGAGTCAAACCTAAAAGTGCAATTTTTGTTTTATTGCTGTTTTTGAGGTAGGCTCTCACTGTGTATGCAAGCTGGCTTTGAGCTTACTGTGTGCAGCCCAGGGCAGCTTCTAACTTGCAGCAGCAATCCTCTTGCCTCTGCCTCCTGAGTTTTGGGATCACAAGTGTGCACCAACTTGGGCAGGCAGAAGTGCAGTCTTAGAAGGTAGCTAAGGGATGCTTATCTGTGGAGATGGCTTTGAGAACTTCATGAAGCATGGAAATATACTGTAGGGTTTGGGAAGAATGTTTTCCAGAAGGCATAAAAAGTACAAGAAATTGAAGGTGGCAATTTTTTGGGTAATTGAAGTAAAACTAGTAGTTCACTGTCATTGGAGGGGAGGTAGGAGATGAAGCCAAGAACTGACAAGCACCTCAGCAGCAGGTCTTGGTTATTTAACTGGTGGGTGACCTATATACCTTCATTCCGGAAAGTTCTGTACCATTTGTCATCCAGCCTGGATTGGGTTGTATTCCTACTGACCTTAATAACAGTGTGTGTCAATTTTGGGAGGCACCTTAAGGGATCTTCTACACTCCAGATATATTCTTCCTTTCCTCCATTGTGAAGTGATAGTCCAAGTTTTCCTTAGTAATCTGGATCAGTCAATTCTGCCAACGTTGTAACTCCCTTTGTAGCTATTTTATGCAGTTAAAAGATGCCTAAAATGACTGGGTGGAAGTCTTAAGTGTTTAGTTAAATACAATCATTATCATGTTTCTTTTTTTTTTTTTAAATGTATTTATTTATTTATTTAATTTATTACATTTATTTATTGTGTGTGTGTGTGTGGCCAGCTCAGCCCACCAGGGGGCGGGGCTGGCTGGCATGTGGTGCTGGGGATCGAACCGTGGGCCCTGTGCTTCGCCAAGCTTGATTCAAGTAGGTGCTTTAGACCACTGAGCCATCTCTCCAGCCCCTTGAACATATTTTCATTGACATATTTTACTCAGTTTTCCAATAGGAGCAGA
>NW_004524655.1:6458850-6465069 GCF_000260255.1 Octodon degus
GGCTGGCATGTGGTGCTGGGGATCGAACCGCGGTCCCTGTGCTTTGCCAAGCTTGTTTCAAGTAGGTGCTTTAGACCACTGAGCCATCTCTCCAGCCCCATTATCATGTTTCTTGGTATTACTCTTCCTCATTCTGTAACTAAGACTTCTTGGCCAGTAGAGCATAAATTTGCAGGAATAGGAAGCAGAAATTTAGGTAGTACCATTTCCACTTTTACCCCTTGATTCCTGGACCCCATGGATTCTGGCTATGGGAGAAACAGTACCAGAAAGTGGGTGCTGATTCAAAGCATGTACTGTACAGTCTTCTGAAGAACCTTGCACCAGCCCTGTAAGTATTGCCACCTAGCTGTTATAGCAACCTTGCAGTTGCTATACTAAGAGCTGGAATAGTCGGGCATGCTGAGTGACATATACCTATAGTTCCAGCCTTCTGGGGGGCTGAGGCTTCAGGATCACAAGTTGAAGTACAGTCTGGGCAATTTAGTAATTTGATAAGACTGTGTCTCAGGGCTGGCCAGATAGTTTAGTGAATTAAAGTTCCTTAAGCAGATGCAGGGACCGGGGTTCGATCCCTGGTGTGCTGTGCCAGCCTTGCCTCCGGGGTGCATTGAGACGGGGATGGAGACTGAGACTGGGCATGGTATCGCTTGTCTGTAATTCCAGTGCTTGGGAGGCTGAAAACAGAAGGACCACTACAAGTCCAATCTGTGTAGTGAGACCCTGTAGACCCTGTACAAAAAGAGACTGTGCCTCAAAATAAAATTTAAAACGTAGGATCATGTGGGGCTTTTGATGGACTGGCTTTAGTCCAGAGAGCTAGGAAGCCATGGGGAGATTTAAAAAGAAAAGTAGAGGGGCCAGGGAAGTGGCTCAGTAGAACAAGCGCTTTCCTGGCAAGCGCAAGGGCCTGAGATCAATCCCCGGTTCTGCAAAAAAAAAAAAGTTAGGATAATCCAATATCCAGTCTCAAAGGACAGACTGGAAGCAGGAAGTCTTAATTAGGAAGCCATAAAAATTCCTTTTTTGTGTGTGATGCTAGGGATTGAATACAAAGTCTAAAGCATCCTCCGCAAACCACTAAGTAAGCACTCTTAGTCTTATAAAGATACTCTTGGTGAGAGTGATGAAAGCTTAGAAACAGCTATCAATATACAGTTGGTATTTATTTATTTATTTATTTTTAAATTTTATTTATTTGTGTGTGTGTGTGTGTGTGTGTGTGGCCAGCTCAGCCCACCAGGGGGTGGGGCTGGCTGGCATGTGGTGCTGGGGGATTGAACCGTGGTCCCTGTGCTTTGTAAAGCTTGTTCTAAGTAGGTGCTTTAGACCACTGAGCCATCTCACCAGCCCTACAGTTGGTATTTAAAGGTTGAAGAACTAATTTTTTTTTAAAACAGATTTATTTATTTAGTTTGCTGGCTCAGCCTGCCCTCAGGGCAGAGCTGGTGGTATGTGGTGCCAGGGATCAAACCACAGTCCTCTGCGCCTGCCTAAGCTTGCTTAAGCAGGTGCTTTAGATCATTGAGCTATCTCACCGGCCCCTGAAGAACTAAATATTGAGTCAGGATAATAAGGAGCCAGCAAGAGATGGAGCAGTAAATAAACAGTTGTTGAGGGGCTGGTGAGATGGCTCAGTGGTCTAAAGCACCTACTTAGCACAAGCTAAGCTAAGCCAAGCAAAGCACAGGGACTGCGGTTCAATCCCCCAGCACCACATGCCAGCCAGCCCCGCCCCCTGGTGGACTGAGCTGGCCACACACACACACACACACACACACACACAAAATAAATAAATAAATAAAAAATAAACAGTTGTTGAGAAAAGAGAACTAAAATCCATCTGAATAAATTGATCTCTTGTTAAGTGCTGTTGATAGATTAAGAATAGCTCCAAAGGCTGGATGTGTAGTTCAGCACTTGGGAGGCTGACATGGAGGATCCAGCAAGTTCATGGTCAGCCTAGACTACATCCACAGTGAAGGCAAGGCCAGTCTGAACTCTGTCTCAAAAAAAACAAAAAAAGAATTGACCTTTGGATTTGAAAATGTGAAGGTAGGTAGGCCATTCATGTTGAGTTACTTTGTTAGAGTGATGACAGAAAAATTGATGGGCATGGATTTAAGAGAGAGTAGGAGGAAAAGGGAAAAAAAAAGCAAACGTAGACCAAACTTTTTTTGTTTTGATGACAGGATCTCACTATGTTGTTGGGGCTGGACTTGTACTCACTCTTGTAGCCCCCAGGCTGGTCTCAAACTCTCAGTAATCCTCCTGTCTCACCCTCCCGAGTGATGCGATGACAGGCGTGTGCCACCACACCTGCTTCCAGACCATACTTTTTTAGTGACCTTGCCCTTGTTCTGAAAGAGTTAGAGAGGCTCTCTAGCAGCTTGAGGGGGGACTGTGCAGTCAAGAGGGATTTGGGTTAGGAAAGTTACAGCATAGCTCTGTTAGTTGTGTGGTTCTGGTGACAGGGAGAACGTGATCCAGGGGAGAGGGGAAATGATGGATGGTGCAGTCTAGTGGAGAAGTGAAGGAGTTGGTCTTTGACCTTTGGATTTGACCTTTGAACTGGACAAAGGTCCAGTTCACGTTATCCAAAGTAACAAGGAGAAGGTTTGGTGGTGGGGTGTTGGGAGTTCTTTCCTGATTGTGCTTATTTTTTCCATTCAAATATATATAAGACAAACTGAAATGGAGCCTGAGGAATGAAGTCTGGGAGAAAGGGGAATGCATGAACCATGAAGTGTGATAGGGTTTTACTGTGGCTGCTAGGCAGCCTGCGGGGCTCATTCCTGATACTGGTCGTGTAGTTGTCACTTAGCTATCTTTCACTGCTCTGGGGGTGCTATGGAGGGCAAGGTTTCACAAGGTGGACATAGCAGATCAAAGGGGACTAGTGGACCACAGGATTTAAGGAAAGTAAAGTAGGTGGTGGGTAGATCACTAGTTTGGAGACTAGGTGTTAGAATATAGACTTTCCCTGAGAATAGAATGAAATTCTGGTTGGATATTAAATGCTGTCTACTAAATTCCAAATTTGATGCTCAAAATTAAGATAGCTGGGTATGAGGGCACATACCTGGAATCCCAGCAATCTGGGAGGTTAAGGCAGGAGGATTGCAAATTTGAGTCCAGCCTGATTAAATGATTTTTTTTTTTTTTTTTTCCTGGAACCGAGGATTGAACATGGGCCTTGAGCTTGCCAGGCAAGCATTTACTCTCCTGAGCCATCTCCCCGGCCCAGCTTGATTAACTTCGTGAGATCCTGTCTCAAAATGAAAATATCTGGAGGTATATCTTAACATAAAGGGTTCATCCCAAGTACTACCTCCTTCCCAAAGAAAAAGGATCAAAATAGCGTAGGGTTAGTATATTGGAAAGAAAACCAGGAATTATAATAGGTGGCAGTGGCCAGTTAGAACAAGTAAAAACAAAACTTAAATTATGTAGGGACTTTTCTTGACTGAACACAGCTCTCAGGTCTATCTTTGAGATATAGGGGAGAGAAGGCTGGTTAAGGAGATGAGAACCATAAAAGGACAGGCTTTCAGTCACATAAGCAACGTGCTGCAGTATATATACCATAGGTTCACCACCTTTGCTCTCTGGAGTATGAGAGAAAAAGGATGACTTAAAAGTCTTGGGGGGCTGGGGAGATAGCTCAGTAGAATAAGCACTTGCCTGGCAAGTGCAAGGGCCTGAGTTCAATCCCTGGTTCCACACACACACACAAAAAAAAGTCTTGGGCTTCCTGTAGTGACCTAGGGCATAAGTGATGTGGAGCATGCTTCATCTGTTTTTAGGATTTTAAAAAAGGAAGTTATTTAACTATATTGTGCCATAGCTTATTTTTATTTTTCTGAGGGGGGAACCGGGAATTGAACTCAGGCCCTTGCACTTGCCAGGCAAGTGCTTATTCTACTGAGCCATCTCCCCATCCCTGCTTATGTTGATTTTGAAATGTCATGTACCAATAGAAGATACCTCGTGTGTGTGTGTGTGTGTGTGTGTGTGTGTGTGTAACTGGGATTGAACTCAGGACCCTGTGCTTGCCAAACAAGTGCTTATTCTACTGAGCTATCGCCCCAACTCCAAAGATACCTTTTAATATACCCACCTGCCTATTTTTTTCCATACCATACTGGGGATTGAACCCATAAATCCCTCAATCGTACCTTTATCCTTTTTTTTTTTTTGTCTTTTTTGAGATAGTGCCTCACTATGCAGTTTAGGCTGGGCTTGAACTCACTATATAGCCCAGGCTGCCCTCAAATTTGCAATGATCTTCCTACCTCAGTCTCCTGAGTGCTGGTATTACAGGCTTGAGCCATCACCAACTACTTAATTTTAAGTCAAGGTCATACCAAGTTGACCTGGCTGTTCTTTTTTTTTAAAGTATAACATCAATTTGTTATTTCTTTCTCAAGAGTTTTCTTCAGTCCATTAAGACCCAGCTCCCCTTACATGGACTTTGGTGGAGGTTGTGGGGGGCAGCACCAGCATCTGTAAATCGGGGTGGAGGTGTTTGGTCCTTTCAGGCTTCATGAGATCAATTTCTAACCACTTTGCTGTGAATGGCACAACTCACACAGTAATGCAGCTTCACATACAGCTTGGGAAGCACATAACCGTCAAAGACACTCATTTTGAAAATGTCCCTGATGGTGGCAGCCTCCACTATGTTCTGAATAACAAGACTTCTTAATGGCCTTGTCCTTGGATATTCACTGGGCGTAGTTCATGCAGCAAATAGGCTGCACATGACCATGACCATTGTTCTTTCTTTTTTTCATCATCTTGGAAAGGAGGACCCCATGACCTGCTTGTTCTTGGCTGTCCTGCCTCACCCTCTCATCAGGCAGCTGAGAATACAAGTATATTCACTAGGCTCAACACACACATTGTATCTTTTTAATTTTACTTATTTTTTTTGCAGAACTGGGAATTGAACTCGGGCCCTTGCGCTTGCCAGGGAAGCACTTATTCTACTGAGCTATCTGCTGGCCTCTCTTTTTTAACTTTACTTCAGAGGTTCTTTTTTTCTTTTTTTTTTTGTTTTTGAGACAGCGCTTTGCTCTGTAACTCTGGCTGTTCTTTTTGGTTGGTTATTTTTATACAGGGTCTCAGCATGTACTTCAGACTTGTAGTGATCCTCTTATCTCAGCCTCCTTAGTGCTAGGATTACAGACATGCACCTCTATGCCTGGTTCTGGGTCAGCATGGCGTGCAGTACCCAGTACCAGGGATCAAACTCAACCTTGTGCTTGTCAGGCAGGTGCGTATGCCACGGAGCTATCTCCCCAGCCCAACTGAAGTTGTTCTTAAACTCTGTGTAGCCGATGAACTTAAGCAATCATTCTGCCTCAGCCCCCTGAGCTGGTATTATAGGTGTGCACTACTAGGCCTGGCACTTCTTACATTTTTTTAAACAGTATCTGCAAATGATACTTCAACAAGTTCCCAGGTTTGACCAAGCAACCAAAGTCTCTTACATTTGCATTTTCTCTGGCCTAGTAATTTTTCCTGTACTTCCTAAAGAAATTAGGTACATCAGTTTGCAAACTTAATTTGTTCCACAATTCTGGACAAGATGGCCACATTCAAGTTATGTGGGAAGCTGGGTGTAGTGGCACATGGCTGTTATCCCAGCACTCAAAAGGCTGAGGTGTAAGGAGGATTGTTACAAGTTTGAGATCAGCTTGGGCTACAAAGTGAGCTCAAGGCTGGTCTGAACTGCAGACCCTGTTTCAGAGAGACAAAAATAAGCTCATGTGGAAAAGGTGGCCACAGTTGTGTTAGTTAGCGATGTAGAGTTTGCCAACAAAAGTTCTGCCAAATGGTTCTGCTTGTTAACCACATTGTTGGCAAACCAAAGCACTTGTGAACTCATGCTCATGTTAGAGTACATATATAACAAGTTTGAGGCCCTGGAATTGATCCCCAGCATTACAGAGAAGGAACAGGGGTAAGGAGTAGGGAGAGGAAGGAAGAAAAGAAGGAAAGAGAATTGCAAGCAGATGTGGTAACGCATGCTTCTCAGCACTTTGGAGGTTGAGGTAGGATGATCAAAAACAAGCTCAATGCAAGCCAGGCTACATTCAAGGTCAGCGAGACTGTGTCTCAAAAAAAAAAGCATGTGCCCAAATATTTGTACACAATGATGTATCCAGAAATGTTTATCAGAGCCTTATCTTTGTTTTTATTTTATATATTTAT
>NW_004524655.1:6465169-6470355 GCF_000260255.1 Octodon degus
AATTCTGTCTCAGCTTTCTGAGTGCTGGGATTATAAGTGTGCACCACCATGTCTGACTTCAGAATATTATCTTTCCTTTTTTTAGGAGTTTATGTTGACTAGTGTTTTTTTTTTTTTTTTTTTTGGAACTGGGGAATTGAACTCTCAGACCCTTGTGCTTGCCAGGCAAGCACTTATTCTACTGAGCTACCTCTCCGGCTTCCTGTGTTGACTAGTTTGTAAAGGTTTCAGTTCATAGTTAGCTGGCTCCAAGGCAGTGTAGCATGCCAGAGGAGCGGCTCATGGTATGTGTGGTAGTAGGAAGCAGAGAAAAAGAGGAGTTATCTTTAACAGTGGGAAAGCTACAAACAATTCTTACACATAACAGCATAAAAACATGTGTGCTGATGTTATGCTATGGTGTATAGTCATTTAAAGTGACAGTATACCAGCATTTAGTGGTGCTGTGCAGTGTTTATAAACTTGAATGGGAAACTGAGACTGAGAAGTGATCTAGATGACTCTTGCTGAAAACTGAAACACACTCTGACATTTGTTCTTTGAGTTCAGCACTGTTTTTCCTAAGTAGTTTCTTGGTACTTTCTGTATTGGTGATTGGATTTATTTCTGGACACATACTAGTCTGTATACATGTTCTAATTGTCAGTTTTGCTTAACTTTGTGTCTGAGATGGGAAGTCTCTAACAGGGTCCATAAACCTATGATAGCACCTCCCTGTAGGCCATTCCAGAGTCAGTTCGTCAGAAAGAAATAAAAAACAAGTAGTTATCAAAAAAATGAAGGTGTAAGGTCAGGTCATTTAGCTCATGGGCCCAGTGTTTGTCTAGGATTCACAGGGCCTCTACATTGATGTCTGGCACTGGGGAAAAAATAAATAAAAGGAGTGAAAATTACCAGGATTCTTTTTTTTTTTTTATTTTATTTTATTTTTTTTACCAGGATTCTTATGGGAGTGTAGAAAGATTAATCCTACTAGTCAGTATGTCTTTTGTGGTTTATGATAAATAAGGGAGTTTCTGCTGAGCTGTATCATTTAATAGTTATTTGTCATTTAGCAGAACAGACTTTAATGGGATGACAGAAGCTGTTTTCCTCTCTTCACTCTCATCAGGTATTGGGTAGGCTTTTGTATTACCCTGTCCTAGGAAGATTGTTCACCTTAAGCCTATGTTTCATTTGGTTAATATTTGAGCCATTTCATAAGAGGATTTGTGCTGGTTTTGCTGTGAATTGGTAATTGTCCTAATCTAAAATGTTGTCATTCTCTAGGTAGCAGAGGCTCAACGGGCAGAGTTTAGCCCTGCCCAATTCTCTGGTCCTAAGAAGATCAACCTGAACCATTTGTTGAATTTCACTTTTGAACCACGTGGACAGGCGGGTCACTTTGAAGGCAGTGGACATGGCAGCTGGGGAAAAAGGAACAAGTGGGGACATAAACCTTTTAACAAGGAACTCTTTCTACAGGCCAAGTGAGTCTCTGTTACTGTGGGGGAAGTGAAACAGTCTCTCTGGGTAGTTGAGGTGCTGTGAGGCTTTCTTTAAACTACTACAGGAGAGTGTTGAACTCCATTCCCAGTCCTTTTTTTAAGTTTTAGCTTGAGACAAGGTCTTAGTTGCTGAGGCTTGGTTTGAATTTGTGATTCACTTAGCTCAGCTTCCCAGTGTAGCTGGGACTACAGGTGTACCCACCATGCCTGGCTTCCCTTTTGTGTGGTATGAGTTCTTTGATTTGACCTTGGATCTGGACTGAAGTAAGCATTATGTATCTTACATAAACTGGTCTTAACTCTTTGTGAACAGTTTTTACTGCCTTTAAGACTAGACATGGGGGCTGGGGAGGTGGCTCAGTAGAATAAGCGCTTCCCTGGCAAGTGCAAAGGCCTGAGTTCAATCCCTGGTTCTGCCGGGAGAGGGGGGAGGACTAGACATGTTCTGGGAATCTAAGGGTGGCAGGTGGAAATCTGTTTACTGTTGGTTGAAGGAACCATAGTCTGGGTTAATTTTAGTTCAGTGGAGACCAATAGGGAACTTGGCTGGGCTTGGAAGCAAAAGAAATAGTTCATGGATTTGCACTACTATAACCTGCTGAGTCTGTAATCCTTCCAGAGCCAAGCTCAGAATTGATGCTAAAATTCTCATTATAGTACTTTAGAAAAAATTATGGCTGTCATGGCCTGTTTTGGAATTAGAAATGAGATGAACTTTTGCTGAGGTCCTGGGTAATTCTGACCCCAGAAAAGTCTGTTCTTCCTTTTTTCTCCTTATAGTTGTCAGTTTGTGGTGTCTGAAGACCAAGACTACACAGCTCATTTTGCTGATCCTGATACCTTAGTCAACTGGGACTTTGTGGAACAAGTGGTGAGTAGCTCAACCAAACTTAGAAATTGGCCAGCCAAGTAGTAGCTCAGTGGATTAAAGCACCTGCAAGCAGGCACAGGGGCCGGGAGTTCAATCCCCATGCCTACCATGCCGGCCCTGCCCCCAGGGCTTGCTGAGACAGTGATTGAGACTGGGCGTTGTGGCACATGCCTCTAATCCCAGCTCTTGGGAGGCTGTAAACAGGAGAATCACTACGAGTCCGATCTGGTAGTGAGAGCCTGAACACCCTATAGACCCTTCCCTAAAATACAAAAAAAGAAAAAGAAAAAAAAAAATAATATTTTTTAAAAAGAGAGAATCATGATTGGTCCTCATTTGGGGCAGAGAGATGGCTCAGTGGAATAAGTGTCTCCCTGGCAAGCGCAAGGGCCTGAGTTCAATCCCCAGTTCCACCAAAAAAAAAAAGAGAAACTTATAAGTTGTTGGTGAGAGACAACTAAAGAAAGAGGTGGTGGTGATAGAGCAGCTGTTGGCATTTTTGCCAATTCAATTTTCTGCCTGGCCTTAATGTCATAGACATTCTCCAGAGGTTAGTCCTTACTTCCTCCTGGAGTTCATTTTGTAACTAATTGGCACTGTCCTGTAGGGGTGGGATGGAAGCATATGGTTTGAATTTGTGTATGAAGTCCTATCTACTAATGCCCTCTCCTGGGAAGTGGCAACCAGGGACTCTGAGCAACCATCACAGACCTGACTAGGTGGATCCAATTATGTGGATATTGCTCTACTGGCGGCCCTTTTAGTAATCAGTGTTGAATCAGCATACAGCTATACTTCTGTCAAAGTCACTGCTATGTTTGTTTTCTGCTGAAGCTGTGAACCTGAGTAAGAATCTCTTTGCTGATCCTAGAAGGGTATCTGATGTAGAATAATCAGAATTATACTGTCCCTTCCTCTTTCCCTCCTTTTGTCCCCTTTTCCCCCCCTTATTGTCATTCCAAGCAGGGATTTTTTTGGGGGGCCCCAAAGCTTGAGCTCCCATTGCTGTGAAAATTTAATTAAGTCCCCTGATAATGACATAAAAACTATAAAACTTGTTTTATATGCACTTAATTGAAAAAGGCATAAAGTACAAGTTTTTGACTTTGTTGGAAATCATTAGATTACTTTTGGACCCCTTTCTATCTATGCCTTTATGTGTAAATATTAAGTAAATGGATAACCCCCAAACTCACGTTTAAGCTATTTGCTTTATTATATTAAGTCATTATTATGGTTTCCATAATGATTTGTTTCAAGTGCTGTCATTCATATATCTGTATTATTGAATAGGCTTATGAAGATATGTTGAATAGAGATGTGTGGGAATGAGAGAGAAGAGGCTTTTTGGACTACCTCTAGTTGATTGTCAAAGCAGTGAAATTATGCCGTTTTTCTGGGGGCCGGGGAGATAGCTCAGTAGAATCGGTGCTTGCCCGGCAAGAGCAAGGTCCTGAGTTCAATCCCTGGTACTGCAAAAAATAAAAAATAAAAATAAATAAATAAATAAATAATGCCATTTTTCTTTCAGCGTATCTGTAGCCACGAAGTGCCATCTTGCCCAATATGTCTCTATCCACCTACTGCAGCCAAGATAACCCGTTGTGGACATATCTTCTGCTGGGCATGCATCTTACATTATCTTTCACTGAGTGAGAAGACCTGGAGTAAATGTCCTATCTGTTATAGTTCTGTGCATAAGAAGGATCTCAAGAGGTGAGACAGACAGCTAGCTACTAGGTTAGACCCGAGTCTGAACTCCTTGGTATGCTTCATCTAAATGTCCATGTTACAGTGTTGTTGCCACAGAGTCACGGCACTATGTTGTTGGTGATACCATTACAATGCAGCTGATGAAGAGGGAGAAAGGAGTGTTGGTGGCCTTGCCTAAGTCCAAGTGGATGAATGTAGACCATCCTATTCATCTAGGAGGTAAGTTCAGTTAAATTTTGGGGCAAATAATTCTGAGAATAGCTATTATTAGTCCACTGAATATACCTCTATAGTGTCAAATTAGCCTTTGGACAGGCCAGTTCTGGTGTGGCTAAGTTTGGATTCTAATGGGTTAGAAGGGAGTTTGCAGAGTATTTTAACTCTGGTTTCAGGTTGGGTTCAGTTATACGTGACAAAAAACCCTCATAAACTTAGGTAAAATGCCTAAGCTTATGAGGGTTTTTTGAGACTGGCATTGTGCTTAGTCTTGGGGATTCTACAATGAGTCAGCCTTGCTACCTCTCATCAAAGGACATATAGTTGAGAAAGTATGAGCTGTTATGTTCCCATTTTCCATGTGGAATTGAGTATTTGACCAAAGTGACCTTTAGTCTGTTAAGGAAAGAACTTCTGAAACGATATTGAAACAATTGATGATTCTTAATAGAAACAGTATCTCATTCCATTCATAAACATTTTTTATTTTTTGGTGTTTTTATTGTATTTTTTTTAAAGAAAAGTAGTAAAAAACCCCCCAAAACAGAATTTCGCTAAACAAAGTGATAAGAATTCAAGAATGGTTGTTATATTGCATATTGTTGTCTTCAAATTAGTTGTTCAGATTACCAGATACTCGCATGCAAAATTGGTACCCCAAAAAATTGATCCAAAAAAAATTACCAATTTTGCATGCTTATATCTGGTAATCTAAGCAACTAGTTCGAAGACAACAAATAACTATTGTTGAATTCCTGTTCTGTTTAGTGAAATTCTGTATCATTTCTTTTTTTTTTTTTTTTAAAGTTTCATAGTTTTATTTTTTTTGTATCATTTCTAATGGGCTTTTTTAAAACTTATTTTTTTAATCTTTTTTTTTTTTAAATTAAGCATTAACT
>NW_004524655.1:6470732-6473611 GCF_000260255.1 Octodon degus
TTTTAGAATCTTTAAAAGAAAATACAGGGGCTGGAGAGATGGCTCAGTGGTCTAAAGCACCTACTTGGAACAAGCTTGGCTAAAGCACAGGGACCGTGGTTTGATCCCCCAGCACTACATGCCAGCCAGCCGCGCCCCCTGGTGGGCTGAGCTGGCCACACACACACACACTAAATAAATGTTAAAAAATTAAAAAAAAGAAAAAGAAAATACATGGGGCTGGTGAGATGGCTCAGTGGTCTAAAGCACCTACTTGGAACAAGCTTAGCAAAGCACAGGGACCGCGGTTCAATGCCCCAGCACCACATGCCAGCCAGCCCCGCCCCCTGGTGGGCTTAGCTGGCCACACACACACAAATAAATAAAATTTAAAAAAAAAAATCACACACACAAAAAATACAGTTGCAATGCTGGGGATTAAATTTAGGACCTTCTCACTATAGCTCTAGCTCTTTATGTTGAAACTAGGCCTTAAATCCTCAGGTATCTATGGTGTCTTAATTAGTTTTCTCATTGCTGAAATAAAAATACCCCATGCCCAAAGTTAAAAGGAAGGAAGGTTTACTTGTTTCATAGTTTGTAGAGGTTTCAGACTATTTGGCTGGCTCTAAGGCAGGGTGGTATAGCAGGCAAACTTTGCAAAAGAGAAACAGTTTATGGTGGGCAGAAGGTAGCAAAGCAAGCAAGGGACTTTTTGGGGGGCCACTCAGGATGCTTTCAGGGCAGGTCTGGTTTGGCTTAAGGATGAGGGGATTGAACCACAGCATCCTGAGCCTGACTGCTTTGTTTCAGCAGGCACTTAAACATCTGAGCTAATGGGCAGGCCCCCTAAGCAAGAGACTTTAGCAGCTGCTTTCTGTACCATTTATACTCTATTTAGGCTTCTAGGATTAGGATGGTGCCAAACCAGCCAGTGGACTGATTTAGTAACCACACACCCTGAATCCCAACTCCAGATTTGGCTACTTCTGAAAAAGCCTCATGACTACATGAAGCTTTGGGGGAATACAAACTGTAACCTGCTTTTTTAAACTAAGCTAAGCCTATAGATTCTATAAAAGATTAAGATTGAGGGCTGATGAGATTGCTCAGTGGACTAAGCGCCTGCTTTGACAGTTACTAGGGTTCGATCCCTGGTCCTGTATGCTGCACCGGCCTGCCCCCAGGACTCTGCTGAACCAGTGAACAAGCCTGGGTATGGTGGCACATGCCTGTGATCCCAGCGCTGGGAAGGCTGAAAACAGGATCACTACCAGTCCAAGCTGTACAGTGAGACCCTGTACCATACGTATAATAATAAAAAAAAGATTATGATTGATAAATTTTTTTTTTTGGCAGAACTGGGGACTGAACTCAGGGCCCTTACACTTGCCAGGGAAGCACTTATTCCACTGAGCCATCTCCCTGGCCCCTTGTTGTGATAAATTTTTTATAAAAACGAAACATCTGAAAATCCTTGAAGTTGACATGTGTAAACTAGAGGAAGACTTATGCTTGTAAACCTAGCAACATCTAGAACATGGAGATGTTCCATATGTAAACTTGGTTAATCTAGTAGAATGAGCTAAGCATATAACTTTTCCTCATAAAAGAAATCAGAATAGTCTCCTTATATGTACAGAGATTTAGCTTAAGTGTTATGTAGGTCAAGATGTGCGTCACATTGGCACCTTCCAATAAAAAAAAAGATATTGGCAACACTGGATTTTGTCAAAGATTTGGGAAAGTAGCTAGCTGCTCTTGTTCCTTTTTTTTTTTTTTTTGGTACCTGGGGCCAAACTCAGGACCTCATGCTTTCCAGACAGGCAGTGTTCTGATTAGCTATGTTCCCAGCTGCTCTCGTTCTTGTCGAAAGTAAATTGATACAGCTTTTTGCAGTTTGGTAATATTCAGCGATCTGAATAGTAATTGGGCATAGTGATGCATGCCTGTAATTTGGCACTTGAGAAGCTAAGGCAGGCCTGCCATGAGTTTGAGGCCAGCCTGGGCTACATAGTAAGTTCAGTAGTTATTCTCTGTCTCAAAAACAATCAACAGTTCCACAATCAACAATGAACACCAAGATCTGAAAAGTTAACATTTCTATTATAAGGAAATAATTTTTTTTTTTTTTTTGCGGAACCGGGGATTGAACTCAAATCCTTGCATTTGCCAGTCAAGCGCTTATCCTACTGAGCCATCTCCCCTGCCCCCTGGAAATAATTTTTATTAAGGGACATGTACAAGGGTTTTTTTTCTTATAGTGTAGTGATGAAAAATTGGGGAATGACCTACCTATGTGTTCTCCAAAAAACTTAAAAATTATTTTGTGGAATACTAGATAGAAGGTAAGGATGGAACAGACTGCTGTGTCAGGAATTTATTTTTATTTTTATTTATTTATTTATTTTTTACGGAACCAGGGATTAGCTCAGGTCCTTGCACTTGCCAGGGAAGCACTTATTCTACTGAGCCATCTCTCTGGCCTGTGTCAGGAATTTTTTTTAAGATGTTGAGTATAGTGGCACATATCTGTAGTTCAAGCACTTAGGCTGACACAGATTGCTGAGTTGGAGGCCAACCTGGACGCAAGACACTCTCTTAAAACAAACGGGGTTGGGGGGTTGGAGGCTGGTGAGATGGCTCAGTGGAAACCGGCGGAGGCCCGCCCATTAGCTCAGTTGTTTAAGTGCCTGCTTAAAATGAAGCAGTCAGTCTCTGAGAGTGGTGGTTCGATTCCCAGATACTCAAGGCAACCCAGACCAGCGCTGGAGGCAATCTGGAGACGCCAAAAAAAAACCCCAAAAAACCCAGCTGCATTTTTTGGGCTGGTGAGATGGCTCAGTGGTCTAAAGCACCTATTTAGAACAAGTTTAGCAAAGCACAACCGCGGTTCAATC
>NW_004524655.1:6475381-6485163 GCF_000260255.1 Octodon degus
CACTGAGCCATCTCTCCAGCCCCGATCCTCCTGTTTTTAGCCTCCCCAGAATGGGGGTTAAAGGTGTGTGGCACCACGCCCTGTCTTGGGGACCTCAGCATGCCCAGGTGCAGGGCCAGTGGTCACATGGTACCAGGGATTGAACCCCTGTTCCTGGGCTTGCCTAAGCAGGCGCTTAGTCAGCACTGAGCTATCGCGAAGCTACTTTCAGCCCCAATTTTTTATTTTGTTTTATTTTTTTTTTTTGTGAACCGGCCCTTGTGCTTGCCAGGGAAGCGCTTATTCCACTGAGCCATCTCCCTGGCCCCTTTAAATTTTTTTTTACTAACCCACTTTTTGATTTTTTTTCTTTTGGCAGAACTGGGGATTGAACTCAGGCCCTTGCGCTTGCCAGGGAAGCGCTTATTCCACTGAGCCATTTCCCTAGTCGTTACCAACCCACTTTTGTAGCCTGCAAAGTTCTCTTTAATAAGCATACCATTGTGTTATCATCTACTTTTAGACTTAACTGATTAGTTTCAACTTTACTGATATTAACTAAATGTTTTTGTTTTTGTTTTTGTTTTGTGGAACTGGGGATTGAACTCACACCTTTGCGCTTGCCAGGGATGTGCTTATTCTACTCAGCCATCTTCCCAGCCCCTTACCTAAATGTTGTGGTTAATAAACATTGTGAATCTAAATATTTGACTTAATCTATGATTTCTTTCTAAAGAGTTTTTGGTAGTACTGGGAATCAAACTCAGGACCTCACACTTATCAGACAGGCACTGTGTTGCTGAGCTAAATCCTTGGCTCCAATTTTTTTAGACTGCTTGTATTACTGGGTGAGAGTTACAAACCTTTTTTTAATACTTTATTTTGTATGTGTGGCCAGTTCAGCCCACCAGGGGGCGGGGCGGGCTGGCATGTGGTGCTGGGGGATTGAACCGGGGTCCCTGTGCTTTGCTAAGCTTGCTCTAAGTAGGTGCTTTAGACCACTCAGCCATCTCACCAGCCCAAGAGTTACAAACCTTTTAAGGCAGTTGTTACCTAAGTTATAGTGAATACTTCATGTTCACTAGAAAAAAAGTTGTGTGTGAGAAAATTTTCTTTTTATTCATACCATCATAGGCTTTGAGTGTTGGATTTGTTTTATCTGCTGGCTTTCTTGCAGATGAACAGCACAGCCAGTACTCCAAGTTGCTACTGGCCTCTAAGGAGGAGCAGGTGCTGCAACGGGTTGTTCTAGATGAGAAAGTGGCCCTGGAGCAGCAACTGGCAGAGGAGAAGCACACTCCCGAGTCCTGCTTTATTGAGGCAGCTATCCAGGAGCTCAAGGTAAATGCTGTGGGGTTTTTTTTGTTTGCTTTTTAATGTACTTAGTGCAGGGTCTACAGGGTCTCACTACACAGATGGGACTAGTAGTGATCCTCCTGTGTTCAGCCTCCCAAGCGCTGGGATTACAGGTGCACATCACCACACCCAGTCTCAGTCCCTGTCACAGCATGCCTTGGGGGCAGGGCCAGCATACGTCTGTGATCGAACCCTGGTCCCTGCGGCTGCCTAAGCAGGCACTTTAGTCTGCTAAGCTCCCTGTCTGGCCTAAGGAGGTCAAGATGAGAGACAATATTTTTAGGAACTAAAAACTAGAGAATGGATGCAAGGAGCAGTTACTTCAACCCTTCATTGAAGCTTACCAGCTTGGAATGGCTGAAAAAACCAAGTAGTCTCCTCTTGGGCTTGTGTGGTGATGGGAGGGAAGGGAGGGGCTGCCTAAGGTTTATCAGGCTCCTAAAGCCATTCTGAAAATATCAGAATGATTTTGAGTAATTGTGACAGTGGACTTTTAAGTTGCTTACTTTTTTTTTTTTTTTGCCGTACCAGGGATTGAAGTCAGGACCCTGCGCTTGCCAGGCAGGCACTTAGTTATTCTACTGAACTGTCTCCCCAGACCCAAGTTACATTCATTCATTCGTTCATTTGTTTGTGGTAACAGGGATTGTACTTGGGACCTTGTGCTTGCCAGGCAGGCACTTATGCTGCTGAACTATATCCCTGGCCCCCAGGTTACATTTTTAATTAAGCAATGCTGGTGGGTTTCTTGTTCTTGTTTTGGATTTTTTAATCTTTTATTTATTTGGTTTAGGGTCTTGCTCTGCAGCTCAGACTCATAGTGATCCTCCTTCAGCCTCCCCAGCAGTGGGATTTAGGGGTGCACCACCATGCTTGGTTTTGAGGCCAGCACAGCATGCCTGGGTTTCCTGGGCTGGTAGGCATAACGTACCAGGAATCGAACTTGGGTCCTTGCACTTGCCGGGCAGGGGCTTAGACTGCTGAGCTCTCACCCCAGCCCTGTTTTTATTTTTTGAGACAGGGTCTTGCTATGTAGTTCAGGCTGGCCTTGAGCTTACTGTGTAGCCCAACCTGGTCTCTGTTAGTGGTGATCTACCTGCCTTAGCCTCCTGACTGCTGGATTACAGTGTGTACCACCATGCTAGGCTAGGTAGTTTTTTTGTCAGAAATACTAGATTTATTTAGTATTTTAGGCAAGGGTCAGGGTGTTCAGGGTCTCAATATTAGATCAGAACTTGCAGTGATTGTCCTGCTTACAGCCTCCCAAGTGCTGAGATTACAGGCGTGTTCCACCACGCCCAGTCTCAGTGGACTTCACATGCCCCAGGGGCGGGGTCTATGCGGCAGGCCCCTGAACTTGCATGTAAGCGCTTTAATCCACTGAGCTATAGATGTATTTTTTAGAGGCGTTTTGAGAGATATTGTGGAGAAAGTACTATGGTCTACCTAGAGAGTCTGAATAATGCCTGCTGAGATCTTGGAATAGCAAGAATTAACCTGAGTAAAGATTCTCAAGGTTCCATATTCTCCGAAACAGCTTCCTTAAACTTAAAGCATGAGAACTGTGATTGTTTAGCTGTTCTCTGAGACAATGTTCTGTAGGCCTGGGCCCCACAGGCTTAGCTTGCTAATTAGGTGGAACAAATTCAGGGTGATGCTTATCTTCAGATCACACTTTGAGAACCAGTGGTATAGATCTGGATAGTAAAGCCCTCGCTTATTAAGTGGTTTGTGTGGAATAGGCCTAGTGCAGGAATCACATCTGTAACACTGTTTTCTGCAGTAGTAGATGCAGCTGTCCACATCTGTGTTTTAGGAAATGGAACCATAGGATAGTATATTTGTTTAAAGACACGTAACTAGAATTTGAATTTCTTTTCTAGCCTCATGTGATAAGGCATCCCTGTAATCACAGCTCTCTAGGGGGCCAAGCAGGAGGTTTGCAAGTTCTAGCTCCACCTGGTCAGTTTATTAATTTAACAACTTAACAAAATCCTTTCTCAAAGAAGAAAACAAAAATTCTGACTACCAAGTCCCCTTCGGGGAAGGTAGCATATCTTGTCCTTTGTGTTTGTTTTCTGCCTGCCTCCTTTCCTCCCCTCTCCTCCCCAGTCTTCCTCTTCTCACCCCTCTTACTTCCTTCATCTTGGTAGTATTTGTTTAAGTACCATTTTATTTGGAAGAATTCCTACACAGAATTAGACCTATCCAGGTTGTCCAAGTTTAAGTGGGACTAGCGAAATGCTTCTCACTTAATTCTGGGTTTGTCTCTTAATATCATTTATAAAAACTAGAAGGCTACCTTTCTTTTTGTACTGGAGATCAAACTCAGGACCTTGCACTTGCTGGGCAGGCAATTACGCTGCTGAGCTATATCCCTAGTCCTGTTTTCTTCTGTTTTGAAGCAAGTTCTGACTAGTGCAGGCCAGCCTTGGACTCCCTTATGTAGATCAGGTTGGCCTTGAATTCACAGCAGTCCTCCTCCCAAGTACTGGGATTATAGGTGTAAACTACAATGCCTGGCTAGAAGGCTAATTTATGTTCTTGTATTTTTTTCAAAAAGTTTTTTTTTTTTGAACTGAGGCCCTTGTGCTTGCCAGGGAAGCAGTTATTCTACCGAGCCATCTCCTCGGCCCCTTTCAGAAAGTTTTTGTGTAGTTTTAAGGTCACAGATTCTAAGCAAAGTACCATCATTTGTGGTACCAGGTACTTTTTAAAAAAATTTTATTTATTTATTTATTTATTTGTGTGTGTGTGTGTGGCCAGCTCAGCCTACCAGGGGGCGGGGCTGGCTGGCATGTGGTGCTGGGGGATTGAACCGTGGTCCCTGTGCTTTGCTAAGCTTGTTCTGAGTGGGTGCTTTAGACCACTGAGCCATCTCACCAGCCCCACCAGGTACTTTTTGTTGCTGGTTTTCTTCAGAGTAGGGATTGGATTTTTTTCTTTTTTGCTGTACTAGTTACCAATTAAGCACTTTAGTCAACCATTCTTAACCCAAAGAGCAAGGGTTTTAAGCACTTAAACCTTTCCCACTGGGTCTTAACTGTCTTATTCTTATCAGTCCTTGGCATTTAACTTTCTTTGGTGTCTTCTCTGGTGGCTTTAGACTCGGGAAGAGGCTCTGTCGGGATTAGCTGAAAGCAGAGAGGAGGCCCCTGGTGTCGTGGCTGCTCTGGAACAAATGGTGCTGATGGCTCCTTTGACAAAAGAATCTGTTTTTCAACCTAAGAAGGTCAGTGTGCCTCTGTTACAGATCAAATGACTGCCATTCCTCAAATATTGCCATAGTAGGCACCTTTGTGAGACCTGAACTCTTTGGAGAAGAGGTGGTTATGACTGTTTCCTGTATGGCGCTCTCATTATTTCCTGAGGTGCTAAATCCATGTATTTGAAAACTCAGATATACATGAAGGGAGCTTTTCTTTTTTTTTTTGAAGGGAGCTTTTTATGCCTACCTTTGCCACATCATTTTTTTTTGGGGAAATAGGATGGACGTATACTTTGTTTTGACCTTGAGTTTGTTCCACCAGGGTGTGCTAGAATATCTGTCTGCCTTTGATGAAGAAACCACGGAAGTTTGTTCTCTGGACTCTCCTCATCCTCTTGCTCTCCCTCTGGTAGAGGAAGAGGAAGCAGTGTCTGAACCAGAGCCCGAGGGTTTGTCAGAGACCTGTGATGACTCGGAGTTAGCAGATGACAATCTTGGGGAGGAGACTGTTTGTATTGAGTCCAGACAGCAGGAACCTGTCCCTAAGCCTGGCTTCACACACCTGAGCAGCTCACCTTGTTACTACTTTTACCAAGGTGAGGGCCCCTAAGGAGGAGGGCTGGGTTCCCACACTGCTAGATCTGGTGGGGAGGGTCACAGTGCCTTTCAGCATGGGCAGGGAGAGGCAGGCCTAGCCATGAGAGGGCCCATGCTGAGGGCTTCCCAAGATTGGTATGTGATAGAGCCCTTGTCTTCAGCGGAGGATGGGCAGCACATGTTCCTGCACCCCATCAACGTGCGCTGCCTTGTGCGAGAGTATGGTAGCCTGGAGCGGAGTCCGGAGAAGATCTCAGCGACTGTGGTAGAGATTGCCGGGTACTCCATGTCTGAGGTAAGGGCCTACCTTTAAAAGAGAAGGATCAGGGAGCAGCATTAACCTCATCTCTCCAGGGTAGGTCTAGCCAGCCTAACTCCACAAGACTTCAGGCATTTTGTGTATGTATATATGTAACACTAGGGCTTTTACTTGGAGCCTTGTACATGCTAACATGCTAGGCAAGTACCCTACCTCCTAGCTATACTTCAGCCCTATTTTTAAAAAATTTACTATTTATTTATGTAATACTGGGAATAGAACTCAGGACCTTTGCACTGACCTATATCACCAGCCTTTTATTATTTTTAAAAATGTATTTTGAGATATGGTCTAGCTAAGTTGCCCAGGCTGTCTAGGCTTGAATCTGTAATCCTCCTTCCCCTGCGGCCTCCCAGAGTGCTGGGATTATAATGTACCACCATGTTTGGTACCCTGTATGTTTTTAAGTCTGTTTTTGTTGGTGATGATCCTGTGAATTTTTGAGAGTTACACAATTTTGTTTTTTGTTTTAAATTGTGCCAGGACTCTTGTAAGTCAGTTTCTGCTATCACCTGCATCTTACATTTATTTGTTACGGTTTAGGGAGATGAGTATGCCCTCCTTTCAGTCATGATGAAGCTTGTTCTTTCTTGTTTTTCTTTCTCCTTATTTTTGGGGGAGAAGTTCACAAAAATCTGAAGTCCTTGAAGGCTTTAGCTAGGTCCCACAGCCTTGAAGTATATATTTAGCATAGCAGATACCTGAGTTTTGGTCTGATAAATTTATTTTTTTATTTTTTATTTTTTAAATTTAAATTTATTTATTTGTGTGTGTGTGTGTATGTGTGTGTGTGGCCAGCTCAGCCCACCGGGGGCGGGGCTGGCTGGCATGTGGGGCTGGGGGATTGAACCGCGGTCCCTGTGCTTTGCTAAGCTTGTTCTAAGTAGGTGCTTTAGACCACTGAGCCATCTCACCAGCCCTGGTCTGATAAATTTATACATGAGAACTTTGGCCCTTTGGTAATTATCCCTATGTTCACAAATTTATTATATGACTCAATTAGAGACTCTCTGAGTACTGTAAATTTTCCATCACTCAGGAAAATTAAATTGATAAGCTTCTTTTTCTTAAGTTTTAGGCCAAATTTCTTTCAGTATGGAAACCTGATTTTTTAGTAGTTGTGAGTGGTTCCCTTCCTCTGTTGCCCTTCCTCCCTCCCTCCTTCACACAGTTTCATCTTCCCTGTTCTCTCCACTCAGTTGTGGTAGACTTTAAGTCCTTGTCTAAATGTATATACACTGTTGGAAAACTGGGTTGGGACCCTGTGCTCAAGAGATATGCCTGGCCTTAGTTGCCTGTGATCCCTTTTCCAATGTAGGATGTTCGACAGCGTCATAGATATCTTTCTCACTTGCCACTCACCTGTGAGTTCAGCCTCTGTGAACTGGCTCTGCAGCCTCCTGTGGTCTCTAAAGAAACCCTAGAGATGTTCTCAGGTGAGAAAGCCCATTTTACTTTTCTTTAAAGTGGGATTTAAGGACTGTTGGGGAAACTTAGTGTAAAAGAGATGGAAGTAGTACATATTGTGAGTCAGTAATTCCTGAAACACTCAATTCATCTAGTCCAGGTGAGCCCACAGGTGTGGGCTTAGCTACTAGTCAGTTAGGAGGAGTTACTGATACAATGGTCTAGAATCTGCCTTCTCATAAATTGACGAACCCACAGATGACATTGAGAAGAGGAAGCGTCAGCGCCAAAAGAAGGCTCGGGAGGAACGCCGCCGAGAACGCAGGATTGAGATGGAGGAGAACAAGAAACAGGGCAAGTGTGAGTGCATTTACTCTATAATCTGTGAGTCTTTGTGTGAGGCCTTTGGTCCAGGCCTAGAAGCCAGGCTGCTTAAGTTCATGCTTAGCTTTGCCATTTGTTTTCTACTGTGAGTCTTGAGAGTACCTCTTTTTGAAGCTTGGTCAAGTATGTGTAACACATAAAAAAGTGGAAGATGGAGACAGAAACCTGTTCAGGGAAGGGAATGGGAGGTCTGCTGAAAGTGCTGAGGGCAGTCGTCCCCTGTAATCTGTGGATCACAAACCTCGCCTATGTTAAAGGAGCCAGCACTGTGTAGTGAGTTCCAAGAGTGTCTGTGTCCCTGGCTAGGGAAAGGATTTAGTTGTACGAATGTGTGCTTCCAACACTACGTAGCTACTTGGCACATGTCCTGAAGTTTGAGAAAACTAATGTTTCAGGACAGGATTTTTCTGTTTTAATATTCTCACTATAGAGTATTCAGACAAGTTAGAACAATTATGTATACTGAACCTGAATGTTTATCGCCCTGCTTTTTATGGTTTTTTGAGGTAGGGTTTCTATAGTTAAGGCTGGCCTCAAACTCACAATGATCCTCATATCCCAGTCTCCTGACTACTCGGGTTATATGCATGTGCCACCACATCTAGCTTGAGTAGTTAACAGTTAGAAGATGACTTTTATGCTAAAGACATATTATAGAATCACAGTTATTATAAATTAGATTTTAAGGCTTCTACTTGCATCCTCCAGATTCTTGAGGCTGTGCATGATGATTGTCCTCCACTGTTGGAAAAAAATTGAGGACTTGAATAAATGGCCTACCATTATTGTCTTTTCCTTGTAGATCCAGAAGTCCACATTCCCCTGGAGAATCTACAGCAATTTCCTGCCTTCAATTCATATACCTGCTCTTCTGATTCTGCTTTGGGTCCTACCAGCACTGAGGGCCATGGACCTCTCTCCCTCTCTCCTCTTAGCAGAAGCCCAGGTTCTCATGCAGGTAAAAAGTTAGGGTATATTGAATTTAGCCCCCGGATAGACCTGAAGTAAAACACCTGTCTCTGGATTTACAACTCTGACCTACTGGGCAGAGTGTACTTTTTTTGGCAGATAACTTTCCTCTGGATAGTTGTAAGCTACATCAAATTCATGCTGTTTGATTTCCTTCTGTTACTGGTTGTACTGATTTCTTTTCTTTCTTTTTTTAGGGAAGGGTCTACAGGGTGTTCAGGGTCTCACTACTACTAGATCAAATTCATAGTGATCCGCCTGTTTACAGCTTCCCAAGAGCTGGGATTACAGACACACGCCACTACGCCCAGTCTCAGTTGACATCTCAGCGTGCCTGGGGGTGGGGCTGGCACGCAGGCCCAGGGATCAAACCCCAGCCCCTGAGCCTGCTGGCAGGTGCTTTAATCTGCTGAGCTATTTGGCTGGCCCTTTATACTGATTTCTTATACCTTGTCAGCTTTTCTGAACTTCAAGGTACAGTTCATTTGGAATATAGGAAACCTACATTTTTTTCTTGTGACTCAGCTGTCTTATTTCTAGTTTTTATTTTTGTTTATTTATTGTCTTTGAGACAAGGTCTCCTCTCTGTGCAGCTCAGCCTGGCTTTGAGCTCACTTTGTAGCCCAGGCTGGTCTCAAACTTGCAAGGATCCTCCTACCTCAGCCTTTTGAGTTGCTGGGATTACAGTTACATGCTGCCATGCCTGGCCATCTCCCTTGCATACTTCAACATCTTTGTATGTATCTCTTTGTTGTGGTAGTATGCCTAGCGGCAAAAAAGAAATGACCTACTCAATGACCTAGGTAAGGTTTTCCCTATCTTACTAGTAGGGAAATGGCTAAATTACAGTCTTGATGCTATTGAAGAAGGAAATCACTATCTTTGTGAACAAATGGGAAGATAAAAAGGAAGCTGTAGAGCAAAAACATTGTGTGTGAGGAACCACAGAACAAAACTGCTTAGTGGGTTTATATGTCTTAAGTGTGTAGATAGGTTGTTCAAAGAACCTTTGTGCTTTTGTTCCCCCTTAAAATTATATATATATATATATATATATATATATGACATGATTTATATATAATTTTATAGAGACAATGTATGATAGTGTTATAGTGTATTATAATATCATGAATGAAATACTGGCTAAGCCAGGTGTGTTGGTACATGAACTGTGGGAGGCTGAGACAGGATAATCCCAGAGCCCAGCCTGGGAAACTTGTGACATAGCCAAATTCTGTCTCAAAATAAGGTTGTAGTCACAGCACTTGGGAGGCTGAGGCAGGATGATTGTTGAGTTTAAGGCTGCATAGAGACCCTGTTTCAGATGGATGGATAAAAATAAAAAAGATCTGGGGATATAGCTTAGGGAGATCCTGGACCCTCAGTACTAGGATTAGGGGGCAGCATTATTGGCTGTAATTCCAGAGGGCTCTCTCTTCTGCTTATCTGACAGATTTTGATACTTAAGACTTCTCAAACTGAGTGTGATGGTGCACTGAGAAATGAGGGTTTGAGGTCAGACCAGGCAATTTAGCAAGACCTAGTCTTTTTTTTTTTTTTTTT
>NW_004524655.1:6485268-6500257 GCF_000260255.1 Octodon degus
ACCGCGGTCCCTGTGCTTTGCTAAGCTTGTTCTACGTAGGTGCTTTAGACCACTGAGCCATCTCGCCAGCCCAAGACCTAGTCTTGAAAGATTTCCTTGTCAGGCATTTTTAAGAAAATGTCTGAGATTAGAACATTTAAAACTTTTTTTTTTTCTCCCTTTGGTGGAACCGGGGACTGAACTCAAGCGCTTATTCTACTGAACTATCTCCCCGGCCCCTAGAACATTTAAAACTCTTGGTGACCCTGTGATTTCACAGATTTGGGAACATGAGACTAAAGTAGGGGCTAGTGGCTGGAGCTGGGACTAGACCCTGTTTTTATTTTATTTGTTTTTTCCCCTGGAACCGGGCATTGAACTCAGGCCCTTGCGCTTGCCAGGGAAGCGCTTATTTCATTGAGCCATCTCCCTGGCCCCAAGGCTGACATTTTTAATCTTTTTCATGGAGCTTTTCTGTCCATGTAAAAGTAGTCCATGATATAATATCTAGGCATTGAGAACTAGCCTTTGTGGAAAGCGTAGCATTTCATGAGAAAAGTGATGTTCTTATGGTGGAACTAGATCTCACCATGACTCTTTGTGCTACTGTAACTATGCAGTTTTCTCTTTCTCCATGCATCACATATGTTAATAGGTGATGTTCATGGCAGAACTGTTGGATTAAGGTTTTCTTAAAGGGCTAGTGTTGGCAATTATTCCAGACCTGATTCATTGTTCATCTTATTAAGAGAACATTAGCTCTTTGGAATTTGACTCATATAATCAGGTTTCTGGTTTCCTTTCAGACTTTTTGCTGACCCCTTTGTCACCCACTGCCAGTATGGGAAGTCCCTCATTCTGCGTTGGAAGTCTGGAAGAAGAGTCTCCCTTTCCTTCTTTTGCTCAGGTAATCCTATGCTTGTGAAGCAGCTCAAAGGTATTCAGCTGCTTATATTACATTATATTCCTTTTTTTTTTTTTTTTTAGAAACCGGGGTTGAACTCAGGCCCTTGTGCTTGCCAGGGAAGCGCTTATTCCACTGAGCCATCTCCCCGGCCCCTACATTATATTCTTAGGGCCAGCAAGATAGCTCAGTGAACTAAGGTCCTACTTAGGCAAACGCAGAGACTGGGATTTGATCCCCAGCACCACATGCCACACTGTCTCTGCCCCCAGGTATGCTGAGCCAGCCACTGAGAGCAGGTGTGGTGGCAAACGCCTGTGATCCAGCTCTGGGGAGGCTGAGCTGTGTAGTGAGACCCTGTACCAAATACATTTAAAAAAAAAAAAAAAGTTACATTATATTCTTGTAAATTGGGCACTCTTCTTTTTGGAATACATTGGTTTTAATTGGTTCTGGGTTCTAGGAGCTCTTGTTCAGATTCCTTTTCAGTTGGGAAAGGGGAAGGATTATCTTGGTTATCCTATAACTAGCCTTGGGAGTGAGCAGGGGAAAACATTAAGCTACTGAGATTTGAATTCAGGTCACTTAATCACTGGTCTCTTTAAACAGCAAGCAGACATTCAGCATTCATACATTTAGACAGCCCAAGAAGTTGTTCGTTGGTTTGGTACTAGGGATTGAACTCAGGACCTTGTGCTTGCCAGGCAGGCAAGCCACTGAGCTACCTCCCTGGCCAGCTAAAGAAATTGGATGGATAACTTGAAAAGTGCCCCTGTAAAAAAAAAAGTCAATCTTAAGTTCTATGGGATTAGTTTGGAATAATTGCCTTAAAAGTTCTTTAGAATTCTAGGTTTGATAAAGTCCTCCCCTCTTTTTTTTTTTTTTTTTTGTCTTGAGACCAGGTCTCACTATGCAGTCAGGCTGGCCTTGAGTTCACTTTGTAGCCTAGGTTGGTCTTGAATTCCCAATGATCAGGTTGGTCTCTCCCCTTCCCCACTCAAGTGGATATTTTTGCAGAATGCAGGGCAGTCATTTCCTCTTTTTTTGTGTGTGTGTGTGGTGGTACTGGGAATCAAACTCAGGTCCTTGCCACGTGTTAGCCTTAACCTCCTGAGTGCTGGGATTACAGGCATGCGTCACTATGCCTGGCTCCTGGTAAGCCCATCTTCAGTTGAAAATATTTTATAAGTTGAAAATGCACTTGAATATTCCTAACACGGTAGCTTTATCTAGCCCACCTTAAACTTGTTCAAAACACTTATATTAGCTTAGTTAGGCAAAACCAACTATAAAACAAAGTTTATTAGTAGGTTTAATATCTTATGTAACTTATCAACTACTGTTTTGAAAGTGAAAAGCAAATGATGGGTATACTTTTGTGCCATTGTAAAGTTGAACCATTCTAAGTTGGGGACTGCCTGTAGTTGATAGGGATTTTTCTCATATAAAAAATGGCAGTTAGGGGGCCGGAGATGGCTCAGTGGAATAAGTGCCTCCCTGGCAAGTGCAAGGGCCTGAGTTCAATCCACAGTTCTGCAAAAAATAAAATAAAATTTTTTTAAAAATGGCAGTTAAGACTGAGAAAATAAGCAGAAATTAAACTTTGATAAGGCGTACCTTTGGTTAAGGAGGATGAAATCATTTGATGGCAGTTTTGGAAGTTAATTACTGTACTGCAGAAGAAGCAAGTGGCTCTCATGATGAGTAATGCCAAATGTTTAAATTTATAAAAGTAGATTTTATTGATAATTCTTTTGGCTCTATTTTGAAAAACTCCAGTCTAAAGAGTTCAAAGTTTAGTAGTGTAGGGACTGGTGAGATGGCTCAGTGGTCTAAAGCACCTACTTAGAACAAGCTTAGCAAAGCACAGGGACCGCGGTTCAATCCTCCAGCACCACATGCCTGCCAGCCCCGCCCCCTGGTGGGCTGAGCTGGCCACACACACACACACACACACACACACGCAAATCAAATTTAAAAAAAAAAGTTTAGTAGTGTAAGCATTCATACATTTCACCAATTATTATTTTCTAAACTTTTATTTTACATACAAAGTAAGTTTCAGACACAGTGGCACTTCACTGCTAAATACAGAACAAAACAAAAATTCCTATAAACCACAATTGCCACATCCAAGAAATTCAGCTACTACAGTATTAACCTAGTACATATGTTTCCCTATCATCAGTCTCAGTGTCCTTTTATTTTCAGTTCAGCCTATAATCAGATTATTCACTGTATGTAGTTGTCAAATCTGTTTTAGCTTCATTGGTCTGTAACAGGTCCTCTGGTCTCTCCCCTTCCCCACTCACGTGGATATTTTTGCAGCATGCAGTGCAGTCATTTCCTCTTCTTCCTTTTTTTTTTTTTTTTTTTTGGGGGGGGTGGTACTGGGAATCGATCTCAGGTCCTTGCACTTGTTAGGCACTAAGCTATATCCCCAGCCCCAGATCAGTCATTTTATATTTTATTTTTTGCGGAACCAGGGATTGAACTTGCACTTGCCAGGGAAGCGCTTATTCCACTGAGCCATCTCCCCAGCCCCAGGCCAGTCATTTTAAAGAAAGTTGTATAATTTATTTTTGTTCTGATTATTTTCTTCATGAGTGAATTTAGGTCAAACGCTTAAAATATTTTTTGCTCCTACCAATTTGATTTGAAACTCTCTCATTGCTATTTGTTTCTCAATAAAATTATGAAAAAACAAAATTTTTTGCTAACAAAGCACAAGTGACATGCTTTTAATCAGTGCACACCTGTAATCCCAGCTGGTTGGGAGGCTAAGGAAGAAGGATCACAGACTTGATGCCAGCCTGGACAATTTAGTGAAATCCTGTGAAAATCTAAAAGATGGAGGATGATCTGGGTATGTCCTTTCCTAGAAAACATGCATACTGTTTTTTAGTACCAGATTTGGGGGTGAAAGGAACAATAAAAATGATTCAGATGTCATACTATTTGGACCTAGACTCCAAAGTACCAACAGGGTACATTAGAAAGAACGGGGATTCAATGAAACCAAGATCTGTCAGCCCAGCTCATCTTGAATAACATGCATGCCTCACTCTGGGAAACATGCTTTAGCAGTCCTACTTGAATCCCATGGGAAAGTGTTTTTTTTTCCTTTTGCAGAACTGGGGATTGAACTCAGGCCCCTGCACTTGCCAGGCAAGTGTTTATTCTACTGAGCCATCTCCCTGGCCCCTGCATGGGAAAGTTTTATGATAATTTCCAGTACATTGCATCCTGCTCTGAGTTGCATGGAATATTTGGCAGATCAGACTTCTCATAACTAAGAAGCCTTTTTTTTCTTTTGGCTGGCTGACTCATGCTGCCTTAAGGGCAGGTTTTGTGTGGCATGTGGAGCTGGGGATCGAACTGTGGTCCCCATGCAGGTGCTTAAATAACTGAGCTGGTTTGCTTTAAATTGCAGGGCATTACACATAGCTTATTCCAAGAAGTTGATGTTTTTATGGGTAATTAAAAGGCAGGAAAGTTTATCAAAGCTAGTGTTGCCAGCTTGAGAGCCCGAGTAAGAACTTTTATACCTTCTATACATATATAGTGTTCCTTACCTATTTCTGAAGGAACAGATCAGCTTAGGTGTTACCACCTTATGGGTTGTATTGTCATGTCCATTACTTGCTATATACAGTAATACTTTGGTTTACAAAATTAACATGTTCCATAATTCTGAAAAAGATTGCCATGCTCATGTTTGCTATCCAGTCGATACAGAATTTGCAAAGGAAGAAAACCCAAAATTGTGCCAAACACTTCTGTTTGTGAACCAATCCAGAATAATTTGGTTCATAAACAGAAGTGTTCATGCAGAGGTACCACTGTGGAGGACATGACTGAAAGGATGTGACAAGTGCTTGGCAAAAGGGCCAGCCAGTTAGCTCAGCAGACCATAGAATAAGTGTCTGCTTAGGCAGGCGCATGACTGGGGTTCAGTCCCTGGCATGCTGTGCTGGCTCTGTCCCTAGGGTGTGCTGAGACTCTGAATGGGCGTGGTGGCGCACACCTTGTAATCCCAGTGCTTGGGAGCTGAAAACAGGAAACTCACTTTAAATCCAATCTATAGTGAGACCTTGTACTAAGTACATAAAAATAAAAACAAACAAGTATTTGGCAAATCTTCAAAGATAATGGTTGATTTTTGTGCCCTTTTCTCTCCTTGCTGGGACAAAATACCCGACACTCAAAAGTGGGAAAGGTTTGTTTAACTCACAGTTTGTGGAAGTCTCAGTCCATTGTTGGCTGGCTCCAAAGTAGAGTGGCACATAGCAGAGGGGCGCCAGTTCATGGAGGGGGGAGGACAGCAAGGAGAGACAGAGTGAGACACAGAGAAGACAGTCCTTTCTATCCCTTTTATTGTATGCAGGCTACCCACCACGTGGCAGGTATAGCACTCACACCCTTAATTCCAGCATTGAACTACAAATCAGTCACAAACTAGATTCAGCTCCCAGCCTCCATCTAAAAGTCCATGAGGACTTAGGGGGCTATCTAGCCACACAAACCATAACATGTCCCTAGCCTAATTGGTTAGTGTCAAGATGTGGACATCTTTTTTTTTTTTTTTAAAGGGTCCTACAGGGTGTTCAGGGTCTTACTACTAGACAGACTCGCAGTGATTGACCTGTTTACAGCCTCCCAAGAGCTGGGATTACAGGCGGGTACCACCATGCCCAGTCTCAATCCCATCTCAGTGTACTCTTGGGTGGGGCCAGCACTGCAGGCCTAGGGATCAAACCCCTGGCCCCTGTGCCTGCTTACAGGCACTTGAATCCCCTGAGCTATTTGGCCGGCCCAAGATGTGGGCATCTAGAAAAAAAGTTGGAACAGACTCTTAAATTCACTCCTTCTTCCCACTTTGGCAGATGCTGCGGGTTGGGAAAGCAAAAGCAGATGTGTGGGCCAAAACTGCTCCAAAGAAAGGTGAGGAGGGCCTGCTGGTGAAGAGTAAGTTTGGCTTCTTTCATTCAACACTTGTCAGAATTGTTTCTAGAATTACAGTATTGGTTTTTGTTGTTGTTTTAGATGAGAACAACTTAGTTCCTCCTGCCCCTGTGGACAGTGATGGGGAGAGTGATAACTCTGACCGTGTTCCTGTGCCCAGTTTCCAGAATTCCTTCAGCCAAGCCATTGAAGCAGCCTTCATGAAACTGGATGCACCAGCTACTTCAGATCCCCTCTCTGGTAAAGGAACTGGCATGCTCAGCATAGGGCTTTTTTGGTGCAATTGGAGATTGAACTCAGGCCCTTGCGCTTGCCCGGGAAGCGTTTATTCCACTGAGCCATCTCCCCAGACCCAGCATAGGGCTTTTAAACTTATCACATGTGCATTGTCATTGCCACCTGCATCCAGTGGACACCTGGATTAGCCAGGGTTTTTCCCTTCTGAAGCACTTAGGTCTCCATCTCCAATATGCATGAGTGTCAGGTAATGTTCCACTTGGTTAGTCACAAAAGACCTGCACACAGGACCTGCTTACTCTCCCAGATTAATTTTTTTTTTTAATTTGTGTGTGTGTGTGTGTGTGTGTGTGTGTGTGTGTGTGTGTGTGTGGCCAGCTCAGCCTACGAGGGGGCAGGGCTGGCTGGCATGTGGTGGTGGGGGATTGAACCACGGTCCCTGTGCTTTGCTAAGCTTGTTCTAAGTAGGTGCTTTAGACCACTGAGCCATCTCACCAGCCCCTCCCAGATTAATTCTTGAAGCCTGAAAGTAAAATTCCGAGGAACTTCTTTTGATTCCAGGATTGATCCTGTTTAGACATTAGAATCTCAAGTTGTAAAAGGTGGTTTGTGAAAAAGTATACAGACTAGAATGACATGACATTTCTGGTATGCTTTATATGCCTTGCATTATGCTAATTTCATTTTCTCAGAACCATATAAAATGGATATAAATCTGAAGTTACAGAAAGAAAAAGCTGAAGTCCAGGGAGGTAAAGTGACTTGCCCAAAGACAGTAGTGTGTGCTACAACCGGTATTTTAATCCAGGCAGTCTAATTGCGGACCATGCTGATGCTCTTAGGAATGAAGAGGTCGGGCTAAGGGGAGACGCCGGGGTCTCAGGGAGCCTCTTTCTGTTTCCTTTTAGAAGAGAAAGGCGGGAAGAAAAGGAAAAAGCAGAGACAGAAGCTCCTGTTCAGCACGTCAGTCGTCCACACCAAGTGACACTGCTGGCCCGGGCTGCCTTCTCATTTGGCTTTCTTTTTTCATGCTTTTGTTTTGCTGCTGTAATTTTTAAGTATTTGAGTTTGAACAGATTAACTTGGGCAGGGGGAGGGAGTTTCTACAATGTGAGAGGGAACCAAACATTTTAAATACAGTGTATTTTCCAGCTTCCCGTCTTTACACCAAAATAAAGTATTGACAGTCAGATCTCTTTCTACCAAGATTTTTAGTTTGTGGCCAGTTTAGTCCTTTTGACCCACGTATAAGCTCCTTAGCATCCATTGGAGCAGCCCAAATTAGTAGTGTCACACTACTCTGCTCTTGCAGTACGTGCCAGACCCTCCTGGTGTCTCAGTGCACCCGTCAGTTTCTTTTAAAAAGCCAGATCTTGGGGTCCGGGGAGATAGTTCAGTGGAGTAAGTGCTTCCCTGCCAAGCTCAAGGGCCTGAGTTCAATCCCCGTTTCTGCAAAAAAAAAAAGCCAGATCTTGGCCAGGTGTGATAGTGCATGCCTGTAATCCCATCACTTGGGAGGCTGAGGCAGGCACATCACTGCAAGTTGAGGCCAGCCCAGGTTACAAAGTGAGTTCAAGGCCAGCCTGAACTACATAATGAGACCCTGTCTCTAAAAGACAAAAAAAAAAGTTTTTTTTTGTTTTTAATCTTTCCTGACTGTCCAGCTCTTATTAAAGAAACAGGAATGAGATCTGGGTGTGACAGTATACCTATAATCCCAGCACTCTGGGAGGCTAAGGCAGGAGGATTGCAAGTTTGAGCCCAGCCTGGGCATTTCAGTGATTTAGTGAAGCTTCATCTCAAAAACTGGGGATGTAGCTCATCGTGAAGGCCCTGGATTCAATCCTGGGCACATGTGTGAACAGTTCTCTCTCTTGAACTTGGCAAGGTAAAGCTATAACCATCACTAAAACCTCCCACTCCTCACTCAGATCAGGCTTAAGTGACAGTGGCCTGAGTTGTATAAACAGGATTCTAGCACACCTGGAGGTGTGCTGACTCCTTTTTGTCTGCAGCAGCTTTCTTATGCCTTGGTTTCAGCAGAATTTGAGTGATGTGAATTCTTTTGCTGCTTAATAAAGTGACCTCTAGGTGTAATAGAATGTAAAAGCACAGTTGCAATAAATCACATGCAAAGGTAATGTGAACTTCTTGTTTTTTTTTTTTAAGTTCATTACAGGTCAGCTAGCTGTGTCAGTTCTTAAAACTAGGTCAAAAAACAGCTACTATGAGTTTGAGCAATTCTGCTATTACAGACTGTGTTCTCTGGTGTCAGGCCTACAGCACAGCAGAGCTTTACATTTTTGAGAAATTCTGGGTCAGAAACTCCAGGATAAATGACGGTGGTCCAGTCCTGAGATAAAGGACATAGTGATTTTGAAGCCAAAATCAGATCTTTATAGACTAAAATATTTTGAGTGACATCTTTTCATTACAGGAGAAACATGCTAGAGATATCATACCCACTCCCCTATGGAATAATTTTTTTGGTGGTACTTGGGCCTCACATTGAGTTACATTCTTAGATTGCTAAATTACCCAGGCTGGCCTCCCAAACTGAATTTTCCTACCTCAGCTGCTGAGGTTACAGAGGCACACCCCACTCCTGGCCAAAATCAGTATTTCTTACCAAGTTATCCCGGTAAAGGACTGGTTAAGAACCTAGTACTGGGCATGGTGGTGCATACTTGTGATTCTAAGCACTTAGAAGGCTGAGGCAGGGGGATCACTGCAAGTTTGAGGCCAGCCTGAACTTTGCAGTGAGACTGTCCCCTCCAAAAACCCATCTAGTATATGTGTAAAAAGTTTTCTGTTCTGGGTGGGAGAACTGTTCAGAAGTCAGATTCATTCATAAGCCAACAAAGTGTGTCCTGTACAGTACACCTGTGAAAGTTTACAACTCAAGTGTTTGTAAATTGGGGACTTGATATGGTCCAGGCATGGTGGTACACACCTGCAATCCCACACTCTAGAAGCAGGAGGATCACAAGTTTGAGCCCAGCTTAGGCAGTTGAACAAGACCCTATTTCAAAATAAAGCAAAAGCCTGAGGCAGCAAATAAATAATGTAACATTTTATCGGTATTTCTTTTTTTTTTTCTTTTTTTTTTGGTGGAACCGGGGATTGAACTCGGGCTCTTGCGCTTGCCAGGCAAGCGCTTATTCTACTGAGCCATCTTCCCAGTCCCGTTAACAGTATTTCTTACTAATATCTCTTATTACAAATGTCGTGGGGCTGGTGAGATGGCTCAGTGGTCTAAAGCACCTACTTAGAACAAGCTTGGCAAAGCACAGGGACCGCGGTTCAATCCCCCAGCACCACATGCCAGCCAGCCCCGCCCCCTGGTGGGCTGAGCTGGACACACACACACACACACACACACACACACACACACACACACAAATAAATAAAAATTGAAAAAAAAAAATGTCTTGAATTGAGGGTTGGAAGGACAAAGCCTCAAGTGGACTACTGAATATTTAAAACTCATCATACAAATAGCCAATCTTCTCTCCAAGGCTAGGGCTGTAGACAGGGAAAGAGACTTACTTGGTCAAACAAATTCTGTAAGCTTTGTTGCTGAGCTACAACTGAGGAAAGGTTTATTTTGGCTCAGTTTATAGAGGTTTCGGTCCATAGGCTTCAAGGCCTAGGGTGGCATGGATGTGAAGTGGAGATCAAGAAAGGTGGATAATTACCCTTTTCACACACCCCAGTGACTTCCCTCTGACCACAATGTCCCACCTAGCTATAAATGCATCAGTGGGCTAACCCACTTACCACCCATAATCACCTCCCAAAAGCAACCCATGAGCACTTGAGGTATGGGGAACATCTGGTTACAAGCCATAATGCCATTCTGTAACATGCTGAAGGTTATAGAAGCTAAGTACATTTATTCAGCCTATGTTTGTCAAAGCATTTACATACAAAAGTGGTCTATAGAGCCTTCACAGTCTATATAACCATTCACCCAGGGAATGCTAAATAAAGCTGGCCATTGGTCCTCTGGTTGGGAGCACTCCAATTTGGAGAACTGCAGTTCTGTAAGTGGGCTTGGGCATAGTGCAGCCTGCTGTATGGCTGTTTCACTCCATTACTTCTGTGGCCTCCTCACCACCACTGTCTGAAAGCTCCTCACCAGACTCTTCCTCTAGTAAACAGCTTCTGGTGACAGATTTCTGTATAGCTTCCCGTTCTTCTGGAGAAAGGCAAAGCAGAAATGAAATTTGGGGAGTGCAGTTGCAAGAGTCTGTCACTGGTGGGCACTGGGCTAATATCACCTACTTTCATCACTGCAGTTCTGCAACAGGATCAACAGCTGTCTCCTGTTGTACTGAATCAGGAACTTCTGACATGTTCTAATTGTACCTGGCATGAGAAAGATTGTGTGGCAGTCAAAGTATCTTGTTCTCAGCGGTCCTGCAGGAAGACCCACCCACCTCTCCACATGCTCTTACCTCCCACGTGTACTGTGTTGAAAAAACAAGGATAGCGGTGTCCTTTGTTCTCCAAGTATGTGATGAAAGGAAGAGCTGACCACACAAGTTGATAGAACTCCTTCCGGCATCGAAGTAGCACTATTCCAGTGTAGACATTGAGGTATCGAACTACAGCAAGACAAAAGAACATTTTGGAAAACTTAAGATTCACAGGAGCAATCTCACTCATATCTCAGGGAAACAGCCTATGTGACAGACTGCTTCAGGCAAGTGGCATTTCAGAGGATACATCAGTAAGAAAAAACATTCTTAAAGAGAGGGAAAAATACAGCACAAGCCATGATTGTGGAGAGGCTGGTGCTTTACACACCGACTCAGGCCTGGAGAATTAATTTAGAATTTAACATACTGTCCTAATTATCACCTGATGTAAAGGAGTTAAGCCTGCTTCATGTAATTCAGGATTCAGGTTTGAGCTTATGGTGTTTACATATACACAACCGTGCATTCAGTACTTTACAACTCTCAAAGTTTTAAAAGACAAAACAAAACCCCACAGGGTCTCACCATGTAGTTTAGGCTGACCTCCTAGTTTACATGGATCCCCATGTCTCAGCCTCCTGGGTACTGGGATTACAGACTTGCACCCTGCTCAATGGCATGTTAGGGGGTAATTCTGGCAACATGTGTTTTAAGAGATGTCAGTGCAACTTGTCAAAAACAACCTTATTAGGAAGTATACACGAATTCTTTAAATTATCCCATTAAATTCAAAAGCAATTCCCACGATACAGATGTCAAACAGATCTAGTGAAGATCCTTGTCCGAAGTCCCACGACCGGGTCGACGATACAGCTCAGCGGCACAAGCGCCTGCCTGGCAGTGTAAGGTCCTTAATTCAATTTCCGGTAACAAAAACAAAAGCACTTCCCACTGTCTTCAGACCCCTGCCTTTAACTCTGCCCAAATTTAGACCTTCACTCCAGTCTAGGGGACCTAAAAGCGTTTTACAAAAATGGTTCAAAGGTTTGGCCGCGCTGGAGTCTCCCAGGCCCCTCCTGTGCCTGCCCTTCCAAACCCAGCCATCCGCACCCGCGAAGCCAATGGAGCAGGCGGCGGCGCCGAAAGTCCCGTGCACTCGGGCGATTGTGTCCCGTACGAGGTTGCCCAGCACTCGGTCATCCAGAGTTAGGCGGGAGCGGGGGTCGTCCGACACCAATTCACACAGAAGGTACCTAAGGAGGTGAGAGGAAGGTGAGTACGAGTGGGGGGCCTGGACGGAAACCCGCTGGAGTGGAGGTGCAAGAAAACAACTTACCTGTGCTTGAACCGCACCATGGCTTCCGCTATGCCAGCCGGCCGGACGTGCACACCGGATGTCTGTGCTGCTCCCGGCCAATGGGGAGATCGCTTTCACACCCCTGTAGCCACTCACAGAGGAAGGCAGAATATGGGGGCGGAGCTATAAAGTTGAAAGGCCGAGCCCTGCGTCAGTTTCCTCCAAGCCCCGCCTCTCTCCGCTGCAACGGCGCATGCGTTCTTCTAAGAGTTACTTTTAGCGTGGGGGCTGGAGTCCGCGATTGAGTGGCTTGCGGTGGTGGTGGGTGTTTCTACTCCGCGCGGGAGTTTTCCAATACCTGCGAGCCGTTGCTGCGTTTAGGTTATGTATGTACGTACTTGTGTTCTCTCCCCAAGCTAGATAGCGGAACTTTTGAGGCCAAGACCCCTTGAAGCGCAAGGATTGGCACAAGAGAAATCGCACCCTTTTCCTCAGGTCAGAGCTCGGTTTTTCTTCCTTAGAGCCAGATATGCTGTTACTGTTTGGGCCTTTCAGTAGTTTTGTGAAGCTGGGTGATTGGCACGTTGTTACTGTATGCACAAACAGTGTGTGGTCGTTGTGTTTGCCACTCGTTTTTTAAACAGAAAACAAAAGAGCAAATAAAAATAAATTATAATTCCAACATCCAGAGACAATACCTGTTCTATAGTATCTTTTCTCCCAAGTCAGCGGTTCTCAAAGTGTGGCCCAGTATCACTGAGATTTCCAAGACTCCTTAGGGAGTTTCCACCTCAAAATTGCTTTTCTAATATTATTTGCAATTTTAATTCTCTAAAAATGAACAGTGAAGTTTTCCAGAGACTATGATATATGACCACACTGCTGTGACTCCAGTGGAACTGCGGGGCTTGTTTTTATTTTGGGGTAGATACTGCAGACTGAGCCCAGAAGCATTCTACCATTGAGCTACATACAATGCCAGCCCTTCTGAATTTTTATTTTTATTTTTTTCCTTTTGAATTTTTAGTTTGAGACAGGATCTCACTTACACTAAGTTGCCAGGCTGGGCTTGCGTTTGCCATTCTTCTCCTTCAGGGTTCTGCATAGCAGATGCGTGCTGCTTTGCCTGCTTCTAGTCGTATATTGTGTGGTGTTCCTTTGTTTTTGCGGTGCTGGGGTTTGAACCTAGGTCCTTGCACATATTAGGCAAGTGCTCTACCACTAAGCTACATCACTAGCCCAATATGTTGGTCTTAAACATTTGTTCTTTTTAACTTAAAACATTTGTATTGGTACATATTTGAACAAGTACATAGTGCTCACATTCATCGTGGCGAGTTGGTACATATGCCTAGTGCATCTTAATTCTTTTTACTTCTCCTTTCTTCCTACCCCCCCACATTCCTCCATCTCTTGGTCCCTTTATTTCTGTTCTAAGTCCATGGTAAATACTGATGAGTATAACCCACAAAAACAAAAGTGGTTTTGGAATCTTCAGTTGCAGAGTCTAAATGGGTTGTCAGACAAAACAGTTGGAGAACTGTGCCATGTGTTAAATTATGGTTTTCCTTTTCACGAAAGAGGATCAAGGGGGTGGGAAGAGAGGGCAAAGAGATATGAGTAAAGATGCGTTGCACACATGTACCAATTTCCCACGATGTGTAATCACTGTGTCCTGCAAACGTTCTAATTTTTATAAAAGGAAAGGAATAAAGGATCAAGCCAGACTTGGTAATCCACAGGCTGCAGCAGGAGGACTGCAAATTCAAGCCCAGCTTCGATGATTTAGTGGCTTAGCAAGATTTGATCTCAATTTTTTTTTTTTTTTTTTTTGTATTTTAGGGAAGGGTCTCACTACTAGATTGTACTCGTAGTGATCCGCCAGTTTACAGCCTCCCAGGAGCTCAGATTACAGGCACATGCCACCATGCCCAGTCTCAGTGTGCCTGGGGGCGGGGGTGGCACAGCATGCCCGGTGATCAAATCCCAGGCCCTTGTGCCTGCTTGCAGGTGCTTTAATCTACTGAGCTATTTGGCCGGCCCTGATCTCAGATTTTTTTTAAATTTCAAAGGCTTGGGTATAGTTCAGTGTGAAGGCCCTGGGTCCAATCCCCAGAACCACACTCACACACACGAAAAGTACTATTGAGTAATCTGTTTTTCTTCCTTTTTTTTTTTTAAGTATTTGGTTGTTACAGGATCTCACTGTGCAGCTCAGACTCGTGGTGATCCTCCTGCTTTCAGCCTCCCCAGTGCTGGGATTACAGGAGTATGTCACTATGCCAGGACTCTGGCCTGCTCAGCCCACCCTGGGGGTGGGGCTGGCATGGTGCCGGGGATTGAACCATGGTTCAAGGCAGGGAGGAAGGGAGGCAAAAAGAAGTATCCTTTATTTTTTGGGGAGGGGAGTACTGGAAATTGAACTCAGGACCTTGTGCTTGCCAGGCAGGTGTTTGTGCCACTGAGCTATATCCCCAGCCTTCAGATCTTAATGCTGAGTTTGCATTAAAGGGCCTTGCCTAAGCAGGCCCTTTAAAATCTTTCTGAGACAGGGTCTTGCTATGCAGTTCAGGCTGGCCTTGAGCTTACTTAGTAACCCAGGCTTAACTTTCAATGATGCTGCTGCCTCAGCCTCCCTAGTGCTGATTACAGGGGTGCACCACCACGCCCAGCTTCTTCCATTTTCCTTTTTCTTTTTTTTGGTGGAACCAGGGATTGAACTCAGGCCCTTGCACTTGCCAGGCAAGTGCTTATTCTACTGAGCCATCTCCCTGGCCCTTCCATTTTCAGTTAAGTATTTTTCTAAAAAAATTTTATTGGGATATAACATATAAATAGTGCATAATCTTAAACTCAAGAGAATTTTTACCTATGTGTAGATTTGTATAACCACCACCCAGATTAAGATACATAAAGCATTTTAGAACTGCAGGTCAAAACCCTTGTTAGAAGTAGACACTATTTTGACTTCTGTCACAGTAGACTAGTTTTGCTTTTTCTTGAACTTTATATCAGCATGGTTTTTTTAGTGTCTGGCTTATTTTACACAACATAAATCTTGTTCGTATTTTTACATTAATTGTCCTGCTAGGACATCATCACCTGTACAGTGTTATATTGTTTGCATGTGCCACTGTTAAGTTAGTATCTCCTTGATACAAACCATCTTTTTGTGTGTGTGTG
>NW_004524655.1:6500357-6515357 GCF_000260255.1 Octodon degus
GGCGTTTCTGCCACTGAGCTATATCCTCAGCCTTTAGACTTTATTTATTTTCAGTACCAGGGATTGAACTCAGGACCCAGCACTTGTGAGGCAGGTGCTTGTTCTACTGAGCTATCTCCCTGGTCCCCCAGCCTTCAGACTAAATTCTTTCTAGGTTTTCTTGTTAAACCCTTACTTTTTAAAAATTTATTTAGGACAGTATGTACAGGGTGTACAGGGTCTCACTGTGTAGATGAGACTCATAGTGATCCTCCTGTTTACAGCCTCCAAGTGCTGGGATTATAGGCATGTCCCTCCATGCCCAGTCTCAAGCACTGTCTCAGCACGCCCTGAGGGCAGGCAGGCAAGGCAGACCCAGGGATTGAACTCCCGGCCTCTGCATCTGCCTATGCAGTCACTTTCATCCGCAGAGCTATTTGGCCAGTTTTATTATACCCTTACGTGTGTGTGTGTGTGTGTGTGTGGGGCCAGCTCAGCCCACCAGGGGGCGGGGCTGGCTAGCATGTGGTGCTGGGGGATTGAACCGCAGTCCTTGTGCTTTGCTAAGCTTGTTCTAAGTAGATGCTTCAGACCACTGAGCCATCTCACCAGCCCCTATACCCTTACTTTGATGTATATTCTTGTAGTTAAGTGTTCATGACTAGACTCCTGTAACTCTCAGATGGTTGGCCCTTTGCAGCCCAGGAAGGGAGGCAGGCACCTTTCAAAACTGATTATTTGCAGGATCTGGAATGAGTTCTGAATTTCCCCGCTGTCCAGTCTCTTTGACCTTCCGAAGAAAAGGAAGGGAGAGGGTAGCGCAGTGGCCCTGCCGAGGGAACAATTAATACTCTTTCTTGCCGCCCCAGACTCACCTTATCCACAAACACTGTCATCAGCGTCCTTCTTGGCCAGTAGGGGGCGCCAAGGTCTACAGAGTGAGGAGAGCTCATCACCCAACCTCGAGTACCCATCTCCCTAAAAGTAACATTCCTAACCCTTCCCAGCCTTCATTCCCTAAATCCCAATACTATAACCATTTTACAGGTGTAGCTGGTGTCCAGGCCAGTCACGTATCCAGAAAGGAGACCTCATACCGACTGGAGTCCTTGCTGCGGCCCACGTGGCCGATGTCCCGCAGTGCTGAGTTTTCCGGTCCCTTAAGGCTCCAGGCCACCGCAGTCTAAGCCAGGCGTTGTGGGGGAGCTTGCTTCCCGTGTCTAGATCACAGCGTCCCCATCTGCGCAATAGGTTAACATAGTTCCTATTAGGAATTATCACGGTGGCAGTTGAGGCAGGATTACGCGCCGGCCGCAGCGAGTGCAAGATAAACGCATCTCTGAACGCATGACTTGGTCCTCCCGTGGAGGCACAGCGCCCCCGGCCGGAGAGGACCCGAATCCGGCCACCGAGTCCTGCACCAGGTCCGGTCCCGCAAGGGTGCAGACGCCGGCGTGTGGCAGGCAGGCGGTGGTGGCGCAACCTCCCCGCGCGGTAATTAGCGTTCTGGCTCCGCCAGCCGCTAGCTAATTACACGTCTCCTAATGAGACCGGCGGCTGTTTGCAATCACCCGGTCCCCGCTGCGCGGCGCGGGAGGCCACGAGAGAATCTGCCCGCGAGGGCGTAGAAGGCTGCGGGCTCCCCGAGGCCCGATCACTGCGGGGAGATGAGGTGCGACCCGGCTGTGCCGCCCGGGAGCCAGGGCTGCGCACCGGTAGTCTCAGTCTGTCTCTTCAGTTTCTTACCCAGCCGCTCCACAGAGCAGCCATCTAGGGGGAGAAAGGCGGCTCGGAATGACATATCACCTGGCGTGACTCACTCTCCGCTAGAATCTCATCCTGTGTCTGATCCGGAACTCTGCCCTTCATCTATTCATCTATCCCTGGGATTGATGGGGCAGATGCTATTAAGGCCCTTCTTACAATCTGGGATTCCTTGGAGTAGATCCTAATCCAGATCATAAATGTAGGGAGGCTGCTGGGGCTTGGGAAATCTTCTTTGGGTCCATCCTCTCTTCCTGCCCAGTAGGTCCCAGCCTCACTTTGCTCTTTTGCATCTTGGACAAAACCCAACTGTTAGCTTCATCAAGGCCTCAGCCCTTGCTTGGAAACAGCCCACACCACAGGTGGGGAAATCTGGAGCATTCCCTAGGCCGCGGTTGGGCACGTGCTGACCTTGCTCCTCCTGGGGGGCTGTCCATCCCCTGGGCTTCTGGGCTTGGAGCCAGGGTAGCTGGCTTACTCTTCACCCCATCTTTTGAACACCAATTATTAGGCACCCGCCTTGTGCAGGCACTGCACCGAGCGCTTTCAGAGCCTGACTTCATTCAGTGTTCACGGCAATCCAGTGAGCTTAGGTCCTGTTATTTTCTGAGGCACAGAAGGGGAGATGAATGACCCCAAGAACACAGTACGTGGGCGAAGCTCACCCAAAATCTGTCCTGTTACCACCCTGTTCTCTACTCCCTGTTCTGGCATGTCGAGGCCACTGGAGGATTTTAAGAGAGCAGAACCCGATCGGGGTGCCATCCCATGGGGGCTTCTGAGTGTCCAGTTGTCACTGTAGAGATGATGGTAGAGGAATAGCGTATCTGTTTCAGCATTTTATAAATCAGCCACTGCTCATTAGAGGCTCCTGTTTCTCTAATCCTATCAACCAATTTCCTGTAAAAACTCTTATGGGGACAATCTAGATAAAATTAAACCCTCCATCTGTTTGGCCAGGGGCCTAGGGAGCCACACATCCTCTGAACTTCGAGACAGAACTCTTTATCCCTTTCCTCCACAGTCCTCTGTGGACCTTGCCCCCCCCCCTGCTTTGAGGACTGGCTCATCCAAATATAATTAAATCTAAAGGCAGGGTCACTCCTGCTTGACCCAGCAATTTCTCCACTGGGTATTTGTCCCACAGAGATTCTTGCACTTGTGCCAAACATCTCACGATGGCAAAAGGCCTCAGTGTCTTTCAGAAAGGATCCCCTGTAGCTGGATTGTTATGTGCTAGAGAATGTTCTGAACAGTTGTTCTAAACACCTGTATAATCCTCACTGCTACCCAAAAGTTATTAATCCCATTTTACAGGTAGAGGAACTGGAGCTCAGGGAGAACAAGAAAGTAATGTCCCCATGCTTTACTGTACATAGCTAGAAGGTCTTACGGGAACAAGATAGATTTAGACCATGGTTTTAGACCAGTGAGTCCATGTTCCTAACCACTCTCCTAGAGTTGCCCTGCTGTTACTTGCATGGAGAATTTCCAAAAGGTGACACAAGAAGCTGTTGCTGGTGTTACCTCTGGGGATAGAAATTAAAAGTGTGAAGTAGAAAGAGGGGTTTGCTTTTTACTGTGTGCCCTTTCGTACCATTTAATTTTATCATATATTATGCAAGGAGTGTTTGTAGCCCCCACATTCCTGTGTTGTAATCTTAGCCCCCAACATGATGGTATCAGGAGACCTAGACTTTGAGAGTGACTGAGGAGTGGAGCCACCATGAATGGGTTAGTGCCCTTCATGAAGGTGCCCCAGGGAGAACAGACGTGAGAAGATGTCTGGATGAGCCAGGGGGTGGGCTCTCATTCCACACTGAGCCTGCCAGCACCTCAATTCTTTTCTTTCTTTCTTTTTTTTTTTTTTTGCAGTACTGAGGATTGAACTCAGGACCCTGCGCTTGCAGGCAAACACTTATTCTACTGAGCTATCTCACTGGCTCCCAGCACCTCAGTTCTGTACAGCTCTGAGCAATGACTGTTTCAGCCCCCAGCTCATGAGGTTTTGCTAAAACAGTCTGGACAGAGGAACAGACATATATGTATGTTAGTTTCATAAGAGGAAGTTACAAGCTGGGTGTGGTAGCACACGCCTATGATCCCAGCACTGGGGAAGCCTAGGCAGGAGGATCCTTACGAGTTCAAGACCAAGTGAACTCAAGGCCAGCCTGAACTGCATTGCAAGACCCTGTCTCAAAAAGACAGAAAAGAAAAAGATTGCCTGGCGAGCACAAGGTCCTGAGTTTAATCCCTGGTACGGGGGGGTGGGGGGAAGAAGTGGCTGGGGAAATAGCTTGGTGTCTAAGCACCTGCCTGGCAAGCACAAGGACCCAGGTTGTAGCCCAGTACCACATGCTGTGCCAGCCCTGGAACACTAGACATGCCTAGCTGGCCATTGAAACTGGGCAAGGTGGCACATATCTGTAATCCCAGTACTGGGGAGGCTGAGACAGGAAGATCACTATGAGTCTGAGCTCTGTAGTGTAACCTAATACCAAATAAATAAATCTTAAAAAAAAAAAAAGTTACAGAGTCCCAGGCCCCAAAGTATATTATTACTGATGCATACTTCAGCTCTGGAATTGGGAACTATCATCTTATTTGCTGGCGAGGGAGCTGAGCCCCTTGAGTCCCTCTGGCTAGGGTGAGATGGTGAAAGGGAACTGACTCTCGAGACAAGCTCCTTCTCCTAATTCGCCTTATCCCCGACCCTTCTGGCCTGGAGGTCTCAAGGGCAGAAAGTGATTCTAAGCTTGGGGTCTGGAGCCAGCTGAGAAGGCCTGACTCAGCAGCTCGCCAGCCATGTGCCCTTGGGCAAGTCACTTCCCTCCTCTGAACCTCGTTTTCCTTCTGTGAGGATTGCATTACTCACCTCTGTGTCAAGTGCTTAGAACAGAGCCTGTCTCAGTGTGAGCCTTCAAGAAATGTCAGGTATTTTTAAACCATTGTCCTGATAATGTCTTTCCCAATTGCAAGCTCCAAGCAGCTCCTTCCTTCAGCAGGCTGGTTCAGCGCTAGCTGTTCTAGTCTAGGTCTGGGCATCTTATGCTGCGGACTTTAGCAGAAGTCTGCCAGAATCACTTCCCTTGTGTTATCTGAACTGATCACATCACCTTAGCTGGAAACTGAGGCAGAACCATGGAGCCTGGGTGGCCAAGATCCAGGGCAAGGGTGTGACAGCCGGCCTCTGGGTTCGGGATGTTCCCAGCACCTTCCCACCGCTCACACTTGGAGGGAGAAGGGCCTCAAAATAGCTGTTGCTTCCCCAGCACGGAGCTAGGCCAGTGACAGGAATAGACATCTGGGGGTGGCCGCCTCAGCCTCCCTCGGGGCCTTTCAGGGGGGGTTGGGAATAGGCAGAGGCTAGACCCCTCCCCCAGTGTTGGAGGATCCACGTGCAGTCACCCTCCTGTGAAGATCCAGCCCATGGAAGGTGTTGCTCCAGCTGGACTGGTCAGGCAGCGCGGGTCGCTGGCCAAGGTCTGGACGGTTAGATGGGAGGAAATGACCTTCAGCCCTGGCTCCTGGTGGGACAGGTGACCTTGGCCCAGAGAGAGGTTTATATGGTTGAGGTCCTGTAGGGAATTAGAAGCCAAACTGACAGGGAGACAGACGGGCTGTGGGCTTGGAGAGGCCTGCAGGGTGGTGGGTAAGGGTCTAAGGACTCATCGCCTGGCTTGAATCCAGCCTCTCCCCACTACGTCACACACACCTCAGTTTCCTAGTCCCCAGCTCCTCTAGTGGTTGTCGGATTGAAAGAGCTCCTACTTATGTGGTAGGATGATGGTCATTCTTTTCCTCACCAGGATCCTCGTTCCTTCACCCTTACGGCACTGACGGACCATGTACTGTACCGCGGGCGGGGCGGAGTGCCAGGCCTAGATGAGCATCAGGGAGAGACCCTGCTAACATTTCAGGAAGGCTTCCGTGTGCCAGCAACCCTACCAAATGCTAAGTGGGAAAAAGGGTCAGAGCGGTAAAGTCACTCCTCCTGGGTGCCACAGCTGGAAGCTAGCAGAGGCAGGATTTGAAGGCAGGTGTGCCTGCCTGCGTAGTCCATGCAAGGAGCCGCTGCGTGACACGGCCTGGGGAGATGGACCAGTCATTTGCTGTTACAGTCCAAGGCAGTGGTGGGGAAGCTGGCTGGCTGTTATTGCTGGAAGCTCTAAAGGATTTGCCATTGCTGGCCTAAGGTTTGGGTATGAGGTGTCCGGAACATGGAGGAAGCTGCCATTTTCCTGCTTTGACGTTCCTCACCCCAAGCCCCTAGGAATTTCTCTGACCTCTGCCTGCTTGGGGTCTCCAAGTGGCCAGAGCTTTTGTGGGAGGAGAGAGACAGGGAAACCACAGCCCTGTTTCACTCACACAGCAAACTGTGGTGCGCTGTGAGGTAGTCCCAGCCCGCTCCACAGAGGCCTTCTGCCCTTTCCTATGTTTCCCTGGGTATCTACTCACTGGACTCTAGAATACGAAGACTCCCTGTGCTGAAAGGGCAGGGAATGGTGAGAGAGATTGTCATAAAAGGCAGGAGAGGAGCAATCCAGAGGCTGTGCTGGGATGGGGGTAAGAAAGGGGGTAAGTGAGTGCCCAGAGGTGGAACATAACAGCATGCCGGCTCAGGAAGGGCTTCCAGGAGCTGGTGGTGCCTGAGCTGAGGCTCAGGGGAAAGAGGGCCGGGGGCAGGGAGAGAGGTGATGGCAATGTTGTGAGGAGGGGAAGAGATGAGCTTCAGGAACCGAATGGTTCCTGGGGTACTAGGGACGCGGAGATGGCGGGGACAGGCCAAGTAAGGCCTTGCTGCCCACACTGAAGATGCTGCTCACTATCTGGAGGACTGAGAGACGAGATCAGGGGCTAGAAGTTCCCCTCTTGGCTGCAGGGGAAAATGGAGCTCAGGAACTGGGTGGAGAGAGGAAGCTGCTCCCTGGTGGGAGAAGAGAGATCTCATGGGGGTGGTGGGATGCAGGGAAGTGAGTGGCTTTGTTTCAGAAATCTCAGTTACATATTATTGCATAGTAAGTCACCCCACGACTTTGTGGCTTAAAAAATCATGATCCTCAGGGTGAGGCGGCAGATCTGCATTGTGCTGGGGGGCGGGGGGCACTGGGCAGACTGTGAGGTCCAGAGGGGCCTCACCCTCTGTGCTCGCTGCTTGCTGCGGGCTGTGTGCTTCTTTGGGGTAGTTGGTAGGCAGACCTCACTTTACCCCCAGGGGCTCTTCTCGTGGCAGCTGGTCTCCCAAGAAGTAGAAGCAGCCGTCTCTTAAGGCCTGGCCTCAGAAGTCCAGACTCACCTTTTGTTTTTGGTACCAGGAATCTGATTCATAGACTCATACTTGCTGGGGTGCTGAGCCGCATCCCAGGCGCCCCTGAATCACTTCTGTTGTGAATGATCAGCATCAGTCCCAACACTTAGCTGACTGAAAAGGAGAATAATAAGCACCCCTTCTATTATGATTAGTCTGTGTGTATGTCATGTCCTACTTAGTAACATTTAATGCATTCCAATATTGTGCACCCCCTACTTCCTGCCAATTTCAAAACTTTTTTTTTAATCCTCCATCTAGTAGGGCATCACCTCTCATCCTCTCTCCCCTCAGCCCGCACAACCACTGATCTCTCTGTTTCTATGGATTTACCTATTCTGCACAGTTCATAGTTTTAGAAAATCACGTGATATGTGGCCTGTGTGTCTGGCATCTTTTACCTAGCATAGTTCATCCAAGTGATAGGATGTGTCAGCACTTGTCATTCATTTTTTATGGCTGACTAATATTCCATCCATTCTCTCTCTATACACACCGTCATTTATTTATTAGTTCAGCCTTGGATGGACATTTGAGTTGTTCTCACATTTTGCTATTGTGACTAGTGCTGCTCTGAACATTGGTGAACAAATTTCTGTTTTAAGCCCCTGCTTTCACATCTTTTAGGAATGGAATTACTGTGTCATATGGTAAATCTATGTTTAACATTTTGAGGAGCTGCCAAACTATTTTACCCAGCGGCTGTACCACTTTACACTCCCACTGGTAACGTATGAGTGCAATGGACTGAATGTTTGTGTCTTCTCAAAATCCTTATGGTGAAAGCTTTTTTTTTTTTTTTCCCTTGAGGTGGGATCTTAGTATGTAGTTTAGGTTGGCCTTGAACTTGCTAGAAGGCTCGGGCTGACCTCAAACCTGCAGTGATCCTCCTGCCTCAGCTTCCTGAGTGTGGGATTGCAGGAGCATGCACCACCCCTGGCTGTATGTGGAAAATCATGTAACACAACCAGGAGGACAGGACTTTGGGAGGTGAATAGGTCACAAGGGTGGAATCCTCAGTGACACGATTAGTGCCCCTATTTAAAGGGTTTCCAGAAAGCTTTGTGGGTCTCTATTTCTCTCCCTGTCATGTGAAGATACAAGAAAAGGTGGGCAGCCTGCAACCTGGAGGATGACCCTCCCCAGAAGCTGACCATGCTGCCATTCTGACCTTGACTTCCAGCCTCCAGAACTGTGAGGAAAAACTTGTCTGGCTTGTGGTATTTTGTTATAGCAGCCCTAACTGGCTCCGACTACAAAAATTCCCATTTTTCTAATCTTTGCAACAATTGTTACCTACCTCTTCCCTTTTGGTAAGCTTAGGACTGTCTAGTGGCCAAGAGATATATCTCATTTGTTTTTTTTTTTTTTTTAATTTTTATTTATTTATGTGTGTGTGTGTGTGTGGCCAGCTCAGCCCACCAAGGGGCGGGGCTGGCTGGCATGTGGTGCTGGGGGGATTGAACCGCAGTCCCTGTGATTTGCTCAGCTTGTTCTAAGTAGGTGCTTTAGACCACTGAGCCATCTCACCAGCCCCGATATATCTCATTTGGTTCTGATTTGCAATTACTTTATGACCAACACTGTTTTTTTTTTTTTTTTTCTTTCTGTTATTGTTGGGTTTTTTTGCGGAACCAGGGATTGAACTCAGGCCCTTGCACTTGCCAGGCAAGCGCTTATTCTACCAAGCTATCTCCCCAAGCCCTGACCAACACTGTTGACTGTCTTTTCATTTGCTTTTTGGTCGCTTGTACATCTTCTTTGGAGATATATCTGTTTGGTTACTTTGCTTATTTTTCAGTTGTGTTGTTTATCTCTGTTGTTGAGTTGTAAGAATTCTTTATATTTCGCTTCTTGGTCTTTTGGCTAAGAACAGTGAAGAATCCTTTTCTATTTTGAATACTAAATACTAATCAGGTGGGGGGAGAGGGAGAAGGGAAGAGAAGAAAAAGGGATGAAAAAAGAAATTAAGATGTGTTGTGGGGCTGGGGATACAGCGCAGCAGCATAAGCGCCTGCCTGGCAAGGGCAAGGTCCCGGGTTCGATCCCCATACTGCAAAAAACAGAACAAAACAAACAAACAAAAAAATGTGTTATGTGTCAGCTCCACATAAGGAATATAAAAATCATCTACTGCACATGTCCAGGAACAAAAAATAAATAAAAGAAAAAACTAAATGCTGATCAGTATATGATGTGCAAATATTTCTTCCTGTTGTACAGGTTATCTTTTCACTTTTTTTTTTTTTTTTTTTTGGTTTGGGTTTTTTTTTTTTAATTATTTATTTATTTTTATTTATTACATTTATTTGTTGTGTGTGTGGCCAGCTCAGCCCACCAGGGGGCGGGCGGGCTGGCATGTGGTGCTGGGGGATTGAACCACGGTCCCTGTGCTTTGCCAAGCTTGTTTCAAGTAGGTGCTTTAGACCACTGAGCCATCTCTCCAGCCCCATGGTTTGGGTTTTTTATTTGTTGGACACAAAATGTTGCTAGGTTGTGCAGACTGACTTGAGACTCCTGGACTCAAGTGATTACGCTGCTTCAGCTTTCCAGGTAGCTTACTCAGCCTGTCACTTTTTTCCATAATGTCCTTTGTTTTCACTTTTTGTGTAGTCCAGTTGACTTCCTTCCTGCCTTCTTTTTTCCTTTGGGATACTTGGAATTAAGCCCCGGGCCTTGCCCCTGCTGGACAGATACTTCACCGCTGAGCTGCAGCCCAGCCTTTCTATGTTCTTCTTGTTGCTCATGTGTTTCGTTTTGGTTTGGTTTTTGCTTATAATTTCGAGGTCAAATCTAAGAATCTATAGAGGCTTTTTTTTTTTTTAAACATTTATTTATTTATTTATTGTGTGTGTGTGTGTGGCCAGCTCAGCCCACCAGGGGGCGGGGCTGGCTGGCATGTGGTGCTGGGGGATCGAACTGTGGTCCCTGTGCTTTCCCAAGCTTGTTCCAAGTAGGTGCTTTAGACCACTGAGCCATCTCACCAGCTCCCTATAGAGGCTTTGAAGATTTCCCGCTACGTCTTCTTCTAATCATTCTGCACTGTCAGCTCTCACATTTTGGTAGATGATCCATTAATTCGAGTTAATGTTTATGTGTGGAGTGAGGTAGGGATCCACTTTCTTTTGCACATGGATAAACTCTGTCTCCTGCTGGAGCCGCCGGGCAGCCAGGGAAGCCTCGGGGAAGAACAAGAGAGAGGTGAAGAGAGAACTTCGTCGGGGACATGTTGCGTTTGAGGTCCCTTAGGCACCCAGGCACCAAGGGCACAGGAATCAAATAAGAAGTGAAGTACAAAATGCTACCGGAAACGACTCAACAAATACTTAGGGAATGTTTCATACTCACACTAGCTAACATTATATGGTGTTAACCAGGGTCAGGCTCTTTGCACTTTTAAAAAGTTTGAGCTATAGTGTATATCCAGTAAAATCCACAAATCTAAAGCACATAGATCTGGGCCAGGGATATAGCTCAGTGGCACAGGGCCTGTCTGGCAAGCGCAAGGTCCTGAGTTCTCTTGGTACCAAAAAATCCCCCACATAGGTCGTTGAATTTTATATACCATCTCTCAGATAAAGGTATACAACAGTCCGCACCCTCAGAAAACTCCTTCTCAGGCATGTTACATTTAATTTTCACTATAACCTATAAGATATATATCATTATTACTCCCAGTTTCAGACTTAGAGAGGTGACACCACATTCCTAAGGTCACCCGGGCAGAATCTGGAATCTAACTCGGCTCTATATGACCAGAAAAGTGGAGCCTTTTGTGGAACTCCTGAGACCAGGGTGGGACCCAGCCTCCCCTCACTGGGCTGGGACTGGAGTGGGATCTGGGAGCCGGAAGACAGGAGCTAGGGGTAGACCCTCTGTTGAGGCTCTGTGGCCAGGGAGGGTGCAGATTTAGGGTGAGAAGTAAGGATGAGGGGGCCCCTTCCATGGTCCCAGCAGGCTCAGTGGTGGTCACCTGGGGGCTCTGCTGGGGTGGCCAAACAGCGGGTGGGTGGCTCAGCTGGGCCAGAGCCCGCACCTGTCAGAACTGTGGTAGGCCTCCGTCAGACCAGCAAGGAGAATACAGAACTTCAGGGAGGACAGAGGAAGCTCTTCTCTCTGTGTCACTGTGCAGCTCCCCCTTCTGATCTTGTCTGTCCTCTGCTCCAGCTAAGACTAATGAACGGCCTGTTCTTCTGTCAGCCTGTTGAGTCCCTACCTGCCTCGGGGCCTTTGCACTCAATGTTCCCTCCATCTGGAACCTTCTGCCTCCTGGACTTAGCTATGTCTTAGCATAGTATTTCAGCTCAAATGTCACCTCTTTAGAGGTCTCTGGACAAATTGCCCTACTTAATGTGCTCCACCAGCCAGATGGCCTGAGTATGACACTCAGCTCTGCCCCCTTACTAGCTGTGTGGCACTTGACAAGTGACTTAACCTCTCTGTGGCACAGTTCCCCCGCTGTAAACTAGGAATGACGACGACAGCACAGCTCTCTGGGGCTGTAGTAAGGATTACTTAATATTTGTTAGGAATACTTGGCTCACGTTGATGCTTTATAAAGATTTGTTTTTATGCCCATAGCACTTATCCTGCTCTAAAATTATCCTGGCTGTTAAAGTTGTTTACTTGCTTCTTCCACTGGCCCTAGGTAGGATAAGAGCCCCATGCCAGGCATGGTGGTGCATGCCCATGCCTGCAATCCCAACACTTGGGACGCTGAGGCAGAAGGATTGTCCCTGGGCTGGCCAAATAGCTCAGTGGATTAAAGCACCTGCAAGCAGGCGCAAGGGCCAGGGTTTGATTTCCCAGCCTGCAGTGCTGGCCCCACCCCCGGGGCACGCTGAGACCCAGTTGAGATGGGGCGTGGTGCTGCACACCTGTAATCCCAGCACTTGGGAGGCTGTAAACAGGAGAATCACTCCAAGTCTGATCTAGTAGTGAGACCCTGAACACCCTTCCCTAAAATACAGAAGAAGAAAAAAAAACAAATTACAAGGATTGTCCCAAGTTTGAGACCAGCCTGGGCCAAATAGTGAGCTGCAAGCCAGCCTGAACAACATAGCAAGACCCTGTCTCAAAACAAAAAGCATAAGAGCCCCATGAAGATGGTGGTTTTGTGTGTTTTGTTCGCTGCCGTAACCCCAGAACCTAGAACAGTGCCTGGCACACAGTAGTAAACAGTGGCCGACTTAACCAGTGAGTGTCTAAAGCGGGTCACAGGATTGTTCTGGATGCAGCTCCCAACAGGCCATGGGGCTCTCGTTTCCTGGCCATGGCTTTTGCCCTACCCTCTGCTGGAACTCTTCCCCAGAAGAAGGGACAGGGCTGGCAGAGGGAAGCCTGCCTGCCCCTGTCTGCTCTCCCTTTTCTCCTGTCCTGTGCCCCCTCTGTAAACCACAGGAGGACTAGAACCAGGAGGCAAGAATCTGGAGTTCTGCGACCACAATCACCGGTTTTCACCTCTTGCTCTGCAGCTGCAGAAACTGAGGGCCAGAGAGGGGAAAGGACTTGGCCAAGGTCTCAGCGAGTCAGGGTTGTTGTCCCAATGGAACCCTTAGGTGCCACCCATAGGCGACTTGCAGTATTGTTCTGGTTCTGCAGCTCCTGGCAGAGCCTGGAGAGGGCGTGGTAAGCAGCCGGGTACTCCTGCCCTCCTCGCTCCCAAGGCAAGTGCTGCTGGGAACACTCCAGACGGAAGTTTTGGTACCCTGATCCCTTATGGTCAGCTATCCTCTGGATAGGATTTTATCCCCATTTTCTAGAAGGGCCCCTAAAGCTCAGTGTGGGACAATGACTGGACCAGGAGCCCACCTTCGCGACAAATAGAACAAAGCATTCAAATCCAAGTGGGCTGACTTCAGAGCCGCTGCTTAGCCCCGCTGTGGGCACGGATTAGACCTCAGCTCCTGCAGAGGCCCCGCTCCCGAGGCCGCAGGACCTCTCTTGGATGTGGGCTCCATTTCCAGGGCAGCAGCCCCTGGCAACCGCAAACCACAGCTTTGTTTATTTTCTCCCCTCTTTGGAGACCCGAGGCCTTTCCAGCAGCCTCTCTCTCACCGGATGGATTTTCGGATAATTCCCACCTTAATTAGTTCCATTCTCTGCGGCAGAAGCGGGAGTTATTTTGGGGCCTTGATGGCTCCCTCCGGCTGCCCCTGACCCCCCTGCGCAGAGGCAAACACCTCTGTCTTCTGCTGCACGCTTCATTAGGTGCATTCCGGCTGCTGGCTTGCCTTCTGCCCCCTGCAGTTCTCGCTTCCAACTCACCTGCTCCGCCGGCCCCTCCTCCCCGCCCTCATTATTTTTAGAAATGGAGGATGGCAACTCTTTCCTGACCCTTGGCCCGCAGCGCTGACCCCTACAGTGACACCCCCACCCAAGGCCATAATTTTCCTGGACTGCAACAAAAACCTCACCTACCATTTGGTCACTTTTTTTTTTTTTTTTCTTTTTTTTGGTCTGTGGAAGAAGGGTCTTATTATACAGTTCAGTCTGGCCTTGAGCTCACTTTGTAAACCATGCTGGTCTAGAACTCACAACGGTCCTCCTGCCTCAGCTTCCCAAGTGCTAAGACTACAGGTGTGCACCACCCCACACCTGGCTGGTCACCAATATTTTTGGCTAATACTCCAAACTCCCTGTTCTCGTGAAAACTCAGCCCCCATACCCCCTCGTGTCATTCATCCTGAGAAATGAGTGGTTAAAAATTCCCAAGAATAAAATTTTTGTATTATGCATATTTTACTGCAGTTTATAAAGGTTCCCAAGGGGGTGCAGGATGCCAGCCCCCCCAAGCCCACCACTGTATTATGTCACTGTGCGTGGGGCTGACGTCACGGAGAAGGGCGTAGGTTCTGCAGTAGCTGTCTGTTCTCTCTCTGCTCCTGGCTCGCCCATCTTCCAGCTCTGAGCTCTGCCAGGGCCGCCTGCAGGCCCCGGCTTGCTTTGCAAAAATAACTCCTGAGTCTCTCACTGAGGTTGGGGGCTGCTTCCTGGGTATCCTGGGCTATGTGTTAATTCTTGCAGCACAGAACTTCCAGAAGCTTTGACTCTCGCCTGGGCAGAGAAACCCATCATCGGTCTGGCTGAAGTAGTTTAAGTGCTGACCCACTGTTGCAGCACCTGTGACCTTGAAGGAGAAGGACAGAGGAGTCCACTCGGCTGTCCACCAGTCAGTCAGCATGCATCTAGTAATGCTGCTGTCCACTGCCCCTTGGCCTTGGGTGGTTTTCCATCTGCTCTTTTCTTTTCTACTGGTGCATTTTATTTTATTTTTTTTAAATTATTTATTTATTTATTACATTTATTTATTATGTGTGTGTGTGGCCAGCTCAGCCCACCAGGGGGCAGGGCTGGCTGGCATGTGGTGCTGAGGGATCGAACCACGGTCCTTGTGCTTTGCCAAGCTTGTTCCAAGTAGCTGCTTTAGACCACTGAGCCATCTCTCCAGCCCCTGGTGCATTTTAAATATACATAATGATAACGTTCATCGTAGGGAATTTTACCTGTACGTGAAGTATCTTGCTGCTGCTTTTTTTTCCATTCCCTTCCCCTCCTTTCAACCCCTCTCCTTACTGACTACATCTTGCTTCCATTTTTTCCTTTTATTGTTTTTCTTATCCCTTCTTCCTCTTCTCCCTCCTCCCTCCCTTATTTTTTTCTCCACCCCCTCCCTTATTACCCTTCTCAATTGAACATTTTCTTCCCATTTCTCAATATCGTATATATTTTGATCCTTATTTATTCTTTTGATTTCTCACACCAGAGAAACAATGCAGTATTTGTGTGTGTCTGAGTGTGTGTGTGTGTGTGTGTGTGTGTGTGTGGTCAGCTCAGCCCACCTGGGGGGCAGGGCTGGTGCGGCCCCTGCTCTTTGCCTAAGCAGGCGCTTTAGACCGCTGAGCTATCTCAGCCAGCCCTAGTGCAATATTTAAACGTGTGTCCCCCTT
>NW_004524655.1:6518469-6520100 GCF_000260255.1 Octodon degus
GGGACTGGCTAAATAGCTCAGCAGATTAAAGTGTCTGCTTAGATGCAGGGGCGAGGAGTTTGATGGGGGGCCCTTGCCCCGCCCCTGGGGCGCTCTTAGATGGCAGTTGAGACAGGGCGTGGTGGCATGTGCCTGTAATCCCAGCACTTGGGAGTCTGTAAACAGGAGGATCACTACTGAGTACATCTACATAGTGAGACCCTGTACACCCTGTCCTAAATAGAAAAACAAAACAAAACAAAACAGGAAAAGAAAAATATATGTCTACCTTAGGGTGTGTCTCTGCTGTCCTTTGTAGACAGAGAGGGCAGGAGGAACCCAGATCCATATTGATTAATCCTGTTGTGGATAATCCCAGCAACCCAGAACCTTTAATTCCACTGAAGATTAGGCTGATTTCTGTGAGGGTGGAACCCAGTGTGCTCCGGGGTGCCTCCTGCCTCTTCAAACTCAGCTCCCTGGTCTCCTGCTGACTTGAACTCAGTTCTGCCTCACCCTTACCCTGGGAGCTGCTAGGCGGAGCCAGCCCCCAGTTGCTGTCTCTTCCAAGCTCAGTTGGTCCCTCTGCAAAATGGTTACTGGCCGATCACCCTTTCTTGGGGGAACCCACAAAGCTCACCAGCCACTGCAGTCCACTGCATGTGCCACTCTGTTCCAGGGTGTGCTTCTCTGCCGAGGCCTCTGAGGTTACTGTAGTTACTGTGCCCTGCAGGTTTTGAACTTCCCCTCCCAAGCAGTGAGTCGGGATCAAGGAGAAAGCGCAGCTTGCTCCCTCTTTCTCCTGCGTTTAGGTCTCTCTCTTTGCTCTCCCTGTGGGCTTCCGTTCTCCCTTGCGATCCTTGCTGGGTCCTGGAAACCCACATTCCCCCTTCTTCTCTTCCTCATGTTGCTATATTCTAGCATCTGGACGCCAAATATTGGAGAGGCTGTTTCTCTGTTATTCACCACTTTGCCATCTTCCCTGCTTCTGAATCACCTTCTTCCTGCTCCTCCTTGAGGTTCTACTTCCTTTTGTAAAATAATAGGGGTTCTTTTTTTCTTTTCTTCACCCTGTTCCTCCTTTCCTTCTTCTCCTTGTCCTTGTCCTTCTCCTTCTTCTTCATCTCCTTCTTCTTGGCAGTACTAGGGATGGAAACTTGTAGCCTATCCATGCTAGCCAGGTGTACAGGAAAAAGTAAATTCTGTCTTTTCTATCAGGCACGTGTGACTCTGCCTTGGATTGTAGCCCATTCTAGATAGGGCTTCCTGAACATTCAAAGTTACAGAAAAGGCCCACTCAGCTCCAATCCTGGGAACACAGCTAAAAACCAAAGATAGCTGAACACAGCCCAGGGATGTTCTGTTCCCCACATCCTCCTCCACTCAGCCCCTTGGATTCCCCTCAGGTCATCTAAGTCGGATCCATTTTAAACTTCCCAACTAGCCAATGGGAGAGAGGTTAGCTCTCTCCCTACCTTAGGGATAAAAGCGGCGACCCTTTTTCGTCCTGTGTGCCGGCTATTGCAAGCTTATGCCCTCTTGTAAAAATGAAAAGCTGGGCTGGAGAGTTGGCTCAGTGGTCTAAGGCACCTACTTAGAACAAGCTTGGCAAAGCACAGGGACCGCGGTTCAATCCCCCAGCACCACATGCC
>NW_004524655.1:6520518-6524834 GCF_000260255.1 Octodon degus
TTTATTTATTTATTTATTTATTTTAATTTGAAGCAGTGTCTGACTAAGTTGTTCAGTTGCCTGGAACTCCTGGGCTCAAGTGGTACTTCTTCTCCAGCCTCCGAGTGCTTTGCATCACCACTGTGTTGGATTTAAGCACTCATTCCCATTACCTCACTCAGCTTCTGTGGGTCAGGACTGGCAGCAATTTAGCTGGGTGGCTTAGTTGGCTGCTGACAGCACTCAGCGCTGCAGCTCCCCTGGTGGCCATGCTGGATGAAGGCCCCAGTTCCTTTTTTTCTTTTTTGAGACAGGGTCTTGTATAGTTCAGGCTGCCCCTGAACTAACTTAATAGCCCAGGCTGGTCTTGAACTTGCAGCAGCAATCCTCCTGCCTCAGCCACCTGAGTGCTGGGATTACAGGCATGCACCACCACGCCCAGCTAGGCCTCAGAACCCTTTGAGAGAGGTATTCTTCTTCTTCTTCTTCTCACTTTCAGGTGTATTTTTTTTTTTTAATTTTATTTATTTGTGCGTGTGTGTGTGTGTGGCCAGCTCAGCCCACCGGGGGGGGCAGGACTGGCTGGCATGTGGTGCTGGGGGATTGAACCGCAGTCCCTGCGCTTTGTTGAGCTTGTTCAAAGTAGGTGCTTTAGACCACTGAGCCATCTCACCAGCCCTTCTTCTCACTTTCTAGATGAGGCAGTAGTCAGAGAAAAATGAAATATCTTGCCTAAGAGTACCTAGCTAGTAAGGGGCAAAATAAAAAACTGAATCGTCTGGAAGCCACTCAGACCAGTAGGATAGAATCACACACCCAACTATATTTAATTTTATTAAAAAACTACCATACTTTGCTAATGCAAGTGTACCATTTTACACTCCTGGAAGGAGTGTAACAACGCTGTTTGTTCCATGTCTTCACCAACACTTTATATTGTTGGGTCTTGTTAATTTTAGTCATTCTAGATTGGGTATAGTGGTTTTGTTTTGTTTTGTATCGTATTGGGTGCTGGAGATTAAACCCAGTGCCTCACACACACTAGACAAGTGCTTCATTCCCTAGCTATATCGCCAGCCCTGTGTGTAGTGGTATCTTATTGAGGTTCTTTAATTTGTATTTCTTGACATCTTGACCATTTGTATGTCTTCTTCTGTGAAGCATTTGTTCAATTATTTTACCTATGTTCCATGTTTAGTGGGTTGTCATCATTCAGTTACAAGAATTCTTTATATAGATATAAACCTTTTAAAATTTTAATGAAAAAAAAACTTTAATGAAGCCCTGCTGGGGCTACAGCTCAGTGGCACAAGCACTGCCTGACAGGCTCAAGGTTCTGAGTTCAATTCTTGGTACCCCTTAAAAAAATTTAATGAAGTCCTATCAAGAGTTTTTTCTTATTGTTTGTTTTATATATGTGTGTGTTTGTTTCAGTTTTGTTTTGTCTTTCTTTTTTTTGTATTTTAGGGAGGGGTCTACAGGGTGTTCAGGGTCACTACTAGATCGGACTCACAGTGATCTACCTGTTTAGAGCCTCCCAAGAGTTGGGATTATAGGCGCATGCCAACATGCCCAGTCTCAATTACCATCTCAGTGTGCCCCTGGGGCGGGACTGGCACAGCAGGCCTGGGGATTGAAACTTTGGCCCCTGTGCCTGCTTGCAGATGCTTTAATCCACTGAGCTATTTGGCCAGCTCTTGTTTTGTCTTTTTGGTATCCTAAGAAGTCTTTACCTGTCCCAATAGCACAAAGATGTTCTCTTAGGTATTTTTCCTAGAAATTTTATGGGTTAAATTTTTACATTCAAGTCTCTGGTCCATGTCAAGTCAACTTTTGTTGTTGTTTTGAGATAGGGTCTCACTATGTAGTTCAAGCTGGCTTTGAACTCATGTAACCCAGACTGCCTTTGAACTTGCGCCATCTTCCTACCTCAGCCTCCCAAGTGCTGGGATTACAGGCCTGCCTTCTCTCCCCCAGCTTCTGTGTATGATAGGAGGTACACAAAAGTTAACTTTTGTCTATGGTAGAAAGTAGGGGTCATGGTGCATTATTTTTGTCCATATAGATGTTTTATTGCCAGCTTCTCACTGAATCACCTTGTCATCTTTGTCAAAATCAATTCACTTGGGCTGGGGAGATGGCTCAGTAGAATCAGTGCTTCCTTGGCAAGCATAAGGGCCTGAGTTCAATCCCCAGTTCTGCCAAAAATAAAAAAAAAAGCAAAGACCAGTCAGTACAGGAGAATGTTTAGGGTGCCGGGGAGATGTCTCAGTAGAATAAGCGCTTCCCTGGCAAGTGCAAGGGCCTGAGTTCAATCCCTGGTTCTGCCCAAAAAAAACCAACCAAACAACAACAACAAAAAAGAAATCAATTCACTGTATGCATGTAGATCTATTTTTGAACTTTCTATTCTGTCTCATTGATCTCTCTGTCTGTCCTGAGGGTAATACCACATTGTTTTGATTACTGGAGATTTAAAATGTGTCTCAAAATCAAATAATATAATGTTCTAACATCCTGCGTTTTAAAAACTGTTTTGTCTATTCGAATCTGTTTGCATTTCTGTATATCACTTAGATTCTATTTGACAATTTCTGCCAAAAATCCTGCTAGAATTTTCATCAGAATCATATAAAATTTATAGATCTATACAACTGACATTTGAGATAGAAACCTAGTATATATCTTCTTCTCTTTAGGTCTTTTAAAATTTCTCTCAGCAAGATTTTGAAGTTGTTTTCAGTTTACGAATCCTGCACATTTTGTAAAATATATGCCTAAGTAGTTTGTGTTTTTTTTTTGTTTTTTTTTTTTTTTTTGCGGAACCGGGGATTGAACTCAGGCTTTTGTGCTTGCCAGGGAAGCGCTTATTCTACTGAGCCATCTCCCCGGCCCCTAGTTTGTGTTTTTTAATACTATCATCTGTTCATACTTTTAATTACCCAATTATTAATTGCTAGTCTAAGTACATTACTACATACTGACTTTGGATCTTTGATGCTAAGGAAAAGTATCAGCCCTAAGAGATTTTGTGTGTCACAAATTCCTTGGTGTCTTCTATCTTTATCTTGTGTCCCTCTTTCCTGGCTGGGGCCTCAGTACTGCATAGCAGTGGGGAGAGCAGATGTTTTTGCCTTACTCCCAGTCTTAGGGAGAAACATGTTTAAGTGTATAGACTTTCAACATTAAAGATGTTAGCTGTAGGTATTTTGAAGCTGCCTTTAACAGGTTGAAGAAATTCCCTTCCATTCTTACACTGTCGGGGTTTGCTGTGAAATTATGACTATGTGTTTTATCAAAGACTTTTCTTCACATCAGTTGATAGGACCATGAAGCAATCCTGCACTCTTCAAAAACTTGCAACGAGACTCATATAATGTACAGTTAACCATTTAGAAGTCACCAATTTAGTGGCATCATACAGCCATCCTCTCTGTCTAGTTCCAAAATATCTTCATTGCCCCAAAAGGAAACTCCATACTCATGAAGCAGTTGCTCCCCGTTTCCCTCTTCTCCCAGCCCCTAGGCCCCTCAAATCTGCACTGTCTCAAGGGAGTTGCCTAGTGTGGACGCCTCATTGAATGAAATTGTACACCCTGTGACCTTTTGCATCTGGCTTCCTTCACTTAGCATAATGTTTTTGAGGTTCAGGCATGTGTAGCATGCATGTATGAGAACTTCATTCATTTTCATCGCTGTACACTACACCATTATTTATTTACCCAGATACATTCTTGGGGGGGGAGCTTCATGCACACACTGTTCTGCTCACTGAGCTGTAACTCCAGCCCCCCGCTATTCTATCCTATGCTGCCTCCCCAGATGCAAGGTATAAACAAAAGGCGTTTAAGTCTCCTCTGGAGTTTAGTGCTCTCTGATGATTACACTGTATGACTGAAAAATAGAGACACTAAGTGTGATGACACATACCTGTAATAGCAACGTGCTGCTAGTTCTATGCTGGAGCACGAGGGTCACTTTGTGTTCACGGCTAGCCTGGACTACATAGTGAGACTTTTTTTTTTTTGTCTTTTTGAGACAGGGTCTTGATATGCAGTTCAGGCTGGCCTTGAGCTCACTTTGTAGCCTGGGCTGGTCTCGAACTCACAATGATCCTCCTGCTTCAGCCTCCCTAGTACTGGGATTATAGGCGTGCACCACCATATTTAGTCTTACATTGCAGGACCTTGCCAAGAGAGAGAGAGAGAGAGAGAGAGAGAGAGAGAGAGAGAGAGAGAGAGAGAGAGAAAAAAAAGAAAAGAAAAAAGAAATAGAATATTTAAAAAATTTTTAAATTTATTATAATAAAAGACATTGTCCCTACCCTCACCAGTACC
>NW_004524655.1:6525282-6537395 GCF_000260255.1 Octodon degus
TTTTTTTTTTTTTTTTGCGGAATCGGGGGTTGAACTCAGGCCCTTGAGGTTGCCAGGCAGGCGCTTAGACTGGTGAGCTATCTCCTTGGCCCCCTCCCCTTCACTACATTTTTTAATCACACTTCATAATGACACTCATAAAACAGGATATCCAGAGCTGCTTCAGCAAGTGGCAAGAGGCTGGGCATGTTGGCACATGCTTGTAATCCCAGCACTCAGGAGCCTGAGGCAGCAGGATTATTGCAAGTTCAAGACCAGCCCTGGCCACACAGTGAGGTCAAGGCCAGCCTGAACTGCATCATTTGTCAAAAAGACAAAAGAAAAAAAAAAAAAAGAAAAAAAAGAAAGAAAGGGGCAAGAATCGGGCTGAGTGTCTTTAAAGCAAAGGGGGAATATTTGTGAGAGTAATTAATGGCAGAGTGCCTCTTACTGTAATAAATCTATTTATTTAATTATTTATTTTGGTACCAGGGATCGAGCTGAGGAACTTGCACTTGCTGGGCAGGTACTTACACCACTGAGCTATCTCCTCGGCCCAAATTTCTGTAAGTTAAACACTGACCATATTTTGCGACCATCTCTTGTATGTATGCCCATCTGCAATCACAGTGGGGTCCTGCGAGGTCTCCTTGGGACCACTGTGTAGTCCAAGGCTGTGAGGTCAGCATGTGAGTTGCAATCCGGGAAGCCTTCCGGGAGGAAGGAAGCAGCTTTTGCACGATGCCTTGAATTAGAGAAGTCCAACAGTTGTCTTCCGCTCACAGTGATGACAGCAGCCGCTGCTTACCAAGCACAAACAGCTGTCAGGCTGTGCAGTGAGCCTCTTGAATATTCCCCTCCTGGTATCCAGCTCATGAGGCTCAGAGGAGAGGCTGGATTTGAACCCAGAACCATGTTGGTGCCTTGTGCCTGCTTTAAGCTGCCTCTCTGGGCCTGATTCCAGAATAGGGTTTGAAAGCCAGGTGTGGTGGTGTAAACCTGTAAAGGCTAGTGCTCTGGAAGCCTGAGACAGGAGGATTGCAAATTCAAACCCAACCCGGGCAATTTAGTGAGACTCTTATCTCCAAAAATGGGCTCTGGGGATGTAGCTCAGCGTGAAGGCCCTGAGTTCAATCCCCAGGATTGGGGAAAAGAAAAAGACAGATGAGGGCTTTACTTCCACTCTATACTTTCCTCCTGCCTCTCCTTTTCTCCTCTTCTGGGGACACCTGTAGGGGACCAGAGAGTGACAGAACGACAGACAAGGAGAGGCAAAGCCCGGATGCCTCACCTCCCATCCCTCCCGGTCCCTCCGAGTCCGTGTGACCCGGGCGTCCAGGGCACGGTCCTTGGAAGCCCCGGCGCCTCCCCCGAGCCCCCGTCTCCCGGTCCTTCCCGGCCCCTCCAGCTCATGGGCTGTGCCGGAATCTGCGGGGAAAGGAGCAGGATTTCGGCTAAATATAAACCAGGCTGTTCCAGTTTCCAAATAGAACAAAGGAGCAGGGTGTTAAGTTGATTTTTATAAATAAAGAGAGAGGGAGTGAGAGAATATTTTTTCGAGATGTTTAATAAAATCGCCTTGTGAGCGAGGCAGGAAAATCACTGGGCTGTGGTGGGAGGGTTTGGAGGAGGAGAGGGAGGAGCCGGGATGGGGGAGGCTTCTTCTGTCTTTCTGCCGATATCCAAGTGGGTTCCCTCCATCCAGGGAGGGGCTCGGAGGGGCAGCGGCAAAGGGCAAAGCCGGGGGCTGGAGGCCCGGGGACAAGGAGGACAGGGAAGGCTGGCGCCCACCAGTCCCCACACATCGAGTGCCCACTGCGCTCCAAGCCCGCCGCTTCCCGGCTGCTCCCAGCCGCGCTGGGGATCCTCGTCGCGTGTTGCTGTTCTCTGCCTGGCCCCCTCTGGCCTCATCTCCTCCTTCCCTCCGCACCCGGCTCCTGCCTGGCCCTCAGCTCCACACGCCAAGTCCTTCTCTGCTCCAGGTCTTTGTCCCCTGGGACCCCTCGCAGCCAGCTTTTTCTCAGTACTCGGGTTTTAGGCTAAATGTCACTTCCTTTCTGGTGACCTTACTGCAAAAGGAGCCCGGCTCCAACCTCCACCACAGTCCTGATCACACCCCTTTATATCATTTTCTTCACTGGCGTATTCCTTCTGAAATTTCTAGTTCGCTTGTTTATTATGCCTGTCTGTTCTTCCCACCAAAACAAAAACCACATAGAGATAGAGACTTCGTCTGATCAAACACAGAAGCACCAAGATCCAGAGCCGAGGTAAGGTGACTTGCCCAAGGTCACACAGCAGCTAGAAAATGATGGAGGGCGCCCAAGTTCAACTGAGCCCCAAATGTACGCCCTTCCTACTGTTTCACAAGGCTTCCCGTGTTAGAGAGGAGGGGATCTGTCTGGAACCCAGGGATTAGATGTAAAGACCAGGCACAGCACTGCAGTATCCAAAGTACAGTGGTCAATGAAGCCAGAGTGTTCCTGTCACCTTTGTCCTTAAATAACATGTGTGACATATGCAAATGGTTAAAACATGCAGATCTCTGGGAGGACTATTATGAGAAGACCCCCCCCCTTTTTTTTTGGTGGTACCAGGAATTCAAACTCAGGACCTTGTGCTTGCCAAAGCACTTATTCCACTGAGATATCTCCCTACCCCGCCTAGAAGGACGATTTTTTTTAATTATTTATTTATTTATTTTTACATTTATTTATTTATTGTCTGTGTGTGTGTGTGTGTGTGTGTGTGTGTGTGTGTGGCCAGCTCAGCCCAGCAGGGGGTGGGGCTGGCTGGCATGTGGTGCTGGGGGATTGAACCGCGGTCCACTGTGCTTTGCTAAGCTTGTTCTAAGTAGGTGCTTTAGACCACTGAGCCATCTCTCCAGCCCCGATTTTTATTTTTATTTATTTATTTACTTATTTATTTATTTTTGGCAGAACCACAGATTGAATTTAGGCCCTTGCGCTTGCCAGGGAAGCACTTATTCATTCTACTGAGCCATCTCCCTGGCCCCTTGATTTTGTAGTAAGAGTTTTACTCGGTACCACCCAAAGGAGAGCTAAGCTGGACTTGGGGGAGTTAGCAGAGGGCTGCACAGAAGTTGGACAGAAAGCAGAGAGGAAGCAGCTCCCCTCCGCGCCTGTCACCTTCCGCTTCCAGCGGCAGTGGCCTGTCCCGTGCAGGGTGGGAGCGGATGCAGTGGTTGCATGTGTTCCCCGGGGCCTCTAGTGACAAACACCGCCTCACCAAGCACAGTATGGCCTTGGTCAAGGCACATGGTTCTCAACGAATCTCACTTTTTTCCTATGTGAGATGGGCGCGGGGTGGGGGTGGGGGACTTGCTTAGTTTGGGAATCAGGAAATACGGTATTACATGTCCAGAGCCGGAAATGCAAGGTACACAGCAGAGCACGGGGATCACCCGGGAGTTTGAGGCCAGCCTGGGCTACCTAGTGAGTTCAAGGCCAGTCTGAACTACAGAGCCAGACCCTGTCTCAAAATAAAGTATCCACAGTGGCACAGATGAAAACTGTTTCTTATTGATACTCACCTCCTTCTGGATTGTGCCAAATTCAGGGACGATCACTCCTGTTAATTGAGCAGCCACTATATGCTGAGCCCTGGGCTCTATACTTTCTGTGGGTTATTTTAGTTCCATGGAGTAGGTGCTGCTGTTATTATCATCTTTATTTTATGAATGAGGGAAATGGGGCTCCCATGAGTCAAGTGACTTGCGCCAGGTCACAGAAGTAGCAAGCACAGTTGGGCCTAAAATCCAGGTAAACCCAATTGTAGGTCTTGGGTTAAAACAGGATAGAATCCTCCCTCTTGGAACTAAAAAACCAGTGGGGTTTCTGGAGCTCTAGAAGGTAGAACCCAGAGGGAGGGAGCGCTGGGGCCAGAAAAGTTCATGGTGACAAGCAGTGGTCTGGCTCAGTTAGGGTGAGCGGTCAGAGAGGATGCCCCAGGTGGGCTGGTGGGGTGGAGAAGCACCACCACAGCGTAGAGGTCCGTGGCTCTGCGGCTGACTCATTCAGACAGAGCAGCTCGATTCCCTGCCAGTGGAAGGTGCTATTTATAACCTGCAGGTTCCATCCAGCAGCCTCCTGAGCACAGAGCCCTGCAGCTACCTGGGCCCATTCTCCCTGGGCTGCAGGGTGGGGAGGGCGGGAGGAGGGGTGAGGGGGCATCGTGGCTGAGCCTCCTTTCTCTTCACTCTGGGCTCTCCCATAAGCACAAAATACACAGCAAAGTGCCCCCTGGGTCACTCTAAAGGTGTTTAGCTTGTCATCAGCAGAATGAGTGGCACTTTTTTCTTTAGAACCGGGGATTGAACTCAGGCCCATGCACTTGCCAGGCAAGTGCATATTCTACTGAGCCATCTCCCCAGCCCCTGAGTGGCACTTAAGAGGGCTGAATAAGTGAATAAATAGATGAATGGAAGCAGCTGTACCTTTTTTTCTTTGATGGTAACAGGGATTGCTTGTACTCTGGGCCTTTGCAGCAAACTACACCCGAGCCCTTGAAAATTGTATTATTTTTATTTTGTTGAGTTTTTCATTGTGTGATCTGGTCCCACTGTGTAGTCCAATCTGGTTTTGAACTCCTTATGTAGCCTAGGCTGGCCTTGAATTTGAGGTGATCCTCCTGCCTCAGTCTTGCGAGTGCTGGGATTGCAGGTGTGTGCCACCATGCCTGGCTATTTTTAAGTTTTAAAACAGGGTCTTGCTAGATCTCTAAATTGCTGAGGCTGGGTTTGAACTCATGACCTTCCTGCCTCAGTCACCCAGAATGCTGGGATTACAGCATACGCCACCAGCCTCGCATGCTTCAGCCTTATTTTTATTTGCTTATGTCATATCGCTGCTGTGCTGTAAGCTTACCAGAGGCTCCTCAGCTGACAGGAGCGAAAGCCAGAGTCCAGCCAGCAGCCCATTAGGACTGACCTCCTGCCCTTCTCCTCCGTCCTTCGCTCAAGAGACCTCCTTGCATCCCCTAGGGACCACTGCATAACCCCCTGCTTCAGGCCTTTGTTGTGCCCGCTTCCTCCCCCGAGACACTCTCTCCCCAGATACTGGCATATTCTGTTCTCTCACCAACAGGTCATTGCTTAAACACCAGCTCCTTGGTCACGCCATCTCTGACCAGCCTACTTAAAATCACACACAGGTGATACACTCCTTATTCTCTTTCCCTGCTTTATTTTTTATCTAATTGCTTTGTGTGTGTGTGTAGTACCAGGGATCGAACACTCGACCTTGTGCTTGCCAAGCAGGCGCTTACGCCGCTGAGCTATCTCCCCAGCCCTCCCTGCTTTATTTTTCTCCAAAGCACTTATCACCATCTACTAACTTATCTGTTTATTCTCTGTTTCCTTCTACTAGAATGCCAGCTCTAGAATGGGAATTTTTGTCTCTTTCAACACTGCAGGATCCCTAGGGCCTACAACAGTGCCAGGCACTCAATAAATATGTGTTGGCTACATGAACTCATGACGATTTTTACTGTGATTGCTGTGTGACCTTGGGCGGCTAACTTTATCTCTCTGGGCCTCAGGCTGTTGGAACCTTCCAGCTTGAACAGTCCAAAGTTCTGTCCCTTCAGCCAGGCGCTTCAGATTTCCTTTTTTTTTTTTTTTTGCAGAACAGGGGATTGAACTCAGGTCCTGGTGCTTGCCAGGCAAGCACTTATTCTACTGAGCCATCTCCCTGGCCCTCCTTTCTTTTTTTATTTAATTTAATTAATTTATTTATTTATTGTGTGTGTGTGTGTGTGTGTATGCAGGGTCTCACTACGCAGCTTGGACTCATATGATCCTCCTGTTTTCTACCTCCCCAGTGCTGGGATTACGGGCGTGCGTCACCGCGCCTGGACTCCATTGCCGGCTCAGCATGCCCAAAAGTGGGGCCGATGCCGCATGAAGCGCCAGGGATCAAACCCTGACCCCTGTAATTATTATTTTTTTTAGAGTACTTTATTTATTTTTAAAATTTTATTTATTTGTGTGTGTGTGTGTGTGTGTGTGGCCAGCTCAGCCCACCAGGGGGCGGGGCTGGCTGGCATGTGGTGCTGGGGGATTGAACCGCGGTCCCTGTGCTTTGCTAAACTTGTTCTAAGTAGGTGCTTTAGACCACTGAGCCATCTCACCAGCCCCGACCCCTGTAATTATTTAAGCAAGCGCTTAGTCCGCTGAGCTATAACCGCCGGCCATCAGATTTCCTTTCTGAAAATATCTGCCTGAAAGGAGAGCTGGCCACAGCAGGGCTTTGGAGTTGCGTTGAGGATGTTTGCCTCTCAGACTAGACTTCTCTGGGCGAAGTGTTGGAGCCTGAGAGCAGACGTGTGCCAGCAGCGCTCTTGCAGCTGCGTTAGAGCTCTGAGCAGGTGCATCTGTATAAATGGGCCAATACACGTGTTAAGGAACCCAGCTGAGACAGAACATTCCAGCAAAATGTCAGCACAGGTCCTCATTCTGTCTTTCTACTTCCTTTTGTTTTCAGTAGAGCAAAATGTAGAGATTTCCAAAGGCACGGTAGGCCTTTCCCTACCTACCCGATGGCAACGCCTGCTGCTCTGCCTGGTGGTTGTGAATCTGCATACAGGTTGTCTGCATTTCCCTCCGCGAACCCACAGAGAGCTGTCCACCTTCCAACAGGGAAAGCCTGCCATGGGGTGCCGGGCCCATTTTTAGAATTCATCTGTTCTTAATGGGAAATGGGTCCAACCCAGAGCAGGTTTGTAGAACAATGCTCCACAGGGCTTTGGAGTTGCATAGTATGCTCGTAGACTACCTTGGTTCATTTCATGATCGCCTCTGTTCTGGCACACTGTGGGCCTAGTGCAGAGCTGTACCCAGCCCTGGTGTGTGGCAGGCATCACTACATGTTGGAAGAATTCTCCATAAGAAACGAGGGGCAGGCAGCATCGTCTTCATTTTATAGGTGGTAAAACTAAGGCCCCCGGTGACACGGTCATGCCATGAACCCAAGCAGGCAGCTGTCCCAGAATTACCAGCTGAGCGCCCTCCCACTGACTACCACACTTAGGGAACACCGCTTCTTAAGAATGAGGGAGGCTGGGGCCATGGCTCAGCAGCATAACTGCCTGCCTGGCAAGTGCAAGGTCCTGAGTTTGATCCCCAGTATACCAAAAAAATAATAATAATGTTAAAAAATAAAAAAAAAAAGAATGAGGGAGCGCTTATGAGATTTGGGGGCATTTCAAAGTCAGAGAACTTTGAATTTGTGTTCAAGCACCTATCATTGCTTATACCTTTGGTTTTATTAAACTTTATTTTAAGGAAGGGTCTGCAGGGTATTCAGGGTCTCACTACTAGATCGGACTTATAGTGATTCTCCTGATTACAGCCTGCCAAGACCTGGGATTACAAACCTACGGCCCCACAATTGCCATCTCAGCTGGCCCCGGGGGCAGGGCCGGCACAGTAAGCCTGGGGATCCAACCCCTGGCCCCTGAGCCTGCTTGCAGGTGCTTTAATCTGCTGAGCTATTTGGCCAGCCCTACCTATACCTTTAGGATAAGTTTTAAAACCCCAGGACCTCAGTTTCCCTGCCTATAAAATGGACATACTAACCTTTATTTAAAACTTTTTGTGTAGGGCTGGAGAGATGGCTCAGTGGTCTAAAGCACCTACTTGAAACAAGCTTGGCAAAGCACGGGGACCGCGGTTCAATCCTCCAGCACCACATGCCAGCCAGCCCCGCCCCCTGGTGGGCTGAGCTGGCCACACACACACACACACAATAAATAAATGTAATAAATAAAAATAAATAAATATTTAAAAAAAATAAAAATAAAACTTTTTGTGTATATGTTACTATATAAATATATACTACTAGTACATATAAGAAGTATAATATATACATATGTGTATATATATACATAGCATATATATGTATATATACTATATAAAAGTTTTGGCATTGTATTCAGTGGGATAATGCAGGACAGTGTCTGCCAGCGGGCAGGGTTCAGTATACTCTGAGGCCATCCTGACCGCCCCAGTTATCTCCACCACCCCTTCCCGATTGCATCACCGCCGTCCACCTGTCCACAAGCTGGCCAGGGTGAACCGCGCAGCTGCCACAAATAATCGTTCTGCGCATGTGCAGCTGCTGCAAGTCACGAGGCCTGTGCAGCCCACGTTTGCAGGTGTGAGGAGCACTCCTGCAAATATGCTCTCACCTGAGTTGCAGCTCCCTGTCCTGGAGCCCCTCGGTGTGCACTTGAGGGGGATCCAGAGGCAGTGAAGAAGCCTCAAATAAGAATCTGTTTGACCTTCCCACGGTTGAACCCATGTTGTGCAGGGTCTCCCGGGGCCAAAGGAGGTCCTACCAGGAAAACAGTGGAGCTGGCCGCCATCAGGCGGACAGTCCCTCTGGGCAGCCCTTCTTTTGTTCAGTCAGGCGACACACGAGAAAATCCAGCCCTTCTCTCATGCTCAGCACTAAGGATACAGTGACATGGGCCCAGCTGGGGAGACAGACATTCCCTGGGTAGTGTAAGCTGAGCGCGAGCCTGGGCTGCGGCAGAGCTAATCTAGAGAAAGGAGAAAGAGGCTGCAGGCCGACCAGAGAGCCTCGGGAGCGTGAAGGCCTACAGTGGGAAGATGCCTGTGTGGTGGGGGGAACTGATGGCGGAGGGAACAGGCCCGTGAATAATTTTGGATTGGATCCCAAGAGCAGTGGGAAGCCACTGAAGCTGGGGAATCGTGTAATCTTTATAGTCCTACACCGAGTAATATTTTTGTTCTGCTTTCTCATTTGCAAAAAAGGATTTTGGACTCCACACCTGCCATGCTGGTTTTCTTATTTTTAATTTTCAGAAGTAGAAAATAAGAGAATGATGGAATATGTATTTATGTTCAGGGTTAAATGTGCTAACAGATGCAAATTGCCTAGCATTTTATATGTGATCTATAAATGGAAATTGTCTTATCTTCCCTCTAAATTCCATTCCACAATTTCTGCTATTTCAGGAGCACGGAAGGAGACCTATCTTCCCCACAGACTAAAGATAAATTTCATTTGAAGGACACTGGATAGATGTGCTTCAAAATCTGGTTGGTACGAAAGGTGATTGTTTTACAAACTTATTATTCAAACAGTAAGTTCCTCATGATCACACGGTTTTATTATTTGATTTGTGGCAATGCAGTCTGCATCGGGCTTTTGGGGGGCATAGTTATTGTATGAAACAACCCAATTCCACAGTGTCACGTCATCCGTGTCTCTTGTTCCTCACTGTGAGATCACCACCCTGCTAGCCACGTGACAAGCTTTCAAATATTTGTCGGATTGATTTAAATACTGGAAGATACTTGCTGCTAAATCTTGAGTCAAGGGCATCAGTTCTGGAGTTTTCTCTTTATAGTTGCTAACATGAATTTTGATGGCATGAAAAAACTTGTTCTCTGAATTATATTTAGCTCATACAAACTCTACTGCACAATTATGTTGTAAAGAAGAATTAGGTTTTATCTTTAAGTTGTTATTATAGCTTTGGAAAAAAGGTGAACAAGCAGAATGACTACATAACGTGGCAGCGTATTATATTATTAATTCTGCTATTTATTTTTTTTTTAAACATGGTGTAGAACTTAGAACGAGACTGACACGTGTGGTAGGTACACCAGGCAAGGGCTGTGTAAGAAACAGATGGCACACTCAAATTAGATAATTACAGAGGATTTAATAAAGGGCTATTTACAAGGTTGAGCAGGACACTGGGAAGCCATAAGAATACGTGTGGTATCCAAGGGGCTACTAATCGCCTTTATCACTGCTAGAGCAGAAGGTTAAGGAGAGAGAGGAGTTAACAGATCCCAGAAGGGAAGGGCCATGTGGAAAGGGCTGTCTTGAGAAAGAGGGGTGACCTTTTATCAAGAGACACAACCAGCCTAAGGCAATCTGGCAGGGACTGAGCCGAGGGACTGGCTACTTCTGTCTTCCCCTCCTTCTGTTCTGCCCTTCAATGTCCTGCGGCCGCCTCCCCCTAGTTGTACCCAGCTGAAAGCTAGCGGGCCAGGGAGTGAGACGATGTAGTTCATATAGGTCAGCACTTCGGGGCAAAGAGCAGGCCGGAGAAGTGGATGTGGAGGGACACAGCAGCTTTCATTTATATGTGGAATAAAGACTTGATGTTTCGGGCTTGGTGTATCAGTGAGGCAGAGAAACCTTTAGGAATGAAACTGGCAGCAAGTTCAGGGTTCTCATCCATTCATTTTTCAGACCCACTGCAAATACTACCAAAAAAAAAAAAAAAAAAAAAAAATCCAGCAACAGCAAAGGAATCTAGATATGTATCACATTCTCCTTCCTATGTTATGTTTTAAAGAAACAGACCCCCCCACCCAACCAAAGCACTTGTATAGAGCTCCGAACAGTAAATATGACCCCAGTGGTCCCCAAATTAGATGCTGCTTTCCCAGAAGCAAGGGTTCGGGCAAAGCACAAAGGTCCTGAATCTTGTGGCTGGCAGCTGGCAATTATGTTCCTTGCCATATTGGTGCCCTTTAGGTCGGAGCTGAGTGGTCATTTTTCAAGCAGGGAGGCCAGAATAGCATTTGTCCGAGCACCTCTGGAAACTGGACCTGCGCTCATGAATGGAGTGGATTGCGGTCTCACATTTTCCGAGTCTGTGAAATCATTCTCCTGTTTCATGAGGTCCTCTTAGAGGAGGAGGGAATGGGTCTCCTTCGGTGACATGACTTTGACAAGCAAATCAATTCGTTCCATTTGTTTCCTCTTTGAGAACAGCAATCCTCGAGCGTTACATAATCTAATCTTCATGCCTCGCTGGCTTGTTCCGTCCTCCTGAGGAATTGGCAGATGGTGCCAGTGCAGAGACCCGCGCACACGCCTCGCAAGCCTCATGGTAACAGGAGGGTTGCTCACCGCGTCTCTCTCTGCTGTGGGGTCCCTCGTCGGCATTTGTTTCTCCGGCTCCATTTGCTCTTTAGCATTCCTCAGACACCGCTGGCTCCTTGCCTTCGGCTCTCATCCTAAGATTAATTGGAGATGCTGGAAGCAGATAAAAAGAGAACAGAAAGTGAAGTTGAAAGGGCAGAGAATTTGTTAGATTTTTTTTTACTAAAAGTCCTCCTCCATCAAAGTCTGAGCATCTTTGGAGATTTGAGAGTCAGAGCCTTCTTCGTTCAGCCTGGTCCCTGTGTACCTCTTTGTTATTGGATGACACATAGAACAGGGACAGACCTGGCTGTGTCAGAGCTAGGCGAGGAGACATCTGCTTGGTGAGGTCTCTAAACTCATCTGTAAACCCGAGTAACAGACCGGCAGAAATGATCATGTCCCAGATAGGCAGTTACCTGGTATCCACCCTTACGTCAGTGATGCTGCATTTGCCAAGGGACAACTATCCCAGGACTCAAAGGTGAGGCGCTTCTCAGTGAGGCTCCATCAGACAGAACTGTTCAGAAGTCCTTACAGAGGTTTTGCATTGGTGGTATTATTGGTACCGTCCAACCAGCACGTAGGACGGGGAGTCAGCTGCCACACTGAGATACTGCCCTACCCACTGGTGACTGGTTATACCTTTGAGCCCCCACGTTCCTCCGCACGCAATACCAGTGGGTCCACTTGGTGCGGTGCCAGGCACAGTTCCAAGTGCCACAGATGTAGCCGCCTGCTCACAGACTGCACCATTGGCTGACTCTGGGTTTTGGATGGAACCTCTTGGCAATTAAAACATAGAACCCTCCCATCTGTGGCAAAAATGTGGCTGGACCTTTAAAGGTCATTTGCACTTTTATGTTTGTTGTTCACCCAGGGTCGAGGTTGGGGAGACATACAACAGAAATGACCTGTCTTAAGGGGAAAAAAAACAAAACCCAACAACCTCTAAACCATGTAGAATCTTCTTTGAATTTCATCTCCTCCTGAACTGAGTCCAAGCTTAGGGAACTGGCTTCTATTAAAAATAATTTTTGGGGGACCAGGGAGATAGCTGAGCCGCATAAGTGCCTGCCTGGCAAGCACAAGTTCCTGAGTTCAATCCCCAGCACCACATAAATAAATAAATGAATGAATAAATGAATGAATGAATGAATGAATGAATGAATAAATAAATAAAATAATCAAAAATAAAAATAG
>NW_004524655.1:6537565-6541618 GCF_000260255.1 Octodon degus
AAAAATATTTTTTTTTTCTTCCACTAGCTACTCTTTTGTTAAATGTTAGGTGAGCATCTACTATGCTGTAATGTGTCAGCCACCATGGTAGGTGTTGGATATCTAGTAGTGAATAAAACAGACCCTGTCTCTGCTTTCATGGAACATACAGAGCAGAGGGGGGGGAGACAGATAATAAAGGAGGCCACTGTGGCTGGAGTGTCCTTAGGTCATCTGAACTTGGATTGCATTTCATCTAATGGAAACTGCATGGACGAAATGGGTGACTTCCGACGTGTCGAATGCTTGTCGCCTGCATCTCACCGCTAGGGTACTGGGGTGTGTGGCATCAGTGTTAAAGGCACAAGGTGTCCAAAGTGGTCACTTCTTGTATCAGTTGAGACAAGGAATGTCACAGAGCGGCTGATGACAGACTCCGGATTAGGGACCGAGGAATGTTTCGAATGCAAGTGGATGACAGGTGTGTTCTAAGAGCTGGAGACCAGGTGTGCTGGTGTTTGGGGCAGTGCTGAGGATGGGACTGAGAGCTTCCCACATGCCAGTCCGGTACTCTGCCAACTGAGCCAGCCAGGTGTGCTGGGTTTAAAAGGAGATACAGAGCCGGCCAGATAGTCAGTGGATTAAAGCGCCTGCTTAGACACATGCAGGGGCTGGTCCGCCATGCTGGCCCCATCTCCGGAGCATGCTGAGATGGTGACTGAGACCATCATGTGATGGTGGTGGAACATGCCTGTAATCCCAGCACTTGGGAGGCTGAAAAACAGAATTACTACAATTTGTGTAGTGAGACCCTGTAGACCCTGTACTAAACATATTTTAAAAAGTAGTAAACAACTTCTGACCTATCAGTTATCTGTAAGGAATAGAATTTTACTCACCCATGTCTTTTCTCTTCTTTGCCTTTGTAACCATGTAGGTTCTGTTGTAAATATTTTCAAAATAGTAATTCATGTCCCTAGGAAAGTCCAGTAGTTGTTTTTTCTTGTTAGTGTTATTATTATTATTTTGGTACTGGGGATTGAATCCAAGAAATACTGAGCAACATCCATAACTATTTTTTTAATTTATTTATCTATTTATTTATTTTTATTGTGTGTGTGTGTGGCCAGCTCAGCCCACCAGGGGGCGGGGCTGGTTGGCATGTGGTGCCGGGGGATTGAACCGTGGTCCCTGTGCTCTGCTTGGTTTAGCTTGTTCTAAGTAGGTGCTTTAGACCACTGAGCCATTTCACCAGCCCCATCCATAACTATTTTAATTTTTAAAAAACCCAAAATTTTTTTTGAGACAGGATCACGCTACATAGTTCAAGTTGACCTTGAACTCACTATGTAGTCCAGGCTGGCCTCAAACTCATGGTGATCCTTCTGCCTCAGTCTCCCAAGTGCTGGGCTTGCAGGAATACACCACCATGCCCAACTTAATTTATTTTATTTTTTTGAGACAAGGTCTCATTACGTTGTCCAGTCTGGCTTAAATCTGTGATCTTCCTCCCTCAGCATCCTGGGTAGCTGGGATTATAGGTGTGCACCACTGCACTGAGCCAGTATCAATTATTTTTGCTCTATCCTACTTTTTGATTTTTCTTTTTTATTATCATTTATATAGTGAGCTGTCCAGTCCTCAGTGTACCATTTACTTTTGAGCCAGGCATACATGCATATAAGCTATGTGGCTTTTCATTTTATTTGCAAAATCATGCAATCCTCTTAAGTGATGAACATTTAGGTCCCAATAGAGAAAGGAATCTCTATTTAGCAACATTGATTGTCCCCCTAGCCTCCAGCCTCTCAAAGAAATTTCTCCTCCAATCCTTTCCTGCACTCTCCAATCACCACAGAGGACTTAAAACCCTAAGAACATTTTGTAATCCCAGCTTTCTGAAACCTAACAGAGGTTTTGTCATCTGAAAACAAAGGGAGATTAAGTACAGAATTTGTTCCTGACAACAGCAGAAAAGAAAACGAGCTAGACAAGAAATGTCACAGAGAATTAATTCAGGCAATGCTGTGTAACTGCCCCACAGCCCTTTTTAAGACATTAAACACGTGACACAGTCCTGGTCAGGAAGGAACAAATTTAAAGGTGTTTACTACAGGACATCATCAAGTGAGAAAACTTCAGGGAGAGACCTGTGTGCTAGTTAGGGATTGGGCCCTCATCTCTGCCTTACTTCTCCTGAATGGATTCTCTCAGATGAGACACAAGAACAGCTCCCTACGCGGTGGTTCGTGCTGTACAGATGCGTGGGGCAGACCCATCGTCTCTATTTCACTGTCTTTGCAATGCTGAGCAGTTGTCGTCCCAGGGCTACAGAACGGCTCTTTGCATAATCTTTCACCCCAGGCTGATACATAAAATACTGTAACAACATGTAATTATTTAATAATTACAATTTCTGTAACACCTAAATGCAAGTGTGCGGGTTTCACGTGAAAGGGCTTTTAAAGCTACAAAGGCATCATCAACCCAAAAGGATGATTTTAAGGCTACTTCTGCATGGCAGGATATTGGTAGGAGGTCTGTGTCCATTAGATCTCACAAGCAGTGAGGGTAGCCTTTCTCATTTTCCACATCCAAGATTTCCTCATGTCCTGTGATGATATTTCCAAAACACCTCTGAACCTGACCCAGTCTCTATGGCTACTTCCTTGCCAGGCTTAAAAAGTCCACAAAGCAAAGCATGGTAGTATACTTATCCTCTTCCCAGTCAGTGTGCACTGTGTGTGCACTTGGTGATTTTTGATAAGTGAATGGACCTAACCAGCCGCCTCTCCCATCTCCTTTGGCTCCCTACCCGATATATCAGCATTATCTTCAAAAACAGTTCTGCTTGTGTCCTACACATATCCATAAAACCCTCATGAATTCAGTTCCTACAGAGGCATCTTCAAGTTCCTTCATGGTCTACTTCCAAATCACCTTTCCAGGCCATTTCTGGCCCTGTGCTTTTCCTCCTCCTTAGCTGGTGATTCCCAAGCACACCATACTTTCCCAAGTGTACCCCCAAACCTTAAGCTATTTCGTCTGTCTGGAATGAACAACGTTCGTCTGACCCAATTTACTCACCTGGTGGAATTCATTTAACCTACAAATAGCAGCTCAAATGTCACTTCCTCTGGTGTTGTAATTATCCTGAAAAGTCTGTTTAGGGCTGGTGAGATGGCTCAGTGGTCTAAAGCACCTACTTAGAACAAGCTTAGCAAAGCACATGGACCACGGTTCAATCCTCCAGCACCACATGCCAGCCAGCCCTGACCCCTGGTGGGCTGAGCTGGCCACACACACACACACACACACACACACACACACACAAATAAATAAATAAAAATTAAAAAAAGAAAAAAAAGAAAAAAAAAGAAAAGTCTGTTTAGGGCCCAACACAACCTAGCCTGTAGCTCCTTTACTGTGTGTTTTTCATTAGAGTTGGGTTTTTCCTCTTTCTTTCTTCCTTTCCTTTCCTTCCTGTCCTGTCCTGTCCTGTCCCGTCCTGTCCTTTTCTTTCCTTTCCAGCTCTTTAGACAACACATGAGTTTTCTTATTCTTAAACATCTTCTGAATCTGACCTGTTCTTTGGTCCCAGGGTCATCTTCTCTCACCCATACCTTGGAAGAGCCCCTAACTGACCTCATATTTCCACATTTGCCATCCAATCATTGACTTGCAAAGCAGCCAATGAGGTTTGAATAATGCAGGCAGTCACGTGCTAGCCCTGACAGCAAACTCACCAGAGCTTTCCCTGCTTGCTGAGAAGAAAGCCAAAGCCCTTGAGTCTATGGCCTCCGCCTTCCCCTCCACTTTCGTGTCTAGCGCTTCCCCCCTGCTCACTCCAACCCTCTGCCTCTTTGCTGCTCCTTGAACATGCCAAGCTCCTTCCTCCTCAGAACTTTCAAACACCTCTCTTTCGCCAGGAGAGCTTTTTCTCCAAATATATACCTGACTTGCTTGCTTCCTTCCTCCTTTCCATTTTAGTTTCTGCTCAAATCATCCCTTTGCAGAAAACCCTTTCCTAAGCAGTGTCTAAACTAGCATCTTCCCTTGGCCAGGCATGGCACT
>NW_004524655.1:6542388-6544999 GCF_000260255.1 Octodon degus
AGTTTAGTAATAGAGTGCTTGCTGCCAGGTGCAAGGTCCTGGTTTTGATCACCCGCCCTGGGGAGGAAAATAGTGGCTGGCAATGAACAGGCACTAGGGTATTTGTTGAATGAATGGATCAAGCTTTGTAGCCCAGATGTAGGGCGTAGTGCCTGGTCACTTAAGCATCTATTAAATAAATGAGCAAATCAATAACTTTTTACAAATGAAATGACTTCTAGCTGATACCCAGGATTACCTGGGATAGAAAGACAGATGTCTCATCCATTTGCTCTGTGAGTATGATTTTGATTTCTTTTGTTTGCTGCACTAATCATGGGTGATCTAACCAGGTTCTTTTCCAAAATAAGCTGTTGACAGAGGTTTTTCCCAAGAATATTTAGGGGAGTTCAGGAAGGTAACCAAGGGGCACAGAAGCAATTTAGAACAACTGTCAGCCCATTGGCTCTCATCAGCTCCTGAGGGCTGCTAAGGTGCTTTATCTCCTGTGATTTATCCCAATGTCCTTTTTTTTGGGGGGGGGGAACTGGGGATTGAACTCAGATCCTTGCGTTTGCCATTCAAGTACTTATCCTACTGAGCCATCTCCCTGGCCCTATCTCCTGTGATTTATAATAAATGCACATTTGTTTTTAATACATTCACAACAGAGCTGTAACTTGTGTCTTGCTGTTGGGCTGCTTGAACCACCAGTGGTGCATGCATGACCATCACATCAGGTGGCTTTTTATTAATTTTATTAGAAAAAAAGTGATACAAGTGATTAGAGCTGTTGGTACCACCGATGTGACAAGTCATTCAGTGGATCAAGCTGGCAGGAACCTGTTAATCCTGTGAAACAATGATTATTCTGAGAGCTGAAACAGGTTAGACACTAACTGACCCCAAACTGTGAGGATAAACCCTTAACACCCCACATATCTGAATGGACACTGCAGTAAGCCTTCAAGACTGCTGCATCCCTCCTTCCCAGCCAACATTAGTGTTTACAGTTAAGAGCCTGTATAGGTTTGATAAGGCAGTTTGGTCCCTTATAGTTGGGAACAATTCACTTTACTTTTCCTCTTCATTTTGACTTCTGGGCAGTTGCCTTCCCCTATTTTAAAACTTTTTGTATATGCATAGATAATAGAAGCAGATAGTTCAATTCCCAGTACAAAGAAAGAAGAAAAAGAAGGAGGAAGAAGAGGAGGATGAGTAAGTAAACTGGTGTAGTGGCACATACTGTATCTGTAATACCAGCTATTTAGAAGGCTGGAGCAGCTTGGTCAACTTAGTGAGACCTTTCTCAGGAAATAAAAAGGGTTGGGCTGGGGAGGTGGCTCAGGGTAATAAGCGCTTCCCTGGCAAGCGCCTGGGCCTGAGTTCAATACCCGGTTCCGCCCCCCAAAAAAAAAAAGGAAAAGAAAAGAAAAAGAGTTGTAGCTCAGTGACAGAGTGCTTGCCTAGCCCCTGGGTTCCATCCCCAAGACTGCAAAACCCAAACAAACCAGACAGTACAGAGAAAGAGGCCCCTAGACATGAATAAAATATATGCAATATTGGCTGTGCATCAGTCCTTCCAGGGAAGCTAAGCGATGGTAGAACTGGATGGCACTAGGGCCAGAGGACTAAAGCGCTGGAGAATTTCCCCACCCATCCAGCCTAAGCATTCCATCACTAAACAAGAACACACTGGGTTAGGGCTTGTATGCCTGGTGTCATCTAATGTCACCAAGAAGTTAGCTAGGATTATTATCTGCAATCATCTGCATTTTATAAAAGAGGAAAGCAAGACTCAGAGAAGGTGATGGCACTTGCCTGAGATCCCCAGATGGTAAGCTGCAGAGCTGGGATTTGAGATTCAAACCAGTCCCGTGTGACTCTCTGGCTGCCTACCAAGAGCAGGAATCTCTTTAGCAGCCAGAAGGGCAGGAAAGTACTGTTGGTGGCGGAGGACAAGAACTGGGGTAGGGGTAGGGGAACAAATAGGGCCCCTCTGAGACTTGATCATCCCCTCATTACCGGCCCTCATAGGCAGGTAATACAGCCAGGGGCCTCCTGGCTTCTCCTTTGCTCTCAGGCCCATCCTAGTCCTGCTGCGTGCTATCCTGTGTGGTTGCATCGCCTACAGAGAGGAAGCTTTCCTTTCATCACGTCCTTCAATACCACTCTGGCTCCACTGTTCGGGTTTCTAGTTCTCTGCTCTTCTTTCGTCATCTTGCCAAAAGTTGTAACCCCTGGGGAGTGTACCCTGACTACGGTTTGGCGGTTTGGCCAGTTCTGGGACACCGTGGAAGCCTCCATAGGTAACGTGGGACACTGCGGACGCTATCAGGGTCTTGGCTTCTTTTGGACTGTTCGCCCCTTCCTCGGTCTCCCGGCTCCGCGCCGCAGCGCCCCTCCGCCAGCAGGGGCCTCCCGGAAGCGGGACTCCTTGAGCGTGAGGCGGGGCAAGGGGCGGGGCGCAGCGGTACCTGGGTCGACTGCGGGCCGGGGGTGGGCTCTCAGGGGACAGCAGGCAGTCCCCCAGATCTGCACTGCCAGCCGCCGGGAGCTCAGGGCTCCGGGCGGAGAGGCTGCGCTGTCACATGGGCGGCGGCGACGGGGCCGCATTTAAGCGGCCGGGGGA
>NW_004524655.1:6545109-6549191 GCF_000260255.1 Octodon degus
CCGCCCCGTGCCGCCCCCGCCGGGCCATGCGAGCGCGGGCCCCGCCGCGATGAGCTCGCACATCGCCAAAAGCGAGTCCAAGACATCGCTGCTAAAGGCGGCGGCGGCGGCGAGCGGGGGCACCCGGGCTCCCCGCCACGGCCCTGCCCGGGATCCAGGACTGCCTGGCCGCCGGTTGCCCGGCACCTGCCCGAGCACGCCGCCTCCGTCCGGGGACCCCAGTTCGCGGAGGCCCCTGTGCCGGCCGGTGCCGCGTGAGGAAGGTGCGCGGGGGAGCCGGCGTGGGCTCCCCCCGGCGCACTGCAGGCCCCGGGAGGCGCTGCCTACCGCGGCGTCCCGACCTTTGCCGCCGTCGCCGCTGCCGCCGGCCCGCGGGCGGGATGGGGAGGAACGGGGACTGTCCCCGGCACTCGGCCTCCGGGGCTCGCTGCGAGCCCCGGGCCGCGGGGACTCCGCGCCCGCCGCCTCGCCCGAGGCGGACCCGTTTCTCCACCGGCTGCGCCCCATGCTCAGCTCCGCCTTCGGCCAGGTAAGGGCCGCGCCTCCCGCCCTCGTTCCCGGGAAAGGCGCTCGGGACCCTGCCGCGGTCGCGCGTCCACAGCCCTGCGCCCTCTGCCTGGGGTCCCCGGGTCACGGCCTGGCTCACCCTGTCCTCCCGTGGCCCGACTCCCGGGCTGGCGCCCTCCACCCCCTAGTCTGATTCAGCACCCTGTCGCTGTCCACGCTCTGGGCCTCTTTCGGAGTGCGGCACTGCCACCCTGCCTTCTTCACCCTTGCTGGAAGCCACCGGTCCCGGAGGGGAGCGACCTCCACAACCCTCCAGGAGATTCACAGGGGTCACAGGGGTGCTCCGAGCAGGTGACGCCAAACTCACTCCTCTGACCGCTGGCCGGTACTGCCAGAGAGTGACTCAAGAGAGCAGGGACTTCAGAGTGTGGGGCAGCCTTAGGGAACACAGACTTGCTTGGAGATGGTAGACCCTGGCATTGCCTACAGTATCCTTAAAAGGGAAAGTTAGGGGTTTCAGAAGTAGGAATGAGGTGTCTGGGCAGCCATGGAGGTGCTGTGCAGCGCTAGAGCTCAAACTGGAACTTTGTAGTGTTTTGAGGAGATGGTCACTGCAGAGGTGTGGTTAGGATGTAGAGCTGTAGGATGTGGAATAACACCCAAAGAACTCTAGCCTGTGTTGCTGTGCATTCTAGGGTCGGAAATGCCACCAAGAGGTCACCAATGGCTCCTTTTGATTCCCCCAGGCCTTTCCCGTAAGGGTTCCAGGTATCTGGGCAGCTGCCATTTACAAAAACCTTGTGGTCATATTTGAGGTCTACCGTTTGGGACTGTGCTTTGAGGAGACAGGAACCTATGAACTCCTGAACAAAGCCTGGATTTCTGCGAGTTCAGAGTCTGTAATCAAGTCAAACTCACTGGCACCACGTTGAGACAGTTCTGCAGCAGCCAAAGAGAAGTGTGATGCAAAGGTCTGATCAGAGCGTTGCTTCGTTTGAGGAGGGCATGGGGCCTGAGCATTCCTGTGCTGGGATCTAGTGCAGAGAAGCCGTCTCAAGCTCCTGGCTTGCCATGCTGGATCAGCGTTCCAAGGAGGCCGTGTGTGTTTTGCTTCAGATCTGCACAAATCTTTTCAAAATACTACTCTGCAGTGGCGGGTGCCAGCGGAGGTCTGACATGAAGGCAGCTGCACATGGATTCGGGTTGCATGGGGGTGCTGTGGTGGCGTGACAGGGCAGCAGCGTGTGGCTTTGTTCCTGCAGGGAGCCCTCGTTAGCCGAGGGAGCTGGAAACAGTTCGGAGTACAGATTTGGATGCAGAGCTCTGAGAGTTAGCGTGGCGACATGCCGAGGGAGAAGTTCACTGCAGTGGCTTGTGTGTTAACAAAGAGGTATCCGCAGAGTATGAGGGCAGGAGGAGTGATCTGTGGATAGGAACCAGGTTGCAACAAATATGCCATGTTGTTGAACAGGTGACAGCAGTTTACTCATTTTTCAAATATTTCTTTTTTTTTTCTTTCTTTCTTTTTGGCTGGCTCAGGCTGCCTTAAAGGAGAAGCTGGTGTGGCATGTGGAGCTGGGGATCGAACTGTGGTCCCCTGCACCTCATCAAATATTTCTTGAATACTTACTATATCCAGGAATCTGCTAGACTCTAGGGAGACCACAGTGAACAAGATACCAAGGACTCTAGCTATTTGGGGGCTAATGATGTAGCAGTTTAGAAGGCCCAGAATCACACATTTCATGGTTTTTCAGTTTGCTGGTGATCTGACTTAGAAAACAAGCCCTTGCTACCCATTCTTGGAGAATTCACCTACACAGTCCCTTCCTGAACTCAGAGCTTTGCAGATGTGTGATTTTTGTTTCTGCTCCTGATTTTCCACTCATTAAAGGAAGAACATTCTCCAGCCTCATGTTTTGAAATGTCACCAGGGTCACCTGAGTCAGGAAGAGATGGAAGGTCCCATCAAATATTTACTACCTTCCTCTGGAAGCCCTGGCTTCTTGGAGCTGGGGCTTTTTCTTTCAAGCCCAGCTCCTTCAGTTTGGGCTTCCTGCTGACATCTCCAACGCATTGTTTAAATAGCAGCTGCTAACTCACAACAGGCCCTGGCTGGGACTTTTCTTTATGTCAGGGCCTCTGGTCTCCTGTGACAGAGAGAAATTAGTGTCTCCGCTGTGTCTTCTGCATTGAAATGTCTGTCCTCTGTTCCACCTCTGTCAGGGTGGAACCAGGAGGAAAATAAAATTCTGAATAGGAGAACTTTCAGGTAGGATCTGCTTAGGGCAAAATATATCTGGGGAAGCGTATTTTTGATTTCTCTCAAGTTTCAGCTCTTTCTTTTTCTTTTTTAATTTTTCCCCTCTTTTTAAGGCCTTACATGGAATCCTTATATGAGTTAAAGCACTCTCTCTCTCTTTCAAAATAGGCACAGTCCTAATGCCTCAAGAAGAGTCTGGAGCCAGGCATACTGGTGCATGCCTTGGGAGGCTGGGGAAGGAGGATCACAAATTTGGGTCCAGCCTGGACTACTTTGCAAGACCCCTGCTTGGAAAGTTAAATGAGATATGGTGATATATAGAGTTTGTCCCAGTGCATGGCAGAGAATAACAGCTCTATCCATGTTTATTATTATTATTTTTGCAGTACTGGAGATTGAACTCAGGACCCTGCTCTTGCCAGGCAGGCACTTGTTCTACTGACCTATCTCCCTGGCCCTTCTTTATTATTATTTGATTAAACTTAGCAAGGACATCTTCGTTCTGTCTGTGATGGAACCAGGGAGAGTAACATCAGAGGTACTAAATTAGACTCCTACATAGGGGAAAGAGGCTTAAGATTCTACCTGTGATCTCATGGGATAGCCTTACTGCCTGTAGAGAGATAATGTGTTTTTAGGGCCAAAGTGTAGAACTATGGCTTGAATGATAATAGTTTCATGTTCCAATCACAGCTGTCATTTTCTGTCTTTTTTTTTTTTTCTTTTTGGTGCCGAGAATCAAACTCCAGACCTTGCACTTAGCAGGTAGATGCTTGTGCCGCTGAGCTATATCCTAGTCCCTACTTTCTATCTTTTGTGTGTGATCTTGCATGTCATTTTGTCTCTCTGGTCTTGGTATCTTCATCTAGAAATGAGATCAACAAAAACTACCTTGGAGAGTTATTAAAAGAATTACCTGGGATTAAGGCTGTCAAATACCTGGCTCACAGAGGATGCTGGATAAAGGGCAGACTTCATTAATATTCTTGTTGTTATTATTAGAGTCCAGATAAAAGTGTGTGTAAGGTATTTTTGAAAACTATCTCTGAGGTAAATGAGGAAGATTATTAAAGGAAAGAGCTGAATGTCAGAGGCCAATCTCTAGTTCCCTCTCTGTTGCCCACAAAGGACATGCCACCTAGTTTCCTAGAGAGGCAGTGTGGTAGCAGAAATGAAGTAAGAATAAAGCCAGGTATGGTGGCACATGCCTATAATCCCAGAACTCTGGGAGGCTGAGGCCAGAGGATCACAAGGTTGAGCCTATCATTGGCAATTCAGTAAGATCCTGTCTCAAAATTAAAAAAAAAAAAAA
>NW_004524655.1:6550031-6579306 GCF_000260255.1 Octodon degus
GCCCAGTCTCAATTGCTACCTCACCGCACCCCCTGGGGCAGGGCTGGCATGGCACACTGAGGATCGAAATCATCAGAATTTTAGAGTTTCCTAGTACTGTGGTTTAAATTGAGAGAGATTCAATCCCCGGTTCCACCAAAAGAGAGAAAAAAAAATAATAATGAAATAAATAAATTGAGAGAGAGGCCATGCCGATGGTTTGGGTCCTGATGGACTCAGTAACACCCAGCCTTATGTTCCCTGGAGAAGGGTTGTATATATTCCTCATTCCCACCCTGGCCAAGTCTCCTCTTTGCTTTTTCTCCACAAGTTGACAGGGGAAAGAGAAGGTCAGTTTGTGGCTAACATCCACTACAGGTGACAGTAGCAGCTTTAGTCATTTGAGTAAGAGTTTTTTGTGATGTCACCATTTTCTGGGAAGCAGCTAGGGAACTGAGATCTCAGTCTAGAACCCACTGAACAACGGCCAAGATCTATTCTCATTATCTTCACAACTGTCTGTTTAGGGTAGCATTGTCACCCTCAACTTAGAGATGAGGAAACAGGCTCAGGAGAGGGGACTGAGTTTGCCAAACATCACACAGTGAGTAACGGCAGAACTGCTTGTCTCCAAACACACCTGCCCATACAGCCGTGGTTGAAAGCCACTTATGTGCATTCTCTGTTTGTTGGAAGCATCTACAAAGCACCTCTCATGTTTCAACTCAGCTTTCCCCAAGTGTCTTGGCACAGAGCCGTCATTCGAGTTCAAATGCTGGTGGTAGAACTGATCAGAACCAACGGCCAGCTCCATCCTAATCAGGAGTAATCAACAAGGGGTTTATCCTTCTCATCCCCCTGATCCTATTATTCCATTCCACACCTAAAGGTGTGGCTTCCGGAGGCCCAAGGACTGCTGCTCAGTGGATAAGGATTGAGAGCAGGGTGCCCTTGTGACCTGCTTTATTCCTCAGGGCAGCCCCTACCTGCCAGCCCTGGTTTGTTTCCTGTTGATGGTCAAGCTGTCTGCCCTGTCTGACCACTGCCCAGCTTGTTAGTTTGAGAAAGCTCTGGAGCCCCAGATTTGAACTCTTAGATTTCTTTTGCCCTTAAATCTCAGCCTAGTGTCAGCCTCCCTCACTGTAGCAGGAAGGGCTTTCTTCAAGTGCTGGATTTTTCCAGGGGCCTGATTTTGCTGTCTTCTGTCTCCGGTTTCCAAGGACGGAGGCATATCCCAAGGTCGACAAGCTGGTGCTGTGACTGGGTATGGCCTGCAGAGGGCAGGATTCACCAGGTCTGAGTGAGTGCGTGCTGTATGAATGAATGCTGCCCCTGGCTCTTTAAAACATTGACCAGACAGAGAAGGGGGACATTTTCTAGGTGCCTGACACTGGGCCAAACTTTTTGCAAGTATTATCCCATTGGCTCTCATGAGAGCCCTGAGGGGGACATTACTAGAATCCTCATTTTATAAATGAAGAAACTGAAGCTCAGAAAGACCACCATCTCTGCAAGGTCACACAGTTACTGAGCAGCAGGGCAAGATTTGAAGCCAGGTTAGTCTGACTGCATTCTGAGCAGCGGGGTCTCTGGCTCTGCCCGCTATGTGCAGGTTCGCATTCCCTGAGAGTGGACTAAGTAATGGAACCCACATAGAGCTATTAAACCAGAACTTCTGGGGGGGGGGGTTCATGTGATCCTTGTCTACAGCCTGCACTGAAAATCCTGCCTGTTGCTCTGCTGCCTCTACGTGTTTCCACCTTTAACTAGTGTGATTTTAGGCTTTCTTTTTTTTTTTCTCTCTTCTTTTCTCATCTTGTCTTTTCTTTTCTCAGTTTTCTTTAAGATATAGGCCTCAGAGCTATATCCTCAGGCCTTTTCATTTGTTTTATTTTGAGACAGCTTCTTTCCAGATTGCCCAGGCTGGTCTCAAACTCACTCTTCCTGCCTCAGCCTCCTGAGTAGCCAGGTTTACAGGCATATATTTCCCACCTGTCGTTTTTCCAGATCTTCCCTAGAAGTCTTTATTTTATTTTATTTATGTATTTGGTACAGGGTCCTACTACTCAGCTCAGACTCATAATGATCCTCCTGTTTTCAGCCTTCCCCATACTGGATTACAGGTGTGCACCACCATGCCCAGCTCAGTGGCCAGCTCAGCACACCAGGGGCAGAGCCAGCACGGCATATGGTACTGGGGATCAAACCCTGGTCCTTGCGCTTGCCTATGCAGGCTCTTAGACCACTGAGCTATCTCCACAGCCGTAGAAGTCTTTCCTGATTCCTCCAGCTAAGTCAGATTCCCCCGTCTCATATTCTTAGAGCTCTTGTGGTTCCCTTCATAGCATTTGTCTCAAATGTAGTGCAATAATTAGGCACATAGCCTCTTTCTACCTCTTGCCTGCCTACTGGTATATAAACTCCCTTGAAGCAGGGACTGTGTTTATCATGAGAGACAAGCACTGGGCCTGTCACATAAATGCTGGACAAATGATCCTTCTCTCTTCTATTTGAATAATTACTTAATGAGTCCGTGTTACTTGGCACACTCTTCCCCATGTGTGCTTTATTAGCAAGGTAGGGGAAGCCCCATTTTCCACCAGAGAAGAGGGAAGCTCAGGAATGGGAGATGGTCACCAGCACACAGGACTCACCCCCCCACCATCCTTCCCGTTCATCAGCGTCCAGTGAACTCGACCCAGCCCAGGCCTGCTGAGTGCTTCCTTCATGTTCTGTTTCCACAAGAAGTCTTTGAAGAGGGCATTTATGTTGGCGGCTTGCCCTTCCCATTCCTGGCCATCCTTTTAAGCATCCACACCCCATGAGGGTGTGCTCTCCTCCCCCCTCCCCTCGTCTGGAGGTTTGGCCCAAACAAGGCTGCTGAGTGTGTGCCCTGGTTAAACCTTTCCCTGACTAGCAGTGGCTGCATTGTGATCATCGAGAGCCACCCAGGAACCTCCTCCCGGTCTCCTAGGAGCAAGCCTGTGCCACTCCCTGGACAGTGCCCCAGCTATTTTCCCTAGACGATTTTCTACCAGCCACCCAAACTGGACAAAAGTCCCTGGAATTGGAGCCAGTGTGGGCTGAAACTCTGCACTGCAAGTTTAATTAAGACTTGGTTCCAATCAGGAGCTCGGGAGACATCCTTCCTCCCTGTTATCTCTGGTGCCCCCTGCTGGGCAAAAATGAATGCGGGAAACAGATGTTTCCTGTCTGGTTATCTGGCTCCGGCTGTAGATCTCAAATAGGACGTGTGTGTGAGCCTTGAGATGAATTCACATCAAAGCCAGGACCTGGAGGAATGAGGAAGCACAGCCACTTATACACTGGCAGCTGTAAGACCTCGAGGACCATTGGTAAAGGGCATTCTTCCTGCTCTGCACCACAGGAAAGCCCGTAGAAGATCCTCACTCAGGATTAGGCAGTGCATGAGGAGAAGGTCCAGAGACCTTGCCCGCACCTTCTGTGCCAACACAGCTTCCGTCCTGCCTCCTCAGGACCATCTCAGCTGTCAGCTCAGCTCTGCTGCCAGCCCCGGAGCCTCTTCCCAATTCAATGATGAGACAAGTGTGAAAAATGGAGCGTAATAGAGACGTCACCAGATCTCCCAGGCCCTCACTGCAGCTGCCTGCTCTCCATCCAGCTGGAACTGCCAGAGGCCAATGAGGATGTTCGCCTGTCCAGCTCACTGCTCTTCGAAGGAGGCATACATCTCCCCAGGGGCTTGTGTATGCACGCATGTGTGCAGTGTGTGTGTGTGTGTGTGTGTGTGTGTGTGTGGTCAGTGTGTGCACACGAGACTGCAAGCTGTGAGGCACCCTGGCTTTGGGGGCCCAAACTAGCCAGCTTCTCCTTGTGGATCTGCTGGCCTAATTCCCAGCCACAGCTGCCACCCTGGGTCCCCTCCCAGAGGCAATCTCCCAGCAGATTTGGCAGCCAGGAAAGGAGGGGCCAAGGGAAGGGGAAAGAAGCAGAGAAAGGACTCCGCTCTAATCTGATGTAGATGATCCCGCAGGCTTCTCAGCTCAGCTGCCTTCTGCCATCAGCTCTCCAGGCAATTTTCTCTGTGTACTGCACTCTCCTCTTCTGCCTTTGTCTCCTTAAGAAAGTGCCCAGAAAGTTAAACCCAGACGCACAAACACACGTACAATCCACCTCCCCACCCTAAAAAAAATCAGAGAGCAAAGAACAGGCAGACGAGTAAGAGAGCACGCGCGCAAGCAAGAGGGCTTATCTCGTTCCTGGAGGAAGAGCGACATAGGCAGAGGGAGGCTGGGGTTGGCCGTGACCTGAACTGAGGTCTCCTAGTCCCCCAAGGAGCCTTCTTCATGGACCCAGGGATCCCAAGAGGGGCTGCCTCAACTTAGGATGGGCAACTGTGTCAAGTCGCCACTGAGACATCTCTCAAGGAAGGTATGTTTCCAGAGTTCCCTGGGGCTGGGACGTCTTGCCATCTGAGCGTGGAAGGGGGTGGGCATCGGAAGCTTGCTATCCTGCTCAGGGGTTCTGTCTAGAGCTGCTTGCCTGTTCTTCTAGATACCTTCTGGTTGCAGTTTCTTCTTTCCTAAGCTCTGAGCTGAAGTTGGAACTTAGAGTCGTGGGGGGTGGAGGGGGGTGGAGAGGGTGGGAGTGAGGGGTGGAGGGTGGGAAGGGGCAGGGACCAGGGGAGGCCGCCTGTGGGCATTTGCATGAGAGGTAAGAAGGAAACCATGTAGCTGTGAGGCTTCTGGACTGTGGAGTGGCAGGTGTGAATTCTTAGGATGTCACTACATAGACACCCATGAAGTGGGCAGGATTAGAAGACCCATCCCAATAGCTGACTCCAGGGCTTATTCATGTTCTTTAAAGATTTGTACCCCTCTCTGGCAGCCTCTTAAGTCCTCAGAATTGAGATTTTTGAAGTGGATCTCTTGGTTAAAGAGATCCAAGCAAAGACTCCTCTTTTTTCTACCCCTAGTAATTCTTGAGACAGGTCACAGCATCCCGAGAAAGATCAGAATGACATGCTTAGAACTATAGAAATAGGGTGCCTAATAGGGTGCCTAAGAGCTATGTTGAGCAGGAGTGGACAGAAGTCACATTCTGGGGGCTGTACTCACTCCTGAGGCGTCTTTCAGGCAAGTCTGGGCTCAGACATGTAGGGTTTTGATTCAGGTGGGCTTCTTAGGCCCTAGAAGATATATATATATATATATATATATATATATTTTTTTTTTTTTTTTTTTTTTTTTTAACCTGGGATCGCACTTGCACTTGCCAGACAGGCACTTATGCCGCTGAGCTATATCCCTGACTGAAGCTCATATTATTAAAGGAAGAAAAAAACAATAGAGATGTTTTCCTCCCATTCTTCAATTTTCTAGAAAAGGAACTTGATTGCTGCTGAGAGAGGCTAGGAACACATGTGAGGTCGCAGGTTGATGAATGGCTCCTTTCCCCGAGCCCCATCCTACCCCTTGCATCAGTTTGATGGCCTCTCAGTTTAGGACGTTTTGGGCTCTTCTGCCTGGCAGCTTCCTCTTCTGGCTAAGCCGCTAACATCACATTCCATTTAATCTTCACTGCTTCTTGAGTCCTTCTGAAGGCTGATGGCGTCTCTCTGTGGGTCCCCAACCCCCCATCTGTCATCTTAAGGGAGTCTTCTGCCCCAAGCTGATTCAGAGAAGCAGAAACTGATCCGAATTGGCCCAGTGTACCACAGGGCAATGACGCACAGTGGGCTCTGCCTAGACTTTAAGGAGTTGAACTTAAGAACAAGCATCGTCCTTGTGTCCTCACCCATCTTCAACTCAGAGTGCTGAAAGAGTCACACTACTCCGGTGTCCCTTTTCATGTGATCTTGAGGAGATTATTTCATTTGCCCCAGGGCCTTCGTTCAACAACTGGGGACCCGTGGATCAATTTCTCTCTCTCTCCCTCTCCCTCTCTCTTCTTTCCTGCTGTGTGTGTGTGCATGTGTGTGCGTGTGTGCATGTGTGTGCGTGTGTGCATGTGTGTGCGTGTGTGCATGCTCATGTGTGTGCACTGAACATTAAATCATGGCCTTACGCATGCTGAGCAATTGAGCTACACCCCCAGCCCTAAAACCTATCTTTTTAGATAATTGTAGAAACTAAATAAAGTACATAGTACTCAATAAATGTTAGCAATATTGTCAATTGCAATCATAATTTTTCTACTCTAGGCTTTAGGGAAGTGAAGAGGAAAAGGAAAACAGGAGAAGTTGTTGTTGTTGTTGTTATTTTGGTGTTGTTACTGTCTTTAAATCCAGGGCCTCACACGTGCTTTTCCACTGAACTACACCTTCACCTTCTGAGTCCATGAAATAGGGTAAAAGATCATAAGACTCATCGCTTGCAATGTTATGTTTCTTAGAACAAGAGCAGTCATTGCTTTTTCCTATTTACACAGTATCCAAGGTCTGCTGTCTCACTTGCTCTTTTCCACTAAGTAGTTCTCTTTGCTAATTTGCAGAGAAAGGAGCTGGTCACAGAGATAAGAACCTTTCTAAGGTCACCTAGATGCCAGCAAGCAGAGCTGGGATTTAGATCCTGGGCTGTGTAAAGTTACAAATGAGATTTTATTTTTATTTTTTCCTCCTCTCTCTGTCTCTCTCTTGCTCTCAGAAATGTTATTGTAGATTCCTGAATCTGACCTTCACGGTTGTTTAATCCAAATTCCCACTTAGAGTAGCAGCCCCCCTTCAACCTCCCTCAATCTTGAATCCTTCAGTTTCTCCTTGAATCTTTGGGGAGAAGGAGTTTTGACTCACGTGCTTTTGTCCAGCTTGTGTTGTTAGAAAGCCTTCGGGTCATGAGGCACCCTGGCCTTCTCATGCCCAGGACATGTCCCTTCCATGCCAAGAGACACTGTCAGCCAGTGGCACGGCTTCCTGAGTGGTAGCTGGGGAACTGGTCGTGGTAAGAGGTGGCCTGCTCGAGGCTTGGAGTTGGCCAGCACCAGGCTGTCAGGTGCCATCACTGACAGGAGAACTGTGGCTTCCAGGGGCAGCTTGGTGCCAGGCCGTGTTATGATCAAGACATGCAGTGGAAAATTCCCCAGCCACCACGGGCTCATTGTTCGTGGGAGCAGATTCCTCTCCATCCTTCTCTTTCCTTCCTGATTGGCAGATGTTCCCCCGCTTTCCCTGGGGCCGGAAGTAAATGCCTTTTGGCACCTCGCATCCCTTAAACTGCATCATCACCGTCACCACCATCATCATTGCCATCACTATGGCAACTCCATTTATTTGTTTTTTTTAAAATTAATTTATTTATTTGTGTGTGTGGTGTGTGTGTGTGTGTGTGTGTGTGTGTGGCCAGCTCAGCCCACCAGGGGGCGGGGCTGGCTGGCATGTGGTGCTGGGGGATTGAACCGCGGTCCCTGTGCTTTGCTTAGCTTATTCTAGGTAGGTGCTTTAGACCACTGAGCCATCTCACCAGCCCCCAACTCCATTTATTTGGCTCTTTTGGTGTTCTAGACGCTATTCGGAGCACGTTACGTGCAGTGGCTCATTTCTTTCTCACAAAAATCCTCTGAGTAGACATGGCTGTCCCCTCTGTACAGAGAAGGGCAGTGGCGCACCAAGAACTGAAGTGACCTGCCCAAGGTCACACAGCAAGCCCGTGGCAGAGACAGAACTAGTCCATAAGACTGTGTCCAAAGCCAGCATATTAAACCGCCTCTCAGAGTTCTGTGCCACCTGCTGCCTCCTCCTTTCTGGATTATGTTCATTTGGAGCCAAGTGCGTGAGATTCAGCCGGAAATGCAAAGTCTGATTTTCTGAAAACATCTCCTGAGATTGTTCCCTGGGGTCAGGCTGTGTCCAGTCCCAGGCTTCCTTCAGTGCCCGCTCCCAGCTGGGAAGGGCCATCTGGGTCCATGCCTGGGTGGGAACGAGTGCAGGGAGGCCCCGAATCTCCCCTCCTTGCGGCATCCAGCTAGAATGTGTGCCTGGCCTATCCAATAATCTCTCCAGTTTTGTGATTTCCTGAAACCGACTCTTCTCATGTTTGCTGAACTTGAAGCTTGGATCCTTGAATCTGAATCAATGCTCTTTGGGGGTCTAGACTACTGCTCCTCCCTCTCTAGGACTGCAAAGGAGCCTCCATCTGATGCCCCACAGGATTGGGGAGAAGCATTAGAAGACAGGGAGAGGGCTTGCTTTGGGGGCATAGGTTGCCCCTTGGTCTTGGGATCCCTGCTTAGGCATGGCCTTTGTTGAGCCACAGGCAGCTGGCTAGAAATAAAGTGAATTGGATAGGAGGGTAGTAACTCCAGGGTTCTCAGACCAAGAAGGTCCTCAGGAATTAAGTTTCTCCGCCTATCTTTGGAAAGAGGCTGCTTCAGGTTCCCACCCTGAAGGGAGACCACCCAGTGCAGGGCTAAGGGTAGAGAGCTGTGGCCTGGATGCTGGAGAGGCACTGGGCATGCTGGGAGGCCAGGATGGGACCTAATGTTGTGTCTGTGGGCAGTGCTGACTTTTTATAGCAGTTTCCGTGGGAAACTGCGGGCAGGAGGACGGGGCTGGCCAGGGCCTTGGATCACTGCTATTTTCGGTCAGCAGACAAGGCCCTTGCCTCAGCCTCTGGAGGTCCAGCATGCTGGGCAGGGAGCCAGGGAAGGCGGGCGGGAGGGAGAGAACTGCTGGGAGCCTGTCTGATCTTGAGGTCACAAGCGGGTGGAAGCCAAGCACTGGCCAGGAGTGTCTTATTTAGCTCACCTGATGCTCTAGATCAAGAAGGCTGGCAACGGGGTGGAGTGGGGTGGGGGTGGGGTGGAGCTAAGTGGTGCTGCCCAGGCAGTGGGACACACAGCACCCATTTCGTCCCCCTCCGCACCTCTTTCAACCTGCCTGTTTGCAGCAGCAACAGCACCTGCTTGCAACTACTAGTCTAGCAAACCAGCTCAGCATGTTCTCCATGTTGTCAGCTCTCGAGCACTCTCCCAGCTTTCCAATAGGATCCTACCTGGGAAGGGTCAGAGCCCAGGAGGGACCTGGGAGACAGGAGTTGGCCCCAGGGATTGGACCAGGATACTAGGAACATTTGGGGGAAAGGACAGCCTTCTGTCGTGCTCGGAGAGAATGCTTCCCATTGGTTAGGACAGAGTTTCCCTCTCAGCTTCAGCATGCACACAAATGTGTGATTCTGTGCTCATGTATGTGTCAGTGTGCATGTGTGTGTGTGTTCGTGTGTATGTATGACACAGAGAGCATCACACCCAGCTCTCCCTGGAACAACTTTCAGTCAAGGATCAGCATTTCAATCAGTGGGACCAATGTGACACCTGGCTCTAAGCATCCTGAGACTCTGGCAACCTGTAAGCATCTTCCCTTGAGGAGACTTCTACCAGGCCCAGAAGCCAGGCCAGGCCAGGAGGGCCTATGTGGGCAAGGAAGTGATGCCCTGCTTCTCTTTTGCATTTGCTTGGTGCGGGCTACAGATGCACCAAGAGGAGAAGAGCAGCTACATGGTGGTGCAGACCAGTGAGGAGGGGCTGGCGGCCAGCGGCGAGCTCCCTGGACCACTCCTGATGCTGGCCCAGAACTGCGCCGTCATGCACAACCTGCTCGGCCCTGCCTGCATCTTTCTGCGCAAGGGCTTCGCTGAAAACAGGCAGCCTGTACGTAAGTTGGCCCAGTGGAGCTTGCTGAACTTGGCTTCACAGGGTATACAGAGGGACTGGGAAGGAGAGGGGGTTCTGTATCCAGAAATTCCTGGCCTCTGGTGGATTCTCCTCAAATTGGATCCCCAAAGTTTCTCTTTCTTGGCTGCAAAGTGAGCCCATGTTCACCAGCAAGAAATAACACTAGCAGATGAAATTCAGTGGAGCACTTATGATGTGCTAAGCACTGGACTAAGTGTGTTGGTGGACAGCCTCATTTAGTCCTCAGAAACTCCAAGAGGTAGGTACTTTTATCATCCCCAGGCTATAGACGAGGAAACTGAAGGACCAGATAGTCAACGGTTGCCTAGGAGGTAAATAGTGTGACCTCAGAGCCTCCTGCTTGGAATGATTCTAGATACACACCACTATCTGGTAGAGTTTTCTACCCTGATAGTTTTGAAAAAAAAACAACAACCCAAATATACAGAACTGAGAATTCTTTTGCACGTTTGTTGTATCTGTGCAATAAAGGTACTTAATGTGCAAAAACAACAACAACAACAACAACAACAACAAAAAAAAAACCCCAAAATCCATGCTCTCCATTACAGTAACCACTAGCCACAGAGAACCACTGACCCCTTAAAATGCGATTAGTGCCACAAAGGAACTGAATTAATTTTGTTTCATTCCAAGTCAAATTTAAACAGACATCTGTAGCTGGTAGCTACTGTATTAGCCTTCTGTGAACAGTCACAGAGTCTTAAGAAGGAGGTGCTGACGTTACAGATACAGCCTTTCCAGGTCATTTATTAAATGCCACGTGTTAAAGACATATCTTATGGCATAAAAGCCTGTGGGGTCAGTGCTAGTATCAGCTCACATTACTGAGGATGACACAGTAGCTCAGAGAATGGAGGTGACCGGTCCCTGGTGCCAAGGCTACAAAGCAGCAGATCTGGGATTTCTGTTTGGATCTGTCTGACTCTGGGGCCCAAGCTCTTGACCCCAACTGCGTAACGTGGGGGAAAGGAGTGCACATGCTTCATGCCACTGACTGCCTGGGCTAGGGTACATGGTTTCCCACCCTGGCCAGACGCCTGGTCGCAGCGCATGCCCCACACTGCCCTGCTCCAAGGTTTCTGCCACAGGCATGCTGGGAAGAAGGGTGCCTCCCGGGCTGCTGGCGGGGCTCTGTGCATGTGAGGGACATGGAAAGAGCTGTGGTGAGCGTCAAAGCGCCCTGATGGGTGGGAAGGAAGTGGTGCGGCTGTGTAGCCGGGCCCTGCGAGTATCGTTTGCATAGATGCATGCGTGCACACGGCTGGCCTTCTTCTCCGTGAGGTCTGTGGATGCAACCAACTGTAGATCAAAGAAATAATATTCCTTCCCCATTTCTGGGGATTGAAACCAAGCCTCTCTCCATTTTTATATTTATTTATTTTAGTTTTTGATTTTGAGACAAGATCTCTCTAAGTTGCCCAGGCTGGGCTCAAACTTGCAACACTCCCTGCCTCAGGGTCCCAGAACACTGAGATTATAAGTATGCACCATGCACCCGGCTTCCAAACAGGGCATCTGTAGCAGACTACAAGCACGAGCAGACTACTTTTTCTCAACACCATTCCCTATGCAGCGTAACAACTGTTTGCATAGCCTTTGCGTTGTACAAGAAATTCCAAGTCATCCAGAGATGAATTAAAGTGTTGGGGAGGATGTGCAGAGAGGTTAGATGCTAATGACACCCTGTTGTATAAAGGAACTTGTGTGCCCTTAGGTGTTAGCACCCACGTGGAGACCTGGAACACGTTCCTCACCAATATTGAGTGACAGCTGTGCTCACTTTAGCTTACTGTTAATACAGTCCATTGGAAAAGCCCATCTTTTGGTCACCCGAGAGTCTAGGAGTGCACCTGCATGTCTAGGACAGTAGTGATAAACCCTATGCCAAACACCATTGCAAGGAGCCTTTTTAACTGAAAGTCTCCCAGCAGCAACCACCTCACAGAGACGATGATCCCTTCAGGTGACTCCTTTCCTCAGCTGGAAAGGGCACCTAGAGGACCTGGGAGCTAGCTGGCTGCTGTCCTAGGTTCACACATACTCAGCAGCAGAGCTGCCCTTTTGGGGCCAGGTCCCTCCCTTCAGGCTGGTGTGCAGTGGGTGGCACCGCAGCCTCCACCCAGCCAGGGCCCATGGCTGGAACAGCCTGTGTGCATTGCACTCACTGTGCCTGCTGAGTGTTCTGGATACAGGTGCCCACACCTGCTGTGAGCCACCTTGGGTGGCCACACCTGCCTCATGCATATCCTTCCCAAAGGCGGAGGAGTGGAACATGGGCACCTGTGTCTATTCTGTGCCAATCTGTCTCCTCCTGGGCAAGCTTGGGGCACCCTCCGGAGCCTGCCCCCTGCTTCCTCTGGGCCTACTCTTTGGAGACTTCTCTGCCATCTGTTCTGATGCCTGGACCCAGGGTTTCTTTGATTCCCCAAGGAGACCCAGGCTCTGCTGGAGGCTAGAGGTGTGTGCTTTAGGCCCTGGCAGCAGCTAGAAAGACTGGCAGCCTCCAGGGTCCTGTGCTGTGTCTATGACAGGACAAGGTATAGGGATAATGGTCAAATAGCGGAAGATGGGACGGTGCCCAGGAGGCAGGGCACAGTCCCAATTCTGGCTCCATCTCCTTCCCTCTGGGGCTGCCTGTGCAACCCTGCTTTCTCTGCGCCATCACCCCTCTTCTCCCATTGTCTTACAGGCTTCCCCTCCCTGGTTCCTTCCGATGGCACTGGGTGGTAGTCTCTCTGGGTGACTTCCCCTGGCCCTCTTTTATTTACAGGTTTTGCCTCTGGACCAGCTCTGTTCCAGGCACATTCCTGTACCTGAAGGTTCTGTACCCAGGCTCCAGGGCAGTGTTGGGTCCTGGAACCCAGGAGCTTCTGTGTATGGGAAACGTGTGGCTGCATCTCTCCCCTTCAAGGACACAGTCCAGACAAACTTCTGCTCTGTTCTGTCAGCTCCCACCTGGTGCTTGCTCCTACTTGGGCAGCCCCACCAGGTGGGCATCTGGTGATTTCTGGGTCCCTTGTCTCTGCTAATAGGATATATTTCTTCTGTTTCAGGATAGATCACTGCGGCCAGAAGAGATCGAAGGTAAAACTTGGACCTCAGGGGAAAGGGCTGCTCAGCCCTCCGGGAAGATGTGGGAGGGCTTTTGGTGGGAAGAGAGAGGCACGTTGGCCTCCTGGGATCAGGACCTGGGACAGACAGGGACCCACTGTGGAGCCCGCCACTGGAGGAGTGAGCCTCGAGCAAGCTGAAGCCACTTGAGTCCTGGGGGGTGTGGGCTGGCCCTCCCAACTGCTGAGCCCTGGCTGCCTTTGTCTCCAGAGACTCTCTGGGTTCTGCCACCAACCCCATCCACCTTGGTTCACTTCCCCAGAGCTCCGAGAGGCCTTCAGAGAATTTGACAAGGACAAGGATGGCTATATCAACTGCCGGGACCTGGGCAACTGCATGCGCACCATGGGTTACATGCCCACTGAGATGGAGCTCATCGAGCTGTCCCAGCAGATCAACATGAACCGTGAGTCCCTCCACAGGGCAGCTCTTCCCTTCTGTTCACATGGGCCTGGGTTCCAATTTTGCATTTGTCTCTTTCCAGCTCTGTGACCTGGTGGAACCTGCGTACCCTCCCTGAGCCTCAAATTCCAAACCTGTCAAATGAGGGTGGCAGTAAGGGAGAGAAGCACAGGAAGTAAATGAGGGAACATATATGTCAAAGAGTGTGATACTGTACCTGGCTGGCAAGACAAAATGGTCGGCAGGAGAGGGGCATGATGGTGCACACCTATCATCCCAGCTACTTGAGAGGCTGGGGCAGGAGGATGGCAACTTTGAATTTGTCTTGAACAACTTAATGAGACCCTGCTCAAACTAAAAAATTTAAAATGGGCTGGAGATGTAGCTCAGTGACAGAAAGCCCCTGGTTCAATCAAAAGTGCCATAAAAAAAAAAAAAGGCTCACCATGTAATCAGCTGAAAGCTTACATTAGGCTGCAGGTATAAAACCAGTTAACAATGACTAAAACAGGCAGGAACATGTAGTAGAGGCCGCTGCACCGCATCAGATACGTGGAACCAATCCAAAGGATGCAATTCTCTGTCTTAGTCTGGGTGCAATGCAAGATGTTTGTTTGGTCTGTGAAGGGAGGCATTGGGGGGAGTGGGGAGAGAGGTGGGAAGGGGTTGGCACAGGGCAGGGCCCTCTCAAGCCGGCTGCCTCTCCGGATGGCTGAAGGCTGGGCTTGGGATGAATACAGGCTGCCTACCTCCAAGTTCTCCACCATCCCCAGGGCAGGGATTATCCCCCAACACCTGTCCAGTGGTGACCATGTGGGCGGGCCAGCTCTCTGGTGCTTCTCCCTCTGGGGAGAGCCACTTTGGTGTTGAGCTTGCATCTGCATAAAAGGGTGAGACTGGGATCCCCCAACCCCTTCTCCTCGCTGCCTTTCCATGGTGTGGATGCGTCTCTCTGTTACTGCCTCTGTGATCTGGAGTGTCTCCCCCGCCACTTGGTATCTCCTGCCTCTGCTTCCTGACCTGTCCCCTTACTTGACCTCTGGCCACTCCCCTGAGCCAGTATTTGACATGGCATCTATTTGGGGGTCACCTCTCTGTCCTTGTTTAACCTTCGCTTATACCTTGGATGTTGAGACAGGCAGATCGGGAAGAGGTTGGCCATTCCTGCACCTGCATTGCTGGGGGTGGGGAAGGGGTATGTTGGGGGTGACCCGGCCCCTTCCTCTTGCCCCAGTGGGTGGCCATGTGGATTTTGATGACTTCGTGGAGCTAATGGGGCCGAAACTCCTGGCAGAGACAGCAGATATGATTGGCGTAAAGGAACTGCGAGATGCCTTTCGAGAGGTAGGTGAGGCTCAGTGAGCGGCAGGGGAGGGCTGAGTGTTTGAATCCCAGCCTGATGATGGCTACTTGAAAAGAAGCCCAAGCCCTAGGCCCCAAAGCAGGGGAGGGGACTTGGGCAGAGAAGGGCTGCAGAGGAAAGAGGGACACTGATGCCAAAAAGGATCTCTGGCTTGGGATCTGCTGCAACTGGTGTCCATGCTGTGCCTCTGTCCCCTTCCTCCTGCCCTCTCTAGTTTGACACCAATGGTGATGGGGAGATAAGCACCAGTGAGCTGCGAGAGGCCATGAGGAAGCTCCTGGGCCATCAGGTGGGCCACCGGGACATAGAGGAAATTATCCGAGACGTGGACCTCAATGGGGATGGACGAGTGGACTTTGAAGGTAGGTAGGGCTGGCAGGCAGGAGAGAGAAGCAAGCCAGGGAGGTTGTCCGTGGAGCCCTTCAGCCATGTGTCCGTCACGCAGTCATCCGGCCAGACAAACCCTACTGTCCTGCCTTACCCTGCACCCACCCCTCTTCGCCTGCCATCGCCATCTCTGAATAAGTGCTTCAGGCTCACTGTTCTTCACATCGTCTCCTCACAGCTGATTGTAGCTGCAGCCCGACTTGGCCCTGAAATTGGAGAGAAAAATGGAGCCCTTTTTTGTTGTTATTCTTGTTATTTTTTTAAAAAATATTTTATTTATTTATTTGGCACAAGGTCTTACTACGCAGCTCGGATTCATAGTGATCCTCCTAGCATAGCCTCCCCAGTGCTGGGATTACAGGCGTGCACCACCACGCCGGGTTTCAGTGGCTGGTGGCCTGGCATGTGGCTCTGGAGATCAAACCTGGGTCCTTGTGCTTGAAGTCAGGCGCTTACACTACCGAGCTATCTCTCAACCTGGAGCCTTTTTTTTTTTTTTTTTTCTTTAAATCTTTGTATTTCCTGCTTAACAAGGTACCTGACACATAGCTATATTCCGTAAGAGTTTTTTTTCTAAAAAGGAATTAATAATCACAATAGTTACCATATTGTACCCTTATGCACAAATCATTGTAGTAAGTAAATGCACATATATTATCTGATTTAATTTCACAGTGACTCATGGATTGTACCATTAGAGCCTCCTGTTACAAAAGAGGTAACTGAGGGTCTGGGCAGATAACTTAGTAGAATAAGCACTTGCCTGGTAAGCATAATGTACTGAGTTCAATCCTTGGAAGTGGAAAAAAAAAAGGAGAAGGCAACAGACTCAGAGAAGTAATATAACTTGCTCAAGACTGGCCATTCAGAGTCAGAGCCAGGCACAAACCCAGGCCTGGAATCTCACCTGCTACCTAATCTTGTTCGTGACAGCACTGCAGATTCTCTGAGATACGAGAGAGAAGGAAAATGTTGACCATGAATTCCGGGAACTTGCATTCCGAGCCAATGTGTGTGTCCTGAACACAAGGTTGAGAGGTCTTCAGGGGAGAAATTTGCCTTGCGGGGTGAATAGGTGGAGAGATGGCTTTGCTACCATCAGATCTGAAAAGTCCCAGGTCCCCTGTGTCCCACTGTCTACCTGCATGCTGCAGGTGGCAGCCCTCCCTTGAAAGCCTGACTGCGCCCAGAGTCTACAAGGCTGTCTTTCTTGTGTACCTGCTATGTCCTCAGACTGGGCCCCTACCTTGAAGAGCCCAAGAACAGCAGGGAAAATAGAAAAGTAGTGGAATTGTGCTGCACTGGGGGAAGTAGGATGTGGAATGTAGAAGGGGTCCCTATGCCGAGCTGGGGAGAAATAGGGGGACCCTGTAGAGGAAGTTGTAGGTAAAGGGAACCCTGCAATATGGGTGCAAGCTATGAGGAGAAAAAGGAGGAGGAGCATTTGTCTAAGTGAGTTGAAAGCTATGTCTACATAGAAACTTGCACATGGACATTTATAGAAGCTTTCTTCATAGTTGCCAAAAGCTTGGAAGCAACCAAGGTGTCCCTCAGTAGGTGAACAGGGAAAATGAATGTGGTGTATTGAAGACTGTGGAATAGTATTCACCATTAAAAAGTATTGAGCAATCAAGCATAAAAAGACACAGAAAGAAGAATATATGCAGTGTATTATTTGTTGAAAAAAAAAAAAGAAATCAATGATGATAAAAAAAAAAAAAGACACAGAGGAACCTCAAATGCATGTGACTGAGGGAAAGAAGCCAGACTCAAAGAGCTACACGCGGTCTGATTCCAGTTCTGTGATGTTACGGGCAAGGCAAATTTATCAGAACAGAAAAAAGATCAGAGGCCACCAGGATTGTGGAAAGAGGATAAGGGGATAAACAGCCGAGTACAGAGGATTTAGGCAGTGAAACTACTGTCTGTGATCATAAGAGCAGACACACGTTATTGTATGTTTGTCTAAAACTACAGAATATACGACACCAAGAGCAAAAGCTAAAATAAATATGGCTGCAGGGTCCTAAGGGTGGATCAGTGTGGTGCATTAGTTCAATGGGGAGGGATGGTGGTGAGTGTCGGGGAACCATGCATGTTGGGGGGCAGGAGGTATAAGGGCAATCTCTGTACCATCCAGTCACTCTTGCTTGCATCCCGCTAAAACTACTAAAGCAAGCAAACAAATGAAACAATCATCGAAGTGGTGGAGGGGAGAAGCAAGGGAGGCGAAGTGTGCAGAAAAGCTGAGAGACAGCGGGGATGGAGAAGACAGAGCCTGCACTGGGAAGCACAGGCACGAACCGCCTGAATTCTGCAAATGAGATATGTGTGGTCGCAGCATAGATTGGGGATGCACGGGCCAACGTGGCTGGAGCTGCTAGCAGGATCAGATCAGGCAAGACCCCCCAGGGGAGCCCTGGAGGTTTAAGCAGAGGTTGCAGTACAGATTGGAAGCTGTGTGGAAGATAGATTGGAGGAAGCAGAGTGGATATTGGGGCCCAGTGCGGGCCCTGGTGGACTCTGACTGCTTCTTTCCTGCTGCTCCTGTATCCTTGCAGAGTTTGTCCGGATGATGTCCCGTTGAGGCCTCGAGGGCCCCACCAGGACTGCCAAGACCCCCAGGTGGGGAGAGGAGAAGAAGAGCCGGAGCTGGCCTCGCCCGCCACCACCGCAGCTGGCCTGGGCCCAGGATGTCCTGGCGGATGGGGCCTGCCTGCACCCGGGGGAGGTGCCCACCCCGGACCCCCACCCCTCCGCACTGTGAAAGACTCACAACTCCTGCAACTGGAAAAGGGGGCGCCCACCAACGAGGAGGCCACCGTGCCAAGCCGGCAGAGGTCGTGCCAGGCGCCAAGTGCCATGTCCCCAGCCACCGCTGGCTGGGTGGGCCAGGGAGCCAGCCAGCAGACCCCACACAGCATGTCTGCCCTGGGGCAGAGCCTCTTGCTGCCCTCCTTAGCTCTATGCCCGCCCCAGCTCGCCTCAGCCCTGTGATCTCAGAACCAATAAAAATATTTCCAAGAGAATGACAGCCAGGGTGGTCTTGGCTTCTTGGGCCTGGTTAGACAGTGCATACGTTTACCAAGCGCCACCTGCACGCCCTGAATTGGCTGAACGTTCCTGCATTTATCATACATTTATGGAGTAACTGTAATAGACCTGCCCATTCTCATTTCATAAGCCCAAACCTGGTCCCTCCCCAAGAAGGAGGCTGAGGGGTTTATTTAAGTGAGTGTGTCGGTGCTGTGTTTACTAGTTTCTGTAAGAGGAGAATGGCTCATGAGTCTGCACTGTATCCTGACTTCCGGGAGTATTTGTGTTGGTCAGGGAAACAGACACAACATGAAAACATCCACGTGTGATTACAAATGGAGAGCCTGCTATAAAGGAAGAAGGCCGGGACCTCTGGCAGATGTAATACCTGACCTGCTCTAGGGAGGTCGGGGAAGGATTTCCTGAGGAAGGGATGACAAGCGCTTCGGCCTAGGGGAAATCCTGGAGTGTGAGAGGAGACAGATGTTGAGACAGCTGCCAGCCTCCACTGAGAGGGAAAAGCAGGAAGTCCAGTGGTCAGACCTGCGTTTGCTTGTGTGATTTTGGGCCAGACGTGTCTCCTCTCTGAACCTCAGTTTTCTCATGAGCCCACCCTAGTTTGCCTCAGCCCTGTGACCTCAGAACCAGTAAAAAGACAGGGATAATAAAGGATGGGGTCAGGACAGAGTAAGCACACGGGGGTGTTGGATTGTGTCCTTCTGGGGGCTGCTATTCACAAATGCAGTGGAACTGTGTCAATGCAGACTACATCTGTTATAATCATTGTAATTAATTCTTGTAAGGATTGAAGGAGTCAGGAGGAGAAGTTTGGGAGCTTGGAAAGTCTGGGTAATACTTGGGCAGGTATGTATGGTGGCCGGTGGAGTCCAAACCATGAGTTCTCTACCTCAGCATGCATAAGAATGACCTGGAAGATTTGTTAAACCACAGATCTGGGCCTTGGTCCAGTGATTCTGATTCCGTGTTTGGGTTGGGCTCCCTGAATCTGCATCTTTAACAAGTTACCAGAGAATACTGATTCAGCCAGCCAATGAACCTCAGTCTGAAGAGATCAGCCATAGGTCCCAGGCATGTGGGAGGCAAGCATGTGTCTAGACAGCTGGGACAGGCTGTGGGGGTAAAGCCTGGAGCTGGTGGGTGGGTGGAGCCTTCCTGCCCCCTGTGCCACAGCAGAGAGAGGATTCTTGTCCTCAGGCCTGGCAGATAATATGGGCTGGACTGTGGACCCAGCCAGAGACCCGGGTAATCCCCATGTCCCTGAGGCCCGTGAGGTTGGGCGCTCCCAATTCACTCTAGTAATCCAATTCTGAGGCTAAGCCCTTGGCTCTGTGCCCTGCTAGGTTCTGCCTCCTCCATACCAGCTTAGTTTTGCCCAGAGACTCTGCTGTTTCACAGACACAGTGCCCTTGGCGGGAGGGGAGGACAAGCTGAAGGCATCTCTCTCAACTGGTAGGGTCAGCCCCTGGCCCCAATTAGGAGTAAGCTAGGACACCTCTGTCCCCAGGGTGTGGCCTCCTAAAATAACAGCAGGACAGCTGAGGTCATAGCAAGACCACTGTTCAAAGGAACCTTTGTGGGGCCGGGGAGATGGCTCAGTAGGATAAGCGCTTGACTGGCAAACACAAGGATCTGAGTTCAATCCCTGGTTCCACAAAAAAAAAAAAAAAAAAAAAACAAGGAATCTTTGTGTTCAGGATGAAGGGAGCCCAGGGGCTGTGCTTGTGCCTCCTCTGATGCCGGACCCCAGAACCCCCCTTTCACTTGTAGGCTTTTAGTAAGATTGTTTGAAGAAAGGGTTCTGTGACTTTTCAAGAATGGAGATGCCCTTTCCTAGGTAGGATTTCTTTCTGCCCTGTTCATCCTTGCTTTAATACCTCCTTTGGTAGGGAGACCCGTGAGTCATTTCAGAAGAGCACATATTACTGGAAAGGCCTTAAACTGAGCCTGGTTTTCCTCCTTGGCGTTTGTAAAGTCTAATTCATTCACTGATTTATGTATGTGTGTGAAATTATCTATTTATGTTGTGGTACTGGGAATGGAACATAGGGCCCCATGCTGTTAGGCCAGCTTTTTAACACTGAGCTATCTGCAGCCCCTGCTGACATTTATTGAGCTTCTCCTAAATTCTATGTATTGTGCCAGGGTCTCAGTCCTTAAGAAGCTGAGTCTAGTAGGGGAAATAGATAAGAAAACAGACAAGCTGGGCAAGCACCTGTAATCCCAGCATCCGAAAGGCAGAGGCAAGAGGATCTCCATGAGTTGGAGGCCAGCCTGCACTACATAGTAAGACCCTATCTCAAAACAAACAAACAAAACAGATGAGGGTAATGTACTAACTAGGCTAGACTTAGGGCCAGCGGAGGCAAAAAAGGCTCCTACGGGGCATAATGGTGAACACCTGTAATCTCACAACTCTGGGAAACTAAGGTAGGAAGATCAGAACTTTGAGCCCAATGTGGACAGTTTAGCAATTGAGACCCTGCCTCAAAATAAAAAGAGGGAGTTGAGGTGTAGCTCAGGTTGAAGGTCCTAGGCTCAGTCCCCAGGGCACACACCAAAAAAAGGTACCCATTCCATTCTGGGGGAGATGCGGGGGAGGGGCAGTCTTGCAAAACTATGACGGATAAGCAATCGCAGTCAGAAGAGGTGGGCAGGAAGGGTATTTATAGTCAAGGGAACAACACATGCAAAGGCCCAGAGGAAAGGGACAGCTGAGTCTCTTTGGAAAACTAAGCAGGAGTCCAACTATCCCATGTACTAGAAGGCTTAAGTAACACCTCTGAGGAGCTACCTGCCCCAGAAAGCCTGGTGCTGTGGAGAGCTTTGCCTTGGGGATGGATCTATGCAGGGGGCAGAAGAAATCCAGAGCAGCCGGAGGTGGCCAGGCAGCTCCCGTAACAGCACCTAAGACACGAGCTTTAGCCAAGCCCATAGCACACAACTGTAAACCCCGCTTCTTGAGAGGCTGAGGCAGGTGGATCTCAAGTTTGTGGCCTGTCTGGGCAATTTAGCAAGACCCTATCTCAAAATAAAGTTAAAGAGTTGGAGGTAAAAAAGAGGAGGCAAAAAAGAGGGGTAGAGAGATTGCCTAGCATGCACAAGCCCCTCTATCCATCCTCAGGGTTTTGTTTTGTTTTTGTCTTTTTGAGACAGGGTCTTTCTTTGCAGTTCAGACTGGCCTTAAGCTCACTTTGTAGCCCAGGCTGGTCTTGAACTTGCAACAATTTCCCTGCCTCATCCCCCAAGTGCTGCAATTACAGGTGTGCACCACCATGCCTGGTTGCGATCCTCAGTTTTTTTTTTTTTTTTAAAGGGCATGGCCTCTGATCATAAAACAGAAGAGTAGACATTAGGCACCTGGACAGAAGGAGATAAACACCTCATCCTAGGGCCTGCAAAAGTATCTCATTTGAGTCTGATCATGCCTTGAGGAACTGCAGGAACTTCTAGGACAAAGAAACATGCTCCCAGCAGCAGAATCCAGACTGGGAAACTATAGTGGACCACGACGGATTCTCTAAGATGTCAAGCATAAGAAACAGAGGGAGGAGAGGGGAATTAAGAGATTTGAAGGGCTGGAGATGTAGCTCAGTGGTAGAGCACTTGCCTCCCATGTATGAGGCCCTGGGTTTCATCCCTAACAACACACATACAAACACAAACACAGATATACAAATACACACACAAATACACACACACACACACACACACACACACACACACACACACACACCAGAAAAAAAAAAAAGGAGAAGAGACTTAAAAGATGGGACCGGGGCCGGAGAGATAGCTCGGTAGTCTAAGCGCCTGCCTGGCAAACCAAGGACTCGAGTTCGAGCTCTGGTACTTCATGCCATGCAAGCCCTGTGCCAAGCCAGCCACATGGTGAGACCCTGTACCAAATAAAGAAAGAAAGAAAACAAATGGGTTCAGAGACTGTGGAGACAGCTCAGTGGTCTAAGTGCCTGTCTTGGCAAGTGCAAGGATCTGGGTTCTATCCCCGGTACCACATGCTGTGCTAGCCCTACCCCCAGGCATGCTGAGCAGGCTACCCAGTCTGGACATGGTGGTGCATGCTTGTAATCCCAGTGCTGGGAAGGCTGAAACAGGAGGATTGCTATGTGTCCAAGCTGCATAGTGAGATCCTGTTTCAAATACATAAAATTTAAAAAATAAAATAAAATTGGATCCAACTGAATGAAAGTGACGGTGTCCAGGGAGTGAGGAGGGTGGCGAAACCATAAAGAAACATGCCAGCATTTTTACTATGAAAGTCAGAACAGCAGTTGCTTTTGGAAAGGAGGAGGGACACACATGGGGTCTTAGGGGCTTAGGGGTCTGGTCTACTCTTGGGCCAGTAGAGTGGTTAAAGTGGCGCTTGCTTTATATAATTCACTAGGTTGTCTATTTGTTCTGTGTAGCTTTCTGTTTGTCTTGCCTTATAATAAAAAAAAACTTAAAAAAAAAAAAAAACAGTATAGATGCAGGAGCCGCTACATGGGTTCAAATCCTAGTTCTGCCACTTCTGAGCTACATCATCTGAGTCAGTCTTCGGTCCCTGTGAGGCTCAGTGTTCTCAACAGTAAGTGGGATGACACTTCGGTGTTCTGCAAATTAAACAAGATAGTACAGTTAGCTCTCCCTTGGATTCGACCAACCATGGATCAAAAACACTTGAGAAAAGAAAGCCAGGTGCAGCGCTGCACACTGCTAATCCCAGCACACTGGGAAATGGAGGCAGGAGGATCACAGGTTCGAGACCAACCCGGGCAGTTTAGAGACTGGGCAAGAGCCTGCTTCAAAATGAAGACTGAAAAAATACTGGGGATGTAGCTCTGGGTGAGGGCTCTGAGTTCAATCCCCCGTAGTATAAAGCAACAACAACAAAAAAATTGTTTTGGAAAGTCAAATTGTATCTGTACGAGACAGGTGAATGTGTCGTAGCAATCCCCTAAACAACCATTTCCGTCAGGTCGGGCTGTAAACTAGAGGCGATGGAAGGTGTGTAGATACTGTGCTATTTTATAGAAAGGGCTCGAGCATCTGCGGATGGGCGGCAGTGGTTCCCCACGGACACCCAGGGACGACCGTATATGAAAAGCCCTTGGCACTATCCTGGCAGGCAGGAAGCATTATGACAGCTTTTACTGTTATCACTGTCACTGCTGTTCCTGGGGGTCGCCTCCCACCCTCTCCCACGTGCCTACAGGCCCGGAGATTCCCTCCGCAGGAAAGGGGAAGGGAAAGTCCACCCTGGCAGTGCTGTTTAATGCTGTGCCAAAAGCGCTCATTGACAGTGACAAGATAATCACAGCTTAACTCTGGGTCCTGGCTCGATGACCAGAGAGTGGCTGCCTGTGCCTCGTGCTGCTGCTAGGTGGCCCTGAGCCTCTTGTGTCTGCGGCCCTCGTTGTGGGGGTGGAATAATCCCTTCTGCCAGAGATGACTGCCACCTGTCCTGACTGGTGGCTGTCTTTCCTATACGAGGGACACAGGGTCTGAGGATCACGGCCAACTCTGCCATCTTTTAGGATAAGGATGTGTGTACATAGATACATACTTTGAGGTTTCTTTGGCTCTTTGAGCCCCACTTTTAAAAAAATTTTATTAATTTATTTATATGATACAAGGTCTTGCTATGCAGTTCAGACTCATAGTGATCCTCCTGTCTCAGCCTTCCCAGCACTGGGATTACAGGCGTGTGCCACCTTGCCGGTTGCGCCTGGCATGGCATGCAGTGCCCTCAAGGATCAAACTCAGATCCTTGCGCTTGCCAGCAGGCACTTAGACTGTCAGGCTGTCTCCCCAGCCCGGCCCACTGTCCGTTATTAGTGATAATAATTGCTTCTACCTGTAAAGTAGTTGTAAAGAGCTCGGCCAGGCTTGATCCCAGAGGGCTTGGCTCAGTACCTTCAGGAACACGGCTCCCTCTTTTTGGAATGATTTCCCTGTATTCTAAGAACAGTTAATCTCTCTTATTTCTTGGACCTGAGCTCTCAACTTACGTATTGAAAGAAGGAAGCCACCACCACAACTCATTTGTGTTCTTCAGAGCACATAAAAAATTTATAATGGTCGGTGACCATAGCTCAGCAGACTAAGTGCCTGCTTAGGCAAGTGCAGGGACCGGGGTTTAATCCTGGGCATGATATGCCATGTTGGCCCTGCCCCTGGGCACACTGAGCTGGCCACTGAGTCTGTGTGTGGTGGTACGTGCCTGTAATCCCAGTGCTGGTGAGGCTGAAAACAGGAAGATCACTACAAGTCTAAGCTGTGTAGTGAGACCCTGTACCAAATACATAAGTTTTTTTTAAAAAAAATTATAACCTTGGGGCTGGGAGATAGCTTGGTGGTCTAAGTGCCTGCCTGGCAAGTGCAAGATCTCAGATTTGATCCCTGGTACCACATGTCAGGCTGGCCCCCAAACCGGGAGTGGTGACACATGCCTGTAATCCCAGTGCTAGGGAGGCTGAGACAAGAGGATCACTAGGAGTCCAGCTGCAGAGCGAGACCATGTATCAAAAAAAGAAAGAGAGAAATGTAGCCTAAACCAGGCGTGGTGGCGCATGCTTACAATCCCAGCACTCAGGAAGCTGAGGCAGGAGGATCATTGGAAGTTTGAGACCAGCCTAGGCCACAAAATGAACTCAAGGCCAGCCTGAACTACATAGTGAGACTCAAAAAGAAAAAAGAAAAAAAAAATCCCTCAACTGACAAAAGATATTGAAATATAATAAATATGTCAAGCCATAAATTTATTTTTTGTTTTGTTTTGCTTGTCTTTGTAGACCAGGCTGGCCTCAAATTCATGGTGATCTTCTTGCCTCAGCCTCTGAGGTGTTTGAGGGATTTTTGTACTTTTGCATATATATCTCTGAGAGAAAGGATCCCAGCAGTTTTGCTCTTGTATTTTTTTTTTTTTTTTTTAAATAGTACTGGGGATTGACTCCAGGGCCTTCCTATTGAGTGACAGTGCCAACCTTTTTTTAATTACTGGTTTTGAGACAGGGTCTCACTGAGTCACTATGTTATCCACAGTGGCATGAGTTTGCCATCCTCCTGCCTCAGCCTTTGCTAAGACTACAGGTGTATGCCGCCATGCCCAGCTTCCCAGGGTGTTCCTGTCCTGCTTCATGGTTCTTGTGACTCATGATGCCAGCTGAGGTTGTCAGTTCGATGACACCAAACTGATAGTGGCATGAAAACATGGTGGAAAGACTTGTTTCAGTACTTTTTTTTGTATGCGGTACAGGGTCTACAGAGTCTCACTATGTAGATGGGACTTGTAGTAATCCTCCTGCTTTCAGCTTCCCAAATCCTGGGATTATAGGCGCTCACCAACCACTCCCAGTCTCAGTTGCCATCTCAGTGCACCCCAGGGGGGCGGGGCTGGCACAATACCCTGGGGATTGAACTCCAGTCCCTGCATCTGCCTAAGCAAGTGCTTTAACCCTCTGAGCTATCTGGCCAGCTCTTGTTTCAGTACTTTTTAAAGACAAGGTCTCACTGTGTAATTTAGGCTTGAACGCATGGAGCCCAGGCTGATCTTGAAATTTGCAGCACTCCTCCTTCCTCAGCCTCCTGAGCACTGGGGTAACACGTGTGCCCCACCGCGGTTGGCCATCTCAATTTCTTTTTCATCTGCTGCTGTCCAACACCTCCTCTCCCTCACTGGAATGTTAGCTTCCTAGTGGTAGAGACCACATTTCTATCTTGTTCGCTTGAGGCTCTCCCAAGCGACAAAGCCACTTCACAACCATTTACTGAATAAATACACAAGATCCTTAAAAGAATAACTATCAAGATTTGTTTACTTCCTTATTGTCTGGCTTCCTGGCTGGCGGGAACACAAGGACAGCGATCTCGGCTGGCTTGTTCTCTGGTGTCACCCCTGTGCTGGCTGGGCACAGAGTCCATGCTCAGTGAATACTTGTCATGCGGTTGTGAGGCTAGTACCCAAGCCCTCGGGCCCGGGCAGCACTCCAGGCCTCCTGGTGGCTTGTCCTAGCCTCACTGCCACACTGCAGAGGCTTTACGGACCATTTCCTTGTGCCGTGGGTGAGGCCTCATAGTGGCAAACATTGCTATGGAATGGGAAAAAAGACAGGACTGGCAGCTGGACAACTTGGATTCTAGTCTTCTTTTCTTTACCCATGGAAGTGTTAGTGAGCCTCCCCGCCCAACTTCCTCCCCTCCTCTCCCCCCATTTTTCTTCTTCGTAAACTCTCCTGGTCGCATCAGCCGCGTTTCATGTGTTACTAACATGTGCGCCTCCGCAGGGCTGAGGCAAGCGTATGGACAGGTCCACATCATCTCGGGATACAAAGTTCAAGGCCAGCGTGGGCTACATTGTGTGGCTCTGCCTCAAAAAATAAAAATAGTGGGCTGGGGATATAGCTCAGTGGCATACGCACCTGCCTGGCAAGCGCTAGGTCCTGGGTCCAATACCCAGTGCTGCAAATAAGCAAATAAATAAATAAAGTAAAATAGCTGCTGTGTTGAATGTTACTGGGGTGGTGCGGATATAGCCCATTTCAAAAATGGAAGTTTTTACTATTCACTATGCAAATATTTGCCATCAGGATCCCATCTGCTTGCTTCTTTAATTTGCCCAGCTCTAGGGACAAGATAGAAAAGAACAAAGCAACTGATTTACTTATGGGTACAGCATCACTAGGTGTATATTAAGCCCTTTTAATTCAGTATTTCATTCCATCCTCGTAACTGCCCCATTTTATAGGAAGGAAGTTGAGGTGGAGGGGGGCCAGGACTCGTCAAGCTTGTGCATAGAGCAGGTGGTACAGACCATGTCCCTGGTAGTGGTGGCACCTACCTGCAGTCCCAGCTACACAGCACTAAGGCAGGAAAACTGCAGAATTGGGGCCAGCCTGAGCAATTTATCAAGACCCGGCCTCAACGTTTAAAAAATTAAGCTGGGCACAATGGCACACTTTGGTAATCCCAGGACTCTGGGAGGCTGAGGCAGGAGGATCCCAAGTTTGACCTCATCCTGGGCAGCTTGGTGACTTAGCAAGATGCTGTGTCAATGCGGGGCATGGTGGCGCAGGCCTGTAATCCCAGCACTCATGAGCCGGAATCAGGAGAATTGATGTGAGTTTGAGGCCAGCCTGGGTTACAAAGTGAGTTCAAGGCCAACCTGAACTCCATAGTGAGACCCTGTCTCAAAAAAAAAAAGGGGGGGGTGGCTGGGGAGATAGCTCAGTAGAATTAGTGCTTGTCTGGCAAGTGCAAGGGCCTGAGTTCAATCCTCAGTCCCGCAAAAAAAAAAAAAAAAAGATGCTATCTCAAAATAAAATTTAAAGAGCTGGGAATGTAGCTCAATGCAAAGGCTCTGAATTCAATTTCCAGTACTGAAAAATAAAATACATTCAAGTGTAAAAGTGTGAAAAATGGGGTATATAGCTTAGTGCTTGTTTGGTTGAATACCCAATACCAAACCAAGCCAAGCCAAACCCAGAAGAGAAGTGACTTGCCCAAGGCCACCCAGGTGGGAAAGTGCCTGCCTTTTCTGCCCTGGTCCTCAGCCACACCAGGCCTGCCTGGCTCCTCAGAGACTCACTTCCTCCTGGGAAATACAGCTATGCCCATTCTCTGTCCCCAAAGTTGGAGTCCAGGCCATGCTTCTGGGTTCAAGAGTTCAAGCTGCCTACTGGGGTCAGGGCTGGGGCCAGAAGAATCCCTGGACACGCTCCCCGCCTCTCTGGCGGCTCTGATCTCACTGTGTTCAAATTCCCAGAACCCCAGGGTGAGGAAACTTGGCTTTGGTATCAGACCACCCACCTCCGAGTCCAAGATCTGAAGCCCGCCAAGCAGGGGGGGCAAGGCTGATCCCAGTCCCTTTTCTGTGTTTACCTTTTGAACTTTTATTAGAAGCTTATCCTTAAGGGGGGAAAATATCCCATTAACTTAAAAATAGGCAAGGCTTAATTAATAGCACGGTCTGTTCCATGATCCTTATCGGTGCAGGAAGACACACCCCTCTGGCTGTGTGGGTCAAGGTGAAATCGCCTCTGGGGGCTTATAAACAGCTGCTTCTCTGCCACTGTTGAACCCTCTGACATTTCCTTCCCTTAAGTGGAAGGGTTTCCCCCGACTCCTTGGCTGAGCCTTTCGATGGCTAGATTGCCTCTATCACATGGTATCACGATTCCTTCTTGTGCGATGCATAGTTATTGTGCACTGAGTCTTTTTGTGGGCTCGGCCCTCGGTCAAGGACTACTAAGAGTTCTGCGTGGTGGGCTTCTAATTCTATCCATTTTACAGATGAGGAAGGGAGCTGAGATCCAGACAGGAGAAATAGCTCTCCGGAGGCCACAGAGCTCCATGGAACGAGCTAGGCTGTGAGTCTAGTCTCAGTGCTCCTGAACACCCACAAGCATGACCATTACTGCTACTACTGTTGCTGCCGTTGCTATTATTTTTGATATTTTTTGTTTGTTTTGAGATAGGGTCTCACTATGGAGCCCAGGGTGGTCCCAAACACACAGCAACCTTCCTGCCTCAGCCTCCTAAGTGGTGGGATTACAGGAATTTGTGGGTCATCACACCCAGCCTGTTATTATTATTATTAATCACTGGGGATTGAAAGTAGGATTTCACATTGAGCTACTTCCCTAGTCCCATTTATCTATATCTATCTGTACCTATACCTATATTTATATCATCTATTTATTTATATTTATTGACAAGTTCTTGCTAAATTGCCCAGGCTGGCCTCAGACTTTGATCCTCCTGCTTCAGCCTCCCGAGTAGTTAGGCTGACAGGTGTACTTGACTGTGACTATTATTATTATTGTGGTGCTAGAGATTGAATCCAGGGCCCTTGCACTAGGATTCATTCACAGCCCTTTATAAAAACATGGTTTTGGGGGCTGGATGTGGTGTTGCAGGTATGTAATCCCAGCACTCGGGAGGCTGAGGTAAGAGGATTGTTGTGAGTTTGAGACCAGTCTGGGCTACAAAGTGAGCTAAAGGCCAGTCTGACCTTCATAGCGAGACTCTTGTCTCAAAAAGATAAACAGAACAGAACAGAACAAAACAAAACAAAACACGCCCATGTTTTTTGAGGATGGGTCTCCCTAAATTGCGGAAGTTGCTCTGGCTGGGCCTGAAGTCAAATAACCTCCTCAGGCTCTGGAACAGCTGGGATCCAGGGGTGTGTGACCAGTCTGGCTTGTGACTATTACACATTTAGCTAGGTGCTTAATGGTCCCAAGAAGCCAGCTTTTAAAAAGAAGTCTTAGCAAAACAAACAAAATGTCTTTATTTTCCTTGTTTTTTTTT
>NW_004524655.1:6580971-6599457 GCF_000260255.1 Octodon degus
CTGAGTATCTCACCATCCCAGGATTCCCTATTATGACTTTTATTTTTTTATTTTATGGGTACTGGGAATCAGATTTCCTATTAAATGGTACCAATTTTTCACTAGCCTATGGCTGTTTACTACAGTCTACAAAACGACTGTCACACTCAAAGGGCACAAGAGCCTTCAGGAGGAAGGGGTTTAGGGCAATTAAACTATTACGTTAGTAATTTTACTTATCAAGAGCTCTGAGGGCTGGCCAGATAGCTCAGCAAACTAAAGCACCTGCTTAGGCAGAGCGCAGCAGCCAGGGTTGATCCCGTGTGCTGTGCCAGCCCTACCCTTGAGGTGCACTGAGATGGTGATTGAGACTGGAAGCTTAAGAGGCTGAAAACAGGAGAATCACTATGAGTCTAATCCACGTAGTGAGACCCTGTACTAAATACGTCAAAAAAAGAGAGCTCTGAGAGGGGCTGTCTGTGGCTGCAAGCATCTGTAATCCCAGCTATTCAGGATGCTGAGGCAGGAGGATCAAAAACTTATGGCCAACCTGGACAGTTCAAGAAGAATCTGTCTAAAATGAAAAGGGCTGGGAATGTAACTCAGCAGTACAGCATTTGCCTAGCATGCAAAAGGCCATGGGTTTAATCCTGAGTACTGCAAAGACAAAAAAAAAAAAAAAATAAATGTAATAAATAAAAATAAATAAATATAAAAAAAAAAAAAAAAAAAAAAAAGAGCTATGAGGTCATTCATAGCATAAAAGCATAACTCTATCAACCTTTACAGTACTATAAGGTGGGGTGGGGTACAACTTGCAGAAAGTGAGAACTCTGGGGTCCCTTTCATTTCAGGATAGCAATTGGTTGATTGCTTGGCTTGTGCCAGCAAACTACTAACTGGCAAAAATAGAATCAGATCAAATTAAACTTTTAAGAGTTTATTGTGTTACCCACGAGCAGCCCATGAATCAGGAGACTGCAAACTGAGATTGACAAGACATCTGCAATATAGCAGTAATAGGCTGATTTATAAAGTATGAGAGAGGAAGTATTTCAACCTTTTTCTAGATTGGCTGTCACATATTTTTTCTAAGGCAAGCAGAGCAGTTTAAAGTGACTTATCTGTGCTGGGCATGGTAGTGCATGCCTGTAACCCCAGCACTCGGGAGGCTGAGGCAGGAGGATCACTGTGAGTGTGAGGTCAGCCTGGGCTACACCACCAGCTTGAACTGCATAATGAAACCTTCTTAAACACACACACACACACACACACACACACACACACAAAAGTGACTTGTAGCTGATTGGGTTAATTCTATTGAAACATGCTGGTAAGAACTAAAATCTTTTTTTTTTTGTTTGTTTTTTGCAGTCAGTGTTTGGGAAGCAATAAGGATGAATTAAGTTTTGGCCTTGTGGCTATAGGGATATCTAAACTATTAGTCCTGGGATATCTAAACTATGTTCCCCATTTTTACTTATCTATTTATTTAACAACTCTAACTTTATTATGTGCATCACTACCTGTTCCTCCTGTTCATTCTTTTTCTTTTTTTTTTTTGCGGAACGGGGTATTGAACTCAAGCCCTTGCACTTACTGAGCCATCTCCCTGGCCCCTCCTGTTCATTCTTGAATCTACACTTTGAACTAGGAAAAATTATTATCTCTATTTCATAACTGTGGAAACAACTTGCTTAGTGCTACACAGTGAGGAAGTGGCAGAACTGGTCTTGGAACTCAATCAGCCTCACTCAGATCCCGCTCATCCTGCCTCCAGGGTCTCAGAATGTATCTTTTCCAGCAGAAAGGATTTAATTCCTGCGTAGCTGATTGTCCATAAGGGGACCAGGCTCCTTGGTACAGGGTATTCAGGTTGGAATGGAATCTGGAGAGCTCACCAGAAGCTAGCAAAGATCTGGGGGACCAAGAGAAAGTGAAAGGCCTTCTGGGGCATCCTCAAAAGTTTTAATCCACTTTTGCAATGGTTTGTCTTTCACTTTGAAGTAAAAGACAGGAGCTCCTGCAGGCAGTGTAGTATGTGGCTAGAACGCAGGCTCTGCAGTCCACCTGCCGAGGAAGGAAGCCTCATCACCGCTCTGGACCTCTGTCCACCTGGGCGTGCTACGCAAATTCTGTACCACTGAGCCACATCTTCAGCCCGAGGGGGAGATTTTGTTATAAGAAGCTGTCAAATACAGAGCCAGGACAGGGTTCTATTTTTCTTTAATTCCAATGTAACACGGCCTCCAGTATTTTATCTGCTAAATCTGATGATAATCTTAGCAGTAGGGACTTACTGAGTATTTCTGGAACAAATGGTTAAACGAGTGGGCTTTTGGAGGGGGGACTTGGCTCTGAATGCAACTTGAGGCAAGACCTTTTTATCAACAGCCTTTCCCTGAGCCAATTTTCTCATCAAAATAATGAGAATTTGGGCAGACACCATAGTATAGGGGTAGTCAAAATAGGAGAACGCTGGATGAACTATCAAGAGAAGGGAGGGCGGCCAGGTATCTCAGGTCACTAGACTGGTGGGGTCCACAATTACTCTCGCCCTCCTCCCCCGAGGCTCTAGGGCTCTCCAGGGGCTGTCGCTATGGAGACGCGGGCAGCCAGGAGCCCCTCCCTCACAAAGCCACGCGTTTCCGCTGCGTTGGAGCCTTGTGATTGGACGGCTACCTGGACTCTACCACCCGCCCTGAGCCTGCTAAGGGGTGGGGGCGGGACCTTATCCTCGTGGGACTTTTGCTCTAAAGACTTGTGCTTGTGGCGTTTCTGGAAAGCCTGGGTCTTCTACTTTACACGGGGGAAAAGGGTCGTCTCTTTAAGCCGAGAAAGTGTGAGCTGCTTCTTTTTCTAGGGCTTATGCTAAAACCTCTCCCTGCAAAAAAAGGGGGCGGGAACGACAGCAACGCCCCCTCCAGAGCCTAGTCCGTCCCAAGATCTGGAGTACCGGAAGTGCTGGCGACGTGTCAGTGCGCCCTATGCTAAACCTTCCCCGCAGGCCACCTTTCTCATTCAACTATGGGATTCCGGGGCCGCCTGGGCGCTGCACCCGCCACTTCCGCACCGAACCGCCGATTCAACCGAACTCCCTCCCTCTGCGCGCGCTCCATCTCAGGCCTTGTGGTTGGGTGGAAGCCTAGTACTGGCCACGCCCCTTTCTGCGCCTACTAGCCAATGGGAGGGAGGCTCCCGGCGGAGTGGTGGGTAATTAATGAGGGCCTGGTGCTGATTGGCTTCAGGGTCACGGCCGGGGGTTGGACGGCGGGGTAGGTTGTTCCTGAGGTGGGAGGCGGCACCCGTGGCTGAGCAAGGGGCCCGCAAGCGACATGTCTCCGGCGGTTGAGGCGGAACGGCCAGTGGCGCTGTGTGATTGAGTCCGGGGCGGCCTGGCGGCCTGCCGAGGACGAGGGTCGGCGGGGGCTGCACCCGCATTGGTGGCCGCCATGCTGAGGCCCTGGGCGGTTGAAGGAGCCGCTGTGGCGCTTCTGCGACTACTACTGCTGCTGCTCCCGGCGCTCCCCGAGCCCGGGCTCGGCGTGGCTCGCGCGGCTGGGGCCGGGCTGCCCGAGAGCGTCATATGGGCCGTCAACGCGGGCGGCGAGGCGCATGTGGACGTGCACGGGATCCACTTTCGCAAGGACCCTTTGGAAGGCCGGGTGGGCCGAGGTGAGACCCCCTCCGCCGAGCCGCGGGACCGGGGGTCTGAGGTGCGGGTTGTAGCCAGAGGATGGCTGCGAGCTCTGAGCCTTGTCCTCGACTCTGGGGCTACGTCTCGAGCGAAGTTTTTCTCCTGTTTCCTAAAGGACCTGGTCTGAGCCCAGGGCCTTGAACCGGCTTGAAGCTACCTACCAAGAGCGATCGAGGCAGAGCATGGACAAGAAGCTATATTTGGACCTTGCATCCTGCGTTTTCTCAATCCCTTACCTCAGCCCACGCTAGGATAGTGAAGACAAGGGTGACCTCCAGCCCTCTCATCTACCCAGGCCTCGAGGATGCTCTGGTCTCTTCTATGGAGAGAGTTCCTGGTAGTTGCTTGCAGACCCAGAAATCAGTCGCTTTCCCTGAACCTTTTTCAGGAGCGGGACTTGATTCTTAGCCGAGAATAGCCAGGAATCTTTGAAGAGGTTGGGCCAGGAAAGTGTGCTAGTAGCCTTCTCCTTCACCCAACCTCCACTGGGGTGAGGAATATGTGTGCCTAAAAGTAGAAGCCACCCAAGAAGTGGTTATATTGAGCCATCCTGCCTGTGAGGTTGGTGGCAGTGTGTCAGCTGGGTCAACTCGTGTAAGATCTGAGTATCACAGAGTGCAACAGCCTCCCCCAGGTGGTCTCAAGCATAATTCCAGTTGGGGGGGGGAGTGATTGTGACTTAACTGGTTGAGCAACAGTGGTTTTTACAGTTTCACAATTCCTAAAGGTAGTTTGTGTAGGAGTTGCTAGAGGAGGTGGTTAAAAATGTAGATCCTGGTCCCCATTCCAGTACTAATAGATAAAAATAAATTTTCTTTGCTGTAACCCAGGTTTCTGCAGCAGGGGCTTCTGATGTAGCCTTCTCACAGACCTCTGTCTGGAGAAGTCTGTTCTGGATTCTTTGTTTCTTCTGTAAGTGGTATTGGAAAACAGGTTTAAGGAGGAAGTTCCTAGCTTCATGTGTTGGAAGGAGATTTATGCTGTGTTCTAGCTTCAGAGGCTGCCAAATTGGCAATATGCCACTCCAGACACCTAAGATAGACTTTTCTCTCATTTTTTCCACGTTGTTCAGATTTGACATTTGGCCTTTATTAAAGAGTTTAATTTAGTGTCTTGCAAATTTTATTGCTTTTCTACATGTGAGGGTCTTGGGACACAGAGATGTGTTCTCAAGTTCTATGTTTGTCTTGGAATTTATTTACCCCTGGCACGTAGGTCTTAGGAGCCAGGGTTCAGCTGAGTCAGGACTCCAGGCTTGGAGCAGGCAGAGCCAGACTTTGTAGGGCATTACTATCTGTATGCTAGACCTTCCTCTTTCTCAGTGAGTGTGGTCAGGGAGGAAGGAGCCCTTTGAGGAAACTTAAAGACAGTTTGTGGACTTTGCCTATTGAGATAACTGTGGTGAGGATAGTGTGCTGCTGGTTTCTTTCAATTAGTAGAAATCAGGCATTACGTCGTTGGTTACGTTCTTTTACCTCTGAGATGAAAAAACAGATTACAGCCCATACTCAGAAATTCTGATTTAATTTGCTGGTAACACGTATGCTTTTGTTTTATTTTGTGTTGTTGTTTTGACCTGTTCAGCAGCAGTCAGCCAGGCTGTCCAACCTATTGGTGGCAGGTCCTTGGTAGTTTAGTGTAGCAGGTAAAAATCAAATGAGATCTACCAGAGCTCATGCATATTGGAGTCGGATTTTGTACACTGGCCTTTAGGGCATTATATAGATGAGAGATTCTTAGCTCTGCTTGGCCTGCCATTCTGGGTATGAAATTAGGCACCGTTAGGGCACAGATCAAGAGAAAAGGGGTGAGCGTTGCCACGTGCAACTTGGACCAGTTGTTGCAACATTGGATTTAACCAGGTTCCTGAGAGTCACATTTTGCTTGCAGCAGGTCTGGGACTGTGATGTGTTTAAGCTTCTACACAGCAGTCAGCTCCTCCAAGGGAGGTGCAGTTGTTCGCTCTGCCTTTCCTCCTCTGCTCTCATGGATAAGGGTGTGCCAGGTATTTGGAGACCCTCACCTCATGCAGCTATTTACACTAATTGCCATGGGAGCTGTGTGTCTTACTTCTTTTCTGGTGTGCTTGTGGTACTGTTTCCAGCACTCTCAGGAAAGTTTATTATATGTTGAATGAATTCAGGTATTTGTTGCCAAGTTAGTCAGATAAGAGCTTGTCCTGTTTTTGAACTTGCTGTTTTTCTATGGTTTCTTTGTAGTTCAGCATTCTTGTAACTGAGTAGCCCGGGGCACCTGCTGGCTTATACTTTCAAAGGTACTTTCATAGTGTTTGTTGAATTTTATTTCTGCCTTGAGGATAGCTAGTTCTAATAGCCTGGGAAAGGCATTTTTGAGTCTGCTTCAACAGATGAAAAATGCCACTATAAAGCTAGTTCAGAGCCAGGAATGGTGGTGGCACAAGTCCACAATCCTGGCACTCTGAGAGGCTGAGGCAGGTGGATCTGTAGTTTAAGCCCCAACTGTGTACTTTTAGTGACTTAGCAAGACCCTGTCTTAAAAAATAAAGGCCAGGTATGTTGATCAGTGTGGAGGCCCTGGGTTCAATCCCTACTACTGCCAAAAAAATTGAAAGGAATAAAGTTCAGCCACATTCACCTTGAGATTTTGGCGGGATGTTTATTCCAGGTTCTTTTTTAACTTGCTTATTCTGGGTTCTTTACTCTGACTAGGAAAACACCTGATTATTTGGCTTAAGGGCACAGAATTTGGCTTGGCTTTAGGGAAAGGCTGCTTTCCTCTTCATGGAAAGATACCTGCTAAAGTTGTATAACCTTGAGGAATTTCCTTTATTTCTCTGAGCCTTGTTTTCCTTGTCAATAATACTTTTTATGCTTTAGAAATTGCTGACAGGATTTTGAAAATTCTTCTGTCCAAAGTAGGGTAAGTTTCACTATCTCTCCCTCCACACACTCACTTGATGACCTTTCACATGGAATTAAAAATAGGGCAGAACATGGCCCCATGGGGAGAAAATCCTGGCCAGAGACCTGAGCCTATCCAATTACTAATCTGTAATCTTAAGGAAAACCCTTTTTGGGCAGCTTTCTGTCTTTTGGGGAAGGATTTGGCCTGGGGAGATAAGAGCTTGAATGATAGGGTGAGAGATAAGAGTGTCACTGCTGCCTGATTTGCTTATGGCCATGGAATTTGTTTAGAATTCTCTCCTTACACTGTTGCCGCCTGACGCCTGACGGGGACACTTCATTTGCAGCCACTCCCAAGTATTGGAAGTCCACATGTAGAACATTTAGGTCATTGAATCCCTGGGTTCCTTGCCTTAGTCCATTCAGAATTTTATTTTTTTTCCCCCCCCCCCCAGATGGAACCCAGGGCCCTAGCAGGGCTCTCTCCCCCCCACCCCCCCCCTTTTTTTTTTAACAGTTTGAGGCAGAAGCTGTTTAAATTGTTCAGGCTGGTGTTGAAGTTCGCCTCAGCTGCTGCTTTTTTTTTTTTTTGTATTTTAGGACAGGATCTACAGGGTCTCATTGTTTAGATCAGACTTATAGTGATCCTCCTGTGTATGGCTTCCCAAGTGCTGGGATTACAGGCGCATACCACCATGCCCAGTCTCAGTCTTACTGCGCTCCTGGGTGGGGCCGGGCTGGGCACGTCAGGCCCAGGGATCGAACTCCTGGTAAGCAGGTGCTTTAATCCGCTGAGCTATCTGGCTGGCCCTTCACTTCAGCTGCTTCTTTTTTTTTTTTTTGGCAGAACTGGGCGCCTCAGCTTTTTGAGTGACTGCAACTATGGACATGTGCTACCATGCCCAGGCACAATTAATTATTTAGGAACTAGCCTTATTTGAAAATTAGTGATTCAGAAGAATCCTCTAGTGATCAAGTGGCTTGGTGTCAGGGTGCTGAGCAGACGGAGACATTCGGGAGCGCCACAATGAACTCTATGGCAGTCATCTCACATAGAACAGGTTCCTGCGTATTGTGGTGTTTTTTGCTTCCATGCTTCCCAGGTGCAGTTTTCCAGTTAGTTTTATTACTTCCTCTTTCTTTTATTTCATCTCTTAACTCCTAAAAATATAGGCATTTATTTAGGGCTTATTGTTTGTATGTCCTGCAGCTGCCATAAGCAGATTTCTCTAAAATACAATGAATTATACAGTCACACTACTCAGAAATCTGTTTAGTTGTGAAAGGGTAGGGAGGAAAGAAAAATCCCTCATGTTGCTGCATCTCTTGGGGCTTGGGCAAATGTAACTTGGCTATTCCCTTAGGGCAGCCACTTGGGCTTTAAAGGGAAAAATACTTAAAGCTAATTCCAAGGTTGTTCAGTAACTTTTGTTCACATGGTTGAATTTTCAATCTCAACTGCAACAGATTACATTCCTGTCAGTTTCTCACTTTTTCCATTTGGCAGGAAAAGAAAGATCTCCCACACATGCAGACAAAATTTTCTGTGTATCAATAAATCAAATCTAGTTAAGGTACCAGGTTTGTAAGGATCACAGTCTTTATGGCAGAAGGAAGTTCTTAGAGCGCATTTGGAAGAGAAATAGAAGTCTTTTAGTCTATTTAGGTGAGTGTCTAGGAGAAATTTGTGTGTGTGTGGGTGTGTGTGTGGAACCGGGGATTGAACTCAGGACCCTGCACTTGCCAGGCAAATGCTTATTCTACTGAGCCATCTCCCTGGCCCTGAGAAATGGGTTTTTGAGTCTGGGAAAAAGCTGTGGGGGGTATTAGCAGTGAATCCTTTGTAATGTCACCCTTCTTTGATGTCTTGAGAAGAGAGGAAGAAAAAGTCTGATACAAGTGCAGTGAGTTTCCTGTTCCATTGTCTCATCAGCCCATCTGATCTCATGGGTAATGTCAGTTACAGGAATTGTTAACAGTTATGTTTATTTTGTGTATGGGGGTATGCTTGACCTTAGTCACTGGGTCTCTTAGTTAATCTGTTGTCTTTTACCACATCCTCTCTTGAAATTTTGGTGTTTCAGAAAATGTCTGGGAATGCTGCTCCTAGGTATCTCCTAAAGAATTTCAGGGCCAACTGTCTTTAAGGTCACCATGTGAGATTGGAAGGCGATCTTTTCTTTTTGTCCTTGAGACAGGGTCTCAAGACAGTATCTTAGGGGCCGGGGAGATGGCTCTGTAGAATAAGCTCTTGCATGGCAAGCGCAGGGGCCTGAGTTCAATCCCTGGTTCCGCAAAAAAAAAAAAAACAGTATCTTGCTATACTGGCCTGGAACTCATGGCTGTTATCCTGCCTCAGCCTCCTAGAGTGCTGGAATTATAGGTGTACCACCGTATCTGGATAGGTAACTTTTTTCTCTTACTCAGCCTTACTTCTTGTCACTTTGTGAAATACCAAAGGTACCTACCCAGGACTTGGGATATCTTAAGCCAGAGGTGTCAGTAGGACCTCATAGACTTTCCTTCAGGGTGCTGGAGCCTCGTGCTGACAATGGCATGGTTTCTCTGCTTTGCAGGCCCATTCTGCATTGTCGTGATTGCCCTTTGTTCATCTGGCAAACATACCCACTACATGCTAGGCACTGTGCTGGGTACAGATGCTATAGTAGAACTGTTCTTTTCTGTTGGTTTTACTGAGGAAATATTCAAGAGAGTAGGTGGAGCTTTTTGAGTCTGTGGGGAGCAGAATGCTCGGACCTTAAAAAAAAAAAAAATTAGAGCACATCATCCTTTTAATGAGCTGCTTGTCTTTGCCAGCCTGGGTTCTTTTTGAATTGAAAAGTTTTAAAAAACCAAAGCTAGAATCTTATTTGTAATGAAGACACTAAAGATTTCCCTAACCAGATAATCCTGTTTAGACTGTGCTTTTTCTGATTGAAAAAAAAAAAAATGGACTTAATCACCTTGATTAGAGTTTCTGACTGTTGCCCTGGTTACAGGAAGTTTCTCCGCAGCTGTCCCTCTTGGGAACCAGGCACCTGCATCATAGCAGTTTCTTCACATAATGAGGCAGACTTATTCCCATTCCATCTTTCTCCTGACAGTTGAGAAAAGTTATTGTAATGTGCTTTCATAAAGCTTACCGGTTGTAAGGGCTATTGGATGATTAGTGTCTAGTTTCTTTTATGTTACTCTTCCATGGTAATGGTTATCTGATTCCTGCCTTTTTGTGAGCTCTGTTGGAGCCAGGTGCACAGGGGGTGACTCCTTCTACTTGGAGAGTTACAGCATTGCCCTTGGAAATGCCTATGGCAGTTCTGGGGTCTCTGCCTTTTTATGTCTTGCTTCTGAGGTCCTTTCTTTTTGTCTTTGTTCTCAGCCTCAGATTATGGCATGAAACTGCCAATCTTGCGTTCCAATCCTGAGGACCAGATCCTCTATCAAACAGAGCGGTACAATGAGGAGACTTTTGGCTATGAAGTGCCCATCAAAGAAGAAGGGGACTATGTGCTGGTGTTGAAGTTTGCTGAAGTGTACTTTGCACAGTCCCAGCAAAAGGTAAGGCCCAGTCAGGCCCCTGCTTGAAAAGAGGGACATTGCTACTCTTGGACAGTCCTCTGTTATGGTGCCTGAGGTCTTAAGAGCCTCCCCAGAAGGGATGAAGAGATGAATTTAAGGAAGTTCGATTCCTTCTACACTTAGAGATCTGTGCTATTCACCCATGTGCTTGCACTCTCTGAGGGTTGGCATCAGAAATGCTAGAAGCCTAGTTCTTGGCTACTAACTGGTCCTCTGAAGGCCTTCCTGTCCCCCTCCTTAGTTTTTAGCACCTTTTTGTTTTTAGCTTTTTTGTTTTTCTTCTGCCGTCTCTTTCCATACTGAGCTTTGTGGTTTTGTTCTTTGTATGAAACCTTCTTGGCAATAAAGCAACATAGTTGGGATTGTTTTGTTTTTGAGACAAGGTAGACAAGGTCTCTCTCTGTAGTTCAGGCTGGCCTTGAACTCACTGTGTAGCCTGAGCTGGCTTCAAACTTGCAATGATCATCCTGCCTCAGCCTCCTGAGTGCTGGGATTATAGGCATGCGCCACCACACCCAGTGCGCCATGATTTTAATTTGGCGCAGGTAAAGGATTCTAATCACTGTGAAGTATACCCAGACCTGTCATTTCTTAAATTATTTTTCAGCTTGAAGCCTAGACAGGTGCATGATCTTCAGTTCCTTGAAGGTGTCTGCAGCTGGTGGTTTTGACATTGTTTTACTCTTTAATCCTGGAAGGTATTTGATGTACGACTGAATGGCCATGTTGTGGTGAAGGACTTGGACATCTTTGATCGTGTTGGACACAGCACGGCTCATGATGAAATCATCCCTATGAGCATCAGAAAGGGGAAACTGAGTGTACAGGGGGAGGTGTCTACCTTCACAGGGAAACTCTACATTGAGTTTGTCAAGGTAACTCATCGCTTGCGGGAAGGGCTTAGAGATCAGGTGATAGGAAGTCATTTGCCACCATGTGAGGTTCACCCCTCTTTCCTGTTTCCTAGGGGTACTATGACAATCCCAAAGTCTGTGCACTCTACATCATGGCTGGGACAGTGGAAGGTAAGTTGGGCCTTTGACCTGCCTTTTGACTTGTGCTGAAGGTTAAGGTTAAGGAAAACCTTGGGAAATTATTTAACTGGTCATTATTTTGGAATCACTTTCAAGCCATATTGTGGGCAACTGAGAGTCAGATGGCTGAGGACAAAGTATGACATGGAACTAACCACAGGCTTTGAAGGAAGGTATATGATCAGAATTGCTGCTATTAGCTGTTTTACCTTGGAAAATTTTTTAACTTCTGTACAAACCAGAATTAATAATGGCTTCATTGGGATGCCTGATTCTTGTACTCATTTGGAATTGCCCAAAACTTGTCTTCATTCCATTTCTTTGTTTGATATATGTTTTCTAGGGGAGGGGGCAAAAGAAAAAGTTTCTTAGGGTTCTGGTAGATTCTGAAGGACTCTGTTGCTGTACTACAGTGGGAGAAAAAGTCTTTTATTAATATCACTTTGACCTTGGGATTGAGACTTAGGTATCTTTTTCCCCAAGATTTAGATTAACCTAGCTGCCAGTGCCCAGGCTGACTTTTGCAGAGAAAGCTTGTGTCATAGTGGCCTTTCTCCATCCCACTTCTGTTCTTATCCCCCACTCATCTGAATGCACCGAGGATCCAGTCCTCTTGTCTTGGTGACATTTAGAAAGATGGTACCTTACAACAAACTGTTCTGTGTTTGAACCCCCAAGGAAGAGACAAGACAAGTGCAATGTGGGCCAGAGCCCAGAAATCCATAGATCAACTCTTCTTCTGTCACTGTGCGAATTGAAAGGAAATGTGGACTTATGGGAGGAAGGAGGAAATAGTTGAAAGGTTAAATTTTGAGAGCCAGGTCATTGCCCCTGGCTAATCTGGATGTCTGAAAAAGTAGGGCCTCCTCTGGCTACTTTTTAGTTAAATCTAAAGAAGACTAGTGCTCATGCTTTGCCGTTCTGTAGGCTAGCGACATTCTGCTATTTGTGTTCCTTCCTGTGGCCACCGATTAGGTCATAGTGTTGTGCTATGTCTCCCCCACCCCCATTTCACACTGAGCTATATACTCACTAAGTGGCCCGGGCTCAGCTCAAATTTATAATTCTGTGTTACAGGATTCTTATAGCTCATTTGCTATTCTTTTTTTTTTTTTTTTTTTATTTTAGGGAAGGGCCTATAGGGTGTTTAGGGTCTCACTACTAGATCAGACTTGTAGTGATCTGCCTGTTTATAGCCTCCCAAGAGCTGGCATTACAGGCGTATGCCACCATGCCCAGTCTCAATTGCCATCTCAGCATACCCCAGGGGCGGGGCTGGCATGGCAGGCCCAGAGATCAAACCCCCAGCCCCTGCACCTGCTTGCAGGTGCTTTTAATCCTCTGAGCTACTTGGCCGGCTTCATTTGCTGTTCTTAAGGGTCTTAAATGCTGTGGTGGGCCTTACTTCATAGTTATTTTCTTTCTTGTGTTAGATGTACCAAAGCTGCAGCCTCATCCAGGATTGGAGAAGAAAGAAGAGGAAGAAGAAGAAGAAGAATATGATGAAGGGTCTAATCCCAAAAGACAGACCAATAAGAACCGGGTGCAGTCAGGCCCCCGCACACCCAACCCCTATGCCTCGGACAACAGCAGCCTCATGTTCCCTATCCTGGTGGCCTTTGGAGTCTTCATTCCAACCCTCTTCTGCCTCTGCCGATTGTGAGAATAAATGACCATCCTGAGCAGGGTGGAGGGGAGTGGGAAAGAAACCAAACATGTTGGTTTTGGTTTCTATATTTTTCACAATGATTTAACACCCCCCCCCCCCCCAACAAAAAAAAAGAAAAAAGAAAAAGAAAACCCCACAGACACAAATGGTAAAGGAGATAAAAAGAGGCTGAGTGAGTGGAGAATAGCTTTCATCTACCACCTGGTCCCAGACCTGTTTCAGTCCTAGTCTCTCTGTGGCTGGCCCCCAGCTGTCTCTTTCCTCTCTGGGGTACTTAGGGTAAATGGGTCCTTCTCAACAAGGATCCTCATTTATATACATAGTGGAAAGGACTCTGAACTCAGAGCAGTCTTGGTTCCTTATTTAGATTAGAATTTAGCAGCAAGCAGATGTCATCTTTATTACCTGAAAAGACCAGCAAGGAGAGCTGGATATGTTCTGAAGTCGTGGCCACATTGTCAGATGTCTTGGGATTCAAAGAATGTGTTTGTGCAGGTGTATAAGATGTATGGTAAAGACAAAAGGAATTGAAAAAAAAAATTTTTTTTAAGTAAATGCTTCCTTACTTGGAAGACTTTTTCTTGATTAATCCAGTGATGGGTCCATCTCAAGTATTTGAGCTTTATTGTTACTTATCTCCTTGCCATGTGCTAGTTAGAGGACTGTCTGGTATCCAAGATGATTAGATTAGTTTTATGTCAGGTCCTCAAATTGCCTCTCACTTGTTACCACAGCAAATCATTTTTATTTTAGTGCCTGTTGGGGACTTGATTTCAGTTTTTTTTTTTTCTTAATCTGGCTCATTTGGAATTTCTGCTACCTGTTAGCCATCTCACTAAGTTATTACCAAAAAGGGAAGGAAACATGGAGGTTTCATTCTCTGCTCAAATGTCTTATCCTCCACCACCTCACCTTATTGGTATCTCCCTCCCTGGATCTCTGAGCCAGCAGCCAGGAAGACCTGACCCAGCAGTTCTATACTGGCCCTTTTGTAGGGTCTGCTGCCAGGGAACAGGGACACTTTCCAGCCTGCAGCAACAGAACACTTGACCTTAAAAGTCTCTTCTGGTCTTTGATTAGAAAAGGCTTATGTTAGCATAATTTAAGAGCAGCCTCAGAGACTTGAGCCCTACTAAGTGACTGACCACTGTTCAGAGTGTCTAGTATCTCATGTTCATTTATTCCCATGTCCTTTGTCACAGTTCAGCCAGGAACTAGGCTTCCCCTAGGTAACAAGAACGAGTGACTGGATCAGCCCAGCAGTTTCTTGTTGATCTTAATAGTATGCCTCTCCATCCTTTTATCTCCTTATCCAAGTAGCAGTCAGGTTTCAAAAGATTCCCAGTTGGCCTATTGTTGGCAGCTCTGAAAGCTAACCTTAGCATCTAAGTGTCTGTCTTGAATTCTTGGCAAATTTTCTGCAGGAAATGAAGCTTCCTTGTTCCCCTCCTTTCTGAACACAGGTCATCCTCTTCCCAGTTAGGGCAACATGAGGTAGGAGCCAGCCAATCTGAGAGGAATTTTGTGGATGGGAGGCAGAGGATTAGCTTTAGTTTGGGCTAGAGCAATACAGAATTTCAGGCCAGGCGCATAGTTTTGGAGTGTGTTTAATTTTGAGTTTGGTTTATTGGAACTTCATGTATTTGAGCTATTCTTTATGGGACAAAGTAAATAGCTCCTGGGTTCATGTCCTGGCTTTGGCTCTTAATGATTATTCCAGGCCAGTGTTTAGTCATTGAGAATCGTAACCCCTTATTTTCACTGTGACTTGGGCCTCTGTCCTAAGGTACTAAGTCAGGTAGCTGAATGGCTATGGCCTGAAGCAGCAGTCAGGAGCATTTCCTGGAGTGCTTCCGAAGCTTCTCTGCTTCTAAAGGAAGAAGTACTGTAGCCTTGGTTTTGGGGACCACCTGCCTAGGACATTAGATGTCCGGACTAGTTGGGCTTTTGATGGTGGCTTTGGTTCTAGTTCTATCATAACTCCCAAAGCTGTGGGCCTCTGTCAGTGGATAAGGCAAAATGAAGGACTAGTTGTCTACATTTTGCCTTGTTAGTTTGCCTGGATCTCTTAGGAAGGAGGGATCCTGCCACCTCACCTCAGCCCAACCCTTCAGTGACTCAGTGTCTCAGAAGGAAGCCTTGACTCCTGGGGCCATTTCCTAATGGTACTGTAAGCCAAGCAGCTTTGCTTCTGCTTGTTTCCAAGCCCACCCCTTTCCCAAGGGATAGGGATAGGTGCTTTCCTCTCTGGTTGTGTCCAAAAGGAAGGAACATCTTTCTGTGGCAACAAAAGCTAAAGAGGAAGTGAGGAAATGGGAAGAAGCGTGGTGGGGGCTGGTAGATTCCCTGCAGCTGAGCCCACCCAGCTCACAAGCGCTGCCTAGGGCTGGCCATAGCCAGCTCGTGATGCTGAACTTGAAAACTTTTCCCTTGGCTCCTCCAAGATGATATAGGTACATGAAATTTAGGTTAAAGAGGTGGGATGGGGTGTGCTTTATGTTTATTTCTGAATTGTGTTATGTTAATTACTATTCATCTTTGCTTTTTGCACTGTGTGTTCCCCGTCTGTATTTTTGAACTAGTGAGAGAACTGAGAGGCTGCACTTACAGTGAGGGAGGTGAGGCCTGGGCATCTCTACTTGATTTAACTCTGTCGTAGGTTTTAGGGCTCAGTGGGCCCAGCAGGTCAAGAAAAGAATAGCCACGTGCCTCTAGTCCTGTTACTGTCAGTATGTAGAGATGTCGGCTGAATATGGACCGAGTGTCTGTGGTCTGGTCTGGTCTGGTCTGGGCCAGGGGCTAGCCAGTCTCTGATGGGGTCTTCCTCATGCTGATGGAAATATTGTGCCAAGAGACTATCTGTGGGGTCCATGTCCCCTAAACCAAATCCACTTTTCTGAAAAGTCTCCACTCCTGAGCAGGAAACATTGCTCAGTGGATACCCTGAGCTCTGGTGATTTTAAAGGTAATCTCCAAGTGACCTTGGTTTCTGACTCCAGGAGGACCAGCCCTGACCTGCAGGGCCTTCTGTGGCTTGCAGGGCAAGGTCATGTTCTCTGGCTCCCACAGACCTGGAGATACTGAGGTCACATTAGGTCTTGTGGGCTTTGATGAGATGGGGTAGTTCTGTGCCTGGGAACTGTTTGATCCAGTGTTGGAAGTGTGACTTGACTTCTTTATCTTTTTGGAGAAGCTTCTGTTTTAAGGAATTTCTCTTTTTGTCCTGCCTAGCCTCTTCTGGGAAGGCCTAACCCTGGCTTCTAGAGTCTCAGCTGAGAACTTCAGAAAACATCAGTATTTTCCTTTTCCTAGCACTTAGGTCCCTTTCCCTAGAAATTGGCTCACCAGGGGATGCCCAAGGAAAGAACTAGAAGGTTCTCTCCCCTCCTTGGGCACTGGGGAAGGACCCACCCCGGTCAGCACAGTGCCTTTTCCTCTCCTGCTCTGAGCCAGGGTGGGTGTTCCCTCTAGATTCAGGTGTGTGTGTTGGGGGCTTCTACAGTCCTGGTCTCGGGCCTGCTTTCCTATGCCACTTCCCCTTGGCTGGCCTACTCTGACATAATTCAAGTGTCTTCTTGCCTTGAGAAGCCTTAATGGCATCAAGTGGCAACATGTAACATTGCCCTCCATGCCACTAAAAGGACTTAAGGGAGAGCAAGTGAGAGACTTAATAGATGCTCCTGTTTTGTTTTGTTTCTTAAAGATAGGGCTGGGGAGGTGTGCTTTGGGCCTCTTGCTGTGGCCCCTGAGGAAGGAAACGGGTAAGACTAAGCACGTGAGGGCACTGAAGCAGAGCCAGCAACACCACGGATCTACTCAAAAACCTGCCTCTTTTTGGGGGAGGATATAATTAGGGATCAAAGAGCTCTAAGAAAATTGCAAAGAAGCCTTAACGTTCAAGCTTCGGAGAGACCCAGAGCTGTTTTCCCTTTCAGTTTGAGCTAGGACTCTGTATTTGGACCTTACCTGGGGCAAGAGGGCTGTTTCCTTATGCTGTTACAAGACATGCTTGGCCCCGGGGAGGGCAGGGCTCTGCGCAGAGGAGGCTTGCTGCCCTTCTGGTTTGTCCTTCCCTAGCTGCTTTGTCCTGTTCACTTTGGGCAGGCAAATCGGCCAAATTGTCTTGATAAGAGCAGATTTGGGGACTGGTTGGGTTGGCAGGAAAAGAGCAGGCTGGATCTCTTGGGGCGAGTTTCTCCCGGGAGTATGAAAACAAGGAGCCAGGACTGTGCTGGCAGCTAGGGAAGCACTCGTGCCTGCTCAAGTTGGCAGAGAGGGCCTTGGCACCATGCACATCCAGGCAGTCTTGTGAGATGGGAGCATGTACCACCCAGAAAGGCAGAGCTCCATTCTCACCTCTATTTTGAGCTTCAGTGCTTTATTTCAATATGAGGAAAAACAACAACAAACTGAAGTGTGCTTTCCGTCCTTTCAAAGAACAACTGTCGGGAAAGGAGAGCTAAGATGCCAGATAGGAGGGGAGAATTGGCAGGAGAGACATTTTGGCAAAACCAGGAAAGACATTCTTGACTTCCCTGGTGTGTCATGATCCAGGGAATGAGAAGAAATTGGACCCTGGATTAGCTCCCTCCTTGGATTTGAGGAACGTTACCTTTCCCTTCCATGAAGGTCTCCCAGGCTAGGACCAGCTGCCCATTCTGAGCTCAGGGCAGTCTCTTCAACCATCATTGGCCTAACCTGGCTTGTCAGGAACCAACCCTGCCCTTCCTGTGCTCTATTTGGTACCAAGTATTGGTGAAAAAGTGTCAAGTCCTTGGTAGTTCCTACTCTCCTTTCCCATCCTCTCCCTGCAGAGGTCAAACAACTCTTTGTAGCTACAACATACATTTACAGCAGCAGCACAGCAAGATGTACTTGCGGGGCTTTGAACCTGGCTGGCCAGGGAAGCAGTGGGGGTAGATAGAGCTGTCTTTCCTTCTGGGCTGTCTCCATCTGTCCCTACCCCTTCCGCGCCCCACCCCACTCCCACCAAAAAGTAAAAACATCAGGATGTTTTTCACTGTCCATTGCTTTGTGTTTTAATAAACAATTTGCAGTGACACTCTGTGTTGGGACTGAATTTGAACATTATTGCAAAGAGGTGATGTGATGGTGGGAAAGGGAGACCTGGGGAGGGCTCACTTGGCTGTGATGAGTTTGGGAGCTATTGCCCACTTAGCCGTGGATCTCTTGCTTTCTCTTTGTCAGGATGTTTGCTGCAGGGAGTGATACCCTGTAAAGCCTTGCCTGGCATTTCAGCCTGGCAGTCAGTGAAACATGGGTTACTGTGCTTTGTTTCTACTGTCAATGGGACATTGACTCTGGCACCCCTCTCCCAGGGTTACCTGGCTTGGAGCTGGTGTCAGCTGTTCCCTGAGCCTCCAAGACGGGCTGTTGACAACCTAAGTTACAGGGTGTTTTTCTCTCTGCTTTCTCCTTTTCTGATGAGTTACCAGTATTGAGTATACATTGAGAAGGGCAGAATACAGCAAGGACTTTTTTTTTTTCCTATAACTTTTTTTTTTTCCTTTCCCCCCGCCCCCTATAATTTATGAGCGGTGTTTTTACAGCTGTGGAAAATGAAGCTCAAAAAAGTTTAGTAGGGGGCTGGTGAGATGGCTCAGTGGTCTAAAGCACCTACTT
>NW_004524655.1:6599622-6603302 GCF_000260255.1 Octodon degus
AAAAAAAAAAAAAGTTTAGTAATTTATCTTAGGCGGGTTAGTAAATGGCTAAGGCAGGGTTTGAGCCTAGTGTACCTGCTATCGAAGCCCATGTTCTTTCTAAAGCTGTAAAAACCGTAATTATAGCTATCCTCTAGTGAATCCTTAAAATGGTGTAGGCCACATATTTTTCAGATTTTACCTGTCTAATCTTCCCCAAGCCTGTTAGTATTATCCTTTGAGAGGTAACAGGACTTGCCCAAGGCCACAGAGCCAACAAAAGACAAAGCTGAGATTTTATTATTTTTTAACTTTTTATTTTGGTACCAGGAATTGAACTTAGGACCTCACACTTGCCATGCAGGCACTGTGCTGCTGAGCTATATGCCCAGCTAAGCTGAGATTTTAAAGCAGGGTCTTTGCTCTTAATCATTACTCTTTGGCCTCTTATTTCTCTAGGATACTACGTAACATGACTCTAGCACCTCCCTGTTGTATTTTCCCAGGCAAGCATGAAGGTAGCTGCTTCTGTGGGGGGAAAGGGTGTTACCCCTTCAAGAGCTGAGCTCCAAGAAGGAGGCCAGTGTGGATGGACTTATCCCCAGGGTGCAAATGAGTCAAGAGGTACAGAGCCTAACTCTAAGGTTGAGCCTACCCATAACTGGAGTTCTTTACTAACTCAGATTTAGCTGTTACTATTTCAGGTACCTTTGGATGAGCAGCCAAGTGGGGAAGAGACCTGAAGAAGCCCTGCTCTAGGGAGTTGCAGGGAGGAAAATTGTCTGATAGAAGCTCCTGGGCTAAGTGCCGGCTTTGGGCTGGACCACTCCATGGGTCCAGATCTTAATCTTTCTGAGGAAATCAGGCTCCCGGTTGGCTGGAGCCAGTGTGCCAGACCTTTCTCCATACTTAGTACTGCCCCCAACCCCCACAAAGGAAGAGAGATGAGATTTGCCAGCGCTTACTGGAAAACTTGCTGTAAGGGGGATAAAGGGTCAAGGCAGAAGTGGGTGGAGAGTGGAGGTCCTGAAGCTGGCCAATCCCAGTCTTGGTTTTGTTTGTTCCTAACCACTTATGTTTTAACACCACTGGCCTCCACTTGCATCTGTTGTTTTCTCAAGGCCTGGTCCCCAACTGATTTCCTCTTAGCTCTTGACTCGAGTGTACTTTGAAGTCCCTGCACTTTCCCATCTAGGTCTGTGGCTGCATCCTGCATAATGTGCCTGCCTGCAGAAGGCCAGGAGAAGGCCACTTGCAGATCCTCCTGCCCAGCCTTCAGAGTGGTTAGCATTTATAGGCATGCAGCACTGCACCTAGTACTTTTTGTTGCTATTCTGTGTGTCCTCTTGATAGCAACCTGAGGCAAAGTGGTGACTAGCAGGCTCAGGAGAGAAACAACCTGCCCCCAAACCACGTAGCTGGGATGTGGCAGAGCAAGACATGGTTGATTGATTCTAAAACCTTCTCTTAAAGCCATGGTACACTATTTTTAAAAAGGAACCTTTCAGCTAGGTGTGGTGGTACACCTATAATTCTAGCACTTGGGAGGTTAAGGCAAGAAGAGCTCAGAGTTCAAGGCCAGCGCGATCTGGCCTTGTCTCAAAAACCTTGTCTCAAAAAAAAAAAAAAAAAAAACTTTTTCAAAAAAAAAAAAAAAAAAAAAACAACCCAAGGCCATGCTGGCCCCGCCCCCAGGGTGTGTGTAGGGGGGCACTGGCCTGTAATACCAGCACTTGGGAAGCTGGAAACAGGAGGATCACTAGGAGTCTGATCTGTGTAGTGAGACCTTGTAGGCACTATACTAAATACATTAAAAAAAAAAAAAAAAAAAAGAAACCAACCTCTTTAAGACTTAGTGCATAGGGCTGGCAAGATAGCTCAGAGGTCTAAAGCACCTACTTAGGGAAAAAAAGACTTAGAAGACTTAGGGCAGGGCTGGGCAGATGGCTCAGTGGAATAAATGCTTGCCTGGCAAACAAGGACCTGAATTCAATCCCCAGTTCTGCAAAAAAAAAAAAAAAAGACTTAGTGCATAATGCTGATAATCTGATGAATCTGTGGTTATTATACCCTTCCTCATAAAAAAGTAACCCTTTAAGATTTAGTGAGGGGGAATCACCTGCTGCGGGGTTCCCCTCCTGTCCCTTTCTCGGACAGGAGCTTTCTTTCTCTCAGTAAATATATTCTGTTCATGACCTCCGCTTTTTCCTAAAATTCATTCTTTGGTTTTAGAGAACTGAACTCGTCCCAGGATCTGCCTCCCCAGTGGCTTCTGCTCATTCCTGGACAGAAGCTGGCCCTTGCCCTGTCCTCTCTGCTGTCCAGGGGCCGTCCTGATGGCTGGGCAAGCACACAACAGGGGTGGTCCTGTGCTTGTTGCATTCAGGCAGGCTTCTGGACCGCGGTTGTGCTGATGGTATGAGTCTGGCTTCTCCCTCCTGGAGCAGGGCAGGGGACCACGCACAGAATCACTAGGAAATAGTCTTGCAAAAACCTCAAACAGGCTGGGGAGATGGCTCAGTGGAATAAGCGCTTCCCTGGCAAGCATAAAAGCCTGAGTTCCATCCCTGGTTCCGCCAAAAAAAAAACAAAAACCTCACAAACTAGCCAAATCACCTGTTTATACTCCGAGCTACTCAGGAAATTGAGTTAGAAAGATACAAGTTTGTGCCTAGCCTGGGCAATTTAGTGAGACACTGTCTCAAAATAATAAAAATGAATAATAAATGTAAGGGCTGGGGAGATAGCTTGGCAGTGTAAGTGCCTGCCTGACAAGTGCAAGGATCTGGATTTGATTCCCCAGAACCCAAGCACACTGCTGAAACCAGACATGGTGGTTCAGACCTGTAATCCCAGCGCTGGGGAGGCTGAAACAGGAGGATCACTATGAGTCTGAGCTGCACAGCTAAGCCTGTACCAAATAAGTAAATAAATAGATTTTTTAAATAAAAAAAGACTTAGTGATATAAGAAATATATTACTATGTACATAAATATTATATGGGCACATTATGTGAAAGCCATCTTTATCTCTAATCCTTAGAGGATAATACAAGTGATAGTCTGGTGTGTATTTTTCATTTCACATGTATTTATACATATACATATAAAATATATACATTATATAGTATTTTTTAAAATGGCATTGTTGGGGCCAGGGAGATAGCTCAGTAGACTAAACACTTGCCTGGCAAGTGCAAAGGGCTGAGTTCGATCCCCGGTTCTGCAAAAAATAAATAAATAAAAAATAAATAAAATGACATTGTCCTGAATATACTGTAGATAACAATTTAACATGTCTTAAGAGAATTCTACTTACTATGTCTTAGAGAATTTCTGCATATACATAGGCTGGTACATAGAAATTTCCTTTAAAGGGCTTGATTAGATTGTGATTTATTTTATGAATCCCTTATCAACATTAAAATAGTGCTTGTGTTTTGCAAGTACAAAAATTGTTGCAGTGAATGTTTGTGCTTATGTGCAGATTTTTTTCTCTGGAATGTCCTTAAGGGATCAAACAATACATGTATTAAAAAATCTGAAAGTACTGCTTTCCACAACCCTGTATGAATTTTTACTCACCAGTCTCATACTTAAGACTAGGACAGGGGCTGGAGAGATGGCTCAGTGGTCTAAAGCACCTACTTGGAACTAGCTTGGCAAAGCATCAGGGACCGCGGTTCAATCCCCCAGCACCAC
>NW_004524655.1:6603418-6610897 GCF_000260255.1 Octodon degus
AAAAAAAAAAAAAGACTAGGACATACTAGAGACTTTCTGGAAACGGTAAGCTATAAATAATAAATTAGTGGGAAAGGCCAGCCACATAGCTCAGCAGATTAAAGCACCTGCTTAGACACATGGATTGGGGTTCCATTCCTGGCATGCCATGCTGGCCCTGCCCCTAGGGTGTGCTGAGATGGCAAATGAAACTGGGCCTGGTGGTGCGTGCCTGTAATCCCAGCCCTTGGGAGGCTGAAAACTGAAGGATCACTATGAGTCTGATCTGTGTAGTGAGATCCTGTACTAAATACATAATAAATAAGTGGGGTTTTTTTTGGTACTGGAACTCAGGACCTTGCCCTTGGCAGGGAGGCACTTATGCTACTGAGCTATCTCCCTGACCTATCTCCCTGACCTATAAATTAGTGGGTTTTTTTTTTAAAAAAATAGCCCTCAGCCAGGGAGTGAAGTGACTTGGTTATTAGAGAAATGATGCTGTCAGTTCCAGCACACAAGGGGTGTCTGCCACACCAGCCCTGACCTACCTGTGCACCTTCTCAAGGAGGCTGTGGAGAGGCCTGTGTTCCCAGTCTTAGAAAAGCCCTCTGTGCTTGCTTTGGCTGCTCCAAATGCTCCACCTGCCTGGCCTGATTTGAGGCAGAGCACCTGGCTCCTTAGGGACTATGCTGAAAACCAGCCACTTTCGCAGTTCTTACAGTGACTGCAGGAACTTGTAAGAGTACCCAGCTGGGGTGCAAGGGAGGCCAGCTTTTGTGTTCCAGCTTTTCTATGTACAGTCCTGAGAAATCTTGGTGTTAATTATTTAATGCAGTAATTGTCCCTTTTCTTTCTTTCCCCAAATAGGAGTGTGTGTGTGTGTGTGTGTGTGTGTGTGTGTTGCTAATGATTAACTAGCACTTTGCAATGCGCTACATCTCCAGCCCTTTTAAAATTTATTTTATTTTATTTTTTAAATGTATTTAGTACAGGGTCTCACCACACAAATCGAACTCATAGTGATCCTCCTGTTTTCAGCCTCCTAAGTGCTGGGATTACAGGTGCGCGCCACCAGGTCCAGTCTCATTTGCCATCTCAGTGTGCCCTGGGGGTGGGGCCAGCACAGCACACCTGGGATTGAACTCCAGTTCCTACAGCCTCCCTAAGCAGGCACTTTAATCCACTGAGCTATCTGGCCAGCTCAAGATGTTTTCTTTTTAAAACATAAATGCTGGGCATGATGGCTCGTACCTGTAATCCAGAAGCTGGGAGGCTGAGGTAGGGTATTGCTGAGAATTTAAACCAGCCTCAGAAGCAACATGAGGTCAAGCCCCACCTGGACTACATAAGAGGACCCTGTCTTGCCACGACCACTGCCTGTACTCCAGCCACTATAAGAAGTATACATGCAGCCCATGATTGTATGCTTGTGATAAAATAGTACACAAGTAACTCTTAAGTAATGTCATGAATATATTCCTTTTAACTCCAATACTCTCATTTCAGAGGTAATCAGGATTAACATTTTAATGTATATCCAGACTTCTGCCTTTACAATAACAGAAACATATCTATTACATATTTTATTTATTTATTTTTTGTGGTACCGGGGATTGAAGTCAGGACCCTGTGCTTGCCAGGTAAGCACTTAGTCTATACATATTTTGTTTTTAAGCAACTAGGATTCTGTACCTTGCTTTTGTTTTGAGAAATGTTCTTGCTATGCAGTTCAGGCTGGCCTTAAACTCACCAGGTAGCCCAGGCTAGCCTCAAACTCACATCAATCCTGCCTCAGCCTCCCAAAAGCTGGAATTACAGTTGTGCACCATCACAACCAGTTTCCACTCAATGTATCTTTAAAATCTTTCCATACTAGTACAGATGGCTCAGGCTCAGTATTTTTAACAGCCGTACAACATGGACTCAACTGTATTTTACAATAATTTATCAGTATTAAAAATATTCCTGGGCCTGGTGAGATGGCTCAGTGGTCTGAAGCACCTACTTAGAACAAGTTTAGCAAAGCACAGGGACCGCGGTTCAATCTCCCAGCACCACATGCCAGCCAGCCCCGCCCCCTGGTGGGCTGAGCTGGACACACACACACAAATAAATAAATTAAAAAAAATATTCCTGAAGTAAATATCTTTGTGTATACATATGGGCTAAATTCATGGATGTGGAATTGCAGGTGAAGAAGTTAATATATTTGTCATGATCCCTAGGAAGAAAAAAATGGATCCAGATTATTCTAGTCTTGATACCTTGACAACAAAGGTTTAGTGAGCAAATTTGCAGGGAGTGACTGCATACTAAACTGCCTTCTTGGCAATCACAAATACCATATTAGAAGTTCTGGAAATTCTTCAGGGACTACTCACAGTTGACTAGTTTAAAAAATTGTCTGCAAGAGGAAAGACTTTTTGTTTTTACTGTTATGGAAACAGTATGGTAAGCGCCACAGGATGCCAATCTCTCAAGAGGCAGGACAGTGGTTAGAAAGGAACTTGGCCACATACTGTTCTACCTAACTGGGCAGCTGAGTGGAGCCAGGTTGGGACAGAGAAACACTTTTAAAGGCCTAGAAGCAGCTCTCAACCCCCTCCCAGGTCCCTCCCAGCAGGTGAGAGGGACATAGCACTGCCCTGCCTAACTCAGGTCCTGAGGTTGAACATAGCCAGAGGATTGGGATTTCACTCTGCCCTAGTCTGGCTGAGAGCTGATGTCAGATCCAATAGACACTTTGCATGAATCAGCTCAGGGCCTCTAACAGGAGAAGCCCAGAAGAATCCCAAAGGGGTGTAAGAGAGCTATAGCCTTTTCCTTACTGGCCTCCTCCACTGGGTGAAATCCTGGGTAATGTCCAAGGCCCACTGGAAATGTCACTTCTGTGAACCCTCCATCCCCCATCCAGTCAGAGTAAACCACTCCCTGTGCTCTCCTAGCACCTTTGCTGCACCTCTTACAGCAGTCAGGGGAGTCAGTTTGTCTTCTAGACCCTACTTACTACTCTGAAGCAATGAGCTGTATACTTCACAGTCTTCCTGACAAAGTGGGAGTTCCTACAAGAAGGGTGGGTGGCACCGTTCAGAATTCCACTCATTCATTCCTTATTGAGCATCTATTGTGTGTGCCAGGCATTTGCAAATTTGGCAGTACTATATAATGGTGAGTAAGATAGACCGAAATTCTGCCTTCATCCTTAAATTTCCTGTAGCCTAGTGCAATGTCTAGCCCAGGACCTGGCAGTCGGCCTTAGTTCCTGCAGTCTAGTTGGAAAGCTTGTCTAGAGGCTGCCTTTGCTTAGCAAGAACTGTCATAACTTGTATTATATGCAAAATATATTAAACATTTTTTCAAGATGTTTTTCCAGTTTATGTGACAAAAATTCATTTGACTGCCAGAGACACATTGGAAACCTGTAGGGTGACACTGGAAGCCTGAGAGAGGGTGCGGAGGTCCTAAGTCCTGGCCACGCCCCACGACCGGCCCACCGCGTGGCTGGGCAAAAGCTGGAGCGAGAACCTTCCGGTTGCTCCCGTAAGCCCCGCCCCTCCCCGCCCCGGCGGTGGCTGGCCCCGCCCCCGCTCTCCATAGTTACGGCGCTGTGGAGGTGGCGGCCATCTTGGCAGCGGAGCGATGAACGGGGCGAACCCCAAGGCTTCGGCCGCGGGGACGGCAGCTGGGTCTGGGGGGCTGGTGGCTGGCAAGGAGGAAAAGAAGAAGGCGGGGGGCGGCGTCCTGAACCGACTCAAGGCGCGGCGCCAGGCGCCCCAACACGCGTTCGGCGACGGTATCGGGACGGTGGTCACCGAGCAGGAGCTACTGGCGCTGGACACCATCCGGCCCGAGCACGTCCTGCGCCTCAGCCGGGTCACCGAGAGTGAGTGCCGCTCGGGCCGAGCCCCGAGGCCCCGTAGCCTTCAGCCGGTCCGCCTGCTGGGCCCGCGAGAGGGGCTACACGGGCCGCTCGACCGGCCAGGCCGCTTTGCCCTCTGCTCGTTGCCCAGTCCGCCTGGCCGCGCCCGCAGGGGCCGGGTGGGGAGGCGGTTCCCCTTGGTTTGGCTGCAAATGATCCCAGAATCTGGCGGGGCCGGCTTTCCCCTGGCCAGACCCAGTGAGGCAACTCAGTTTGACCTGAGTGGAGAAGAGCCCGCGTACTTCTAAACCGTACTTCTAAACCGGATCCTCCAGAGCCGGTTCCCGCAGCCCAGTGCCTCGCAGCCATCGGCGAAGCCCCCACTCCCCGCTGGGTCCCCGCGGCGCGTCTGTCCCCGGCTTCCGCGGCCGCCGCCAGCCAGGCCGGCTCCCCTACGTGTGTTTCCGCCTGGAGCCAGGCTCCGAACCCTGGCAGTCCCTCCCGCATCCCACCCTCACTAGGTTTCCTCCCTTTGGTCCCAGGCGTTGCCCTTTTGTGTGCAGGTGGGCACTTCTTTCTTCAGCACACATGGCCGTGGCGTTTCGTGCAAATTTAAAAACTATGCCACGGAGAAAATCTGAATAAAGTTTCACTGTATGTACAAACGCCCACATGTGAATCTTGCTCTTTGCCATTTTTTTCCCTAGTGAACTAAGGATCACGTCAGGATTTCAGAAATGCAAATTTTGCATAACAGCAACCCACCCAGGTCTTTTCACTGATATGAGGGAAAGTGGGAAGGGATTATTCCCTGTTCTGGATAATCTCCCTCTTCCTTTGCCAAGCCAATCCTGTGACACCGTCTTGCTATTTTCCCCTAGCAGTTTGCGGTCACCTGTTTAGGTCTGGCTTCCTCTGTCCTGCCCACTCACCTCCGCACTTCAGCCCTGCCACCAGGAAGGGTGGGCCACCAGGAAGGATGCATGGAGTTTGTGAAATGCTTCAGTCTAGGGCTGCTCCAGTGTACCAGTGATTTGGGAATGGAAGTTGGAGGGAAGCGGGTCATGGTCCAGCCTGGGCAAAGGGAGTCCCCATATGCTGAGATAGTTTTGACGTGGGATACTTTGAAGTCCCTATCCCTGGATTAGGACTGTTGCTTGCATGCATGAGTGAATCTTTAGACAATAGTGCAGTTGAGTTTTATTGAAACTGAAAAAGGTACTTCTGTTCTTTAAGTTTTCATTCGGGGCATGGGAAGAATATAAATGTACAGTGCCTGAATATAAATGTACTCTATAGACTCATGCTTGCTCCCGTTGTAAAGGGTAAGTTGGTCCTTCTAATGCCTGGCCCTAGAGGCCCCTTTCTCAGCTGGCACTCAGATCCCATTTGGGGGCTTGGCAGTAGTACTGTTGCCCAAGAACCCACCTCTGTTGCTCCTCAGAGAAAGCCACAGGTCCAGAGCTTGGATTTTGTTATCCTTGTTTAAAATTTTACCAGTTATTTGTCGAGGACCCTCTAAAGGCACAGAACCAATGTTGCCGTGTTTTGGAGTTACAGAATAAGCAGTAGTTCTCAAGTTGGCCTTCTTATTGGAGACAGCTTGTAAAATGTGAAAGAGTAACGCAAACAAGCAATTTAAGGTAGTGTCATAGTAGGTCTGGGGAGACAGCTTTCAAAAGTATAAAATGTGATTAAACCCTCTCTGAGGTGCCCTTTCCTTACCTGTAAAATGGAAATAATACTTGTCTTGCGTTACTTTAAGGGTTAAATATTTTTTAATAAGGGATTATGTCTAAAATGAAATGAAATAAAATTGAAAATCCCCAATAAATTATATATCCTACTTTGTAAAAAAAAAATTATAAAGAAGTTAATGAAATTTTCTTTGATGGATACCCTTTGGATTAGCTCCTTAGCTTGTTACAGGCTATACTTCAGTGTGTTCTCTTCAGCGCATTCATTCTGCTGCCTTACTGTATGTGTGACCCACCATGTGATTTTGTTTTGGTTTTTTGAGACAGGATCTGTCTATGTAGTTTGGGGTGGGTTTGAACTCACTATGTAGCCGAGGACGGCCTCAAACTGATGATTGTTCTGCCTCAGCCTCCCGAATACTAGAATTATAGGCATACGCCACCTCCCGTCTCTATTGTGTGATTTTGTATAGCCCAGCAGCTAAGAATTTTTTTTTTTACCTTAAAAAGTAGTTGAAAATAAATTTTAAAATTCGTAACATGATATAAAATTTATTTCAAAGCTAGGCGTAGTGGCATATGCCTATAACTGCAGCACTCTCAAGATAGTGAAGCAGGAGGATTACAAATTCAAAGGAAGCCCAGGCATCTTAGCAACTCAAGGAAACCAGGGTCTCAGAATTTAAAAACAAAAACATGGGGCTGGGGAGATGGCTCAGTAGAATAAGCGCTTGCCCAGCAAGCACAGGGGCCTGAGTTCAATCCCCAGTTCTGAAAAAAAAAAAAAAAACAAAAAAACCACCCCCACCAAAAACAAAAAGACTGAAGATTTAGCTCAGTGTTGTAGTAACGGCCTTGAACTTCTGGTGGTCTTCCTGTACCAGCCTCCCAAGTTCTGGGATTTGCAGATGTGCGCCACCCTGCCTAGCTTCTGTGTTTCTTAAACCTCTCCATTCTGTTGTACAACTTTGTTTTATTTTAACACCATAGAATGTGTTGGAGGAACGGTGTTATAATAGCATAAGAAAACAAAACAAAACTTGAGTTTGCTTCAGAATTTGAGAATGAGAGCCAGGGATGTGAATGAATTGTGTGAAAGTCCTGGATCCATCCTCAAATTTGATTGCAAATCAAATGAACAAAAACCCAAGCTAAACTAAAACAAAGAACTTTTGAGGATTAAATCATATTTTGAAGTATGTGACAGTGTTGATTTCTCTCATTTTCAGATTATTTGTGTAAACCGGAAGACAACATCTACAGTATTGATTTTACCCGCTTCAAAATTCGAGATTTGGAGACGGGGACAGTGCTTTTTGAGATTGCCAAACCTTGCATTTCAGGTAGGCCTCAGTATTGTAGGTCACCTGACTAAAAGATCTCTGGAAAGTTGAGTATTTGTGTGCCATCCCATCCTGTTTCTTGACCACAGTGTGTCCTGCTTCTATGTCCTCTTTCTGTAGGCTGGCCTGCTGGGTAGGCTGGGTTGTATTAGAAGGCTGGTGTTTGTTGAATCTCTGCACTATGTGGTCACTGTTTGCATCTTCCTGTGCACCACTTTATATAATCTTCACACTTCTGTGAGGAGAAGGAGCTGTGGTGCAGAATTTCCAGGTGACACTTCTGAGTCACATTCTCTTTCATCATATCATGTTGCCTCCTGTTAGGAAAGGCAATTAAACTATAATGAGGAGCACTCACAGAGCCTTGAGTCCTCTTGGAAAGATGATACTGAGGAGTCCATTCTACACCATGAGGTAACTTTACCTGTCTTCTCATTGTCTCTAAATAGTGCCTTGGGCATCTCAGTAAGCCCAGGTTTGGATTTTTTTTTTTTAATAAAAGTTTACTCTTGGGGCTGGTGAGATGGCTCAGTGGTCTAAAGCACCTACTTAGAACAAGCTTAGCAAAGCACAGGAACCGCGGTTCAGTCCCCCAGCACCA
>NW_004524655.1:6610997-6622684 GCF_000260255.1 Octodon degus
GCCCCCTGGTGGGCTGAGCTGGCCACACACACACACACACACACACACACACACACACACAAATAAATAAAATTTAAAAAAAATTAAAAAAATAAAAGTTTACTCTTGGGCTGGGGAGATAGCTTAAGGGCATAAGTGTCTGCCTGGCAAGTTCAAGGTCCTGAGTTCAGTACCGGAAAAAAACCAAAAAAGTTTACTCTTAAGTACATAGCCTGCTGTAAGACAGCATTTTATCGATGCTATTGGTAGCAAAGATGTTATGGCAAGGAATTCAGATATTTAATTAGTGATAGGATCAAGGATCACCATCATCTGAGGCACAAGGAACAGCTTGCTTTTTGCTAGATTTTATTTCACCTGTGGCTAGGGGGCTTTTCTCTCTGGAATCTTTTGCTTTTAGCTCCTTGAATTTCCTCTGCTCCTCCCCTTCTGTTTGAAGGGGTCTGCTGCTTGGGCTTTTTCAGGGGCTGCTGCTTGCTGCCCTCTGGTCCAAACATGGAACCTGCTACCCCATCCTCAGACCCTGTCCCAGAAACCTCAGGTTGGTTTTTATTGCAGATGGATGAACTACTCTGTTTGGGATTTATTAAATTGGTCTTTATTAAAAGCTTCCTGTATGTGTAGTGCAGTCCCAGGTGATAAATTTCTGGCCAGGGGACCATAGAAGTCTTTACTGGAGACTTAGCGCCCTCTGGAGTTTTTTTGTTAAAACATTGCCACAGATAGCCTAGTATCAACTTTGGTCTGTAGTAACTTATTTTGAGGGCTGGCTTGCTTTCTTCTTTCTTTCTTTCTTTCTTTCTTTCTTTCTTTCTGTCTGTCTTTCTGTCTTTCTGTCTTTCTGTCTTTCTGTCTTTCTGTCTTTCTTTTCTCATTTATTACTTGGAAAGAGCCTATAAATTTGAGAAAGCAGGTATTACTATTGCATAGAAGTCAAAATACTATCCTGGGCTAGGCCTGTGGCTCAGTTGTAGAACTCTTGTCTAGCATGTTGGAGGCCCTGAATTCCATCTCCAGAACTGCAAACAATGGGGAAAAAAAAAGACTTTTCTGAGTGGCTCAGAAGACTCAGCTCAGATTTATTAGAAAGCCAAAGCTAGAGCCCCAGATCACCTGAACCTCGTATTCATGCTACCATAGTATACATAGTATTGGCCAAGACACCTACAAGCTCAAGTTTATTATTTATCTTACATTGGGATGGTCAGGTCAGGTCCAGCCAGCTTTCTGAATCTGTGGTGTTCTCATTCCTAAGGCACATGTCGTAGTGAATTAGTACATTTTAAGGACCCCGGGATTACAACAGGTGTGTGTGTTTGGCTTAGACTGGGATCTGGGTAGCCATTTCAGGATAAAACTTGGCTGTAAAAGTATCTGGATTTTCAGACTCTCCAGTCTCATTTAAAGATCTTGAGGGGCCGGCCAAATAGCTCAGTGGATTAAAGTACAGGCATAGAGGCCAGGGTTTGATCCCCACCCCTGGGGTGTGCTGAGGCGGCAACTGAGACTGGATGTGGTGGTGTATACCTGTAATCCCAGCTCTTGGGAGGCTGTAAATAGGCGGATCACTCCGAGTCCGATCTAGTAGTGAGACCCAGAACACCCTACAGACCCTTCCTGCAGCACTTTGATTCCTTGAAAAGATTTGCCCTGGCTGTTTGCACCACACTAGTGGAGCCAGGGCTCTTGGTTCCTGGGTGTGAACCCTTGCTCTGTCTGGTTGGCCAGTGTTCTTGGGAGTCACAAACCAAGATGTTGAAAGTGCCAATGTTGAGCTTAGTCCTGGAGAAAATTCCCATACTGGACGCTGGAGGTACTGACTTCTTCATAATAGAGCAATTCTGAGGTTGGAGTAGGCCAGAGATCAGCATTAGCCTTATAAGGTCCCACATGGTTCCTTGCTTGTTATGTTTCACCCTTTCCAGATGGTCGGTTCCAGAATGACCTGGAATGGACATCAGGTCCAAGGAAGTACTATAATTCAGTGTTTTCCATTTGCTACTTGTCTGAAATGTTTCTGTTTCTTTTTTTTAAATCGGGGATTGAACTCAGACCCTTGTGCTTGCTAGGGAAGCGCTTATTCCACTGAGCCATCTCCCCGGCCCCGTGTTTCTGTTTCTTGAAGAAACTTTAGCTTTACATTTTGTCCTTTTTTTTTTTTTTTTTTTTGTACTGTGAATTGAACTCCGGACCTTGTGCTTGTCAAGACAGGTGCTGTGCCGCTGAGCTATATCCCTGGCTCTGTAGTCCTATTATTTTGGTTCATGGATAGACCTTCAAATTGATGAACAGCAGGCCCATCCTATTTATATAGAGATATATCAGAAGCCTCATATCCAGCTTGTGTTTCAAACTTCATCTTAGACTATAGCCTAAGCCCCCCAATTATATAAGACAAGCAACACGGTGTATAAAAACAGGCTTGGAGTCAGATGGACTTGGATTAAAATCCCTGCTGGTGTGTTTTACTGTTTTGGGACTTTGGACATATTACCTAACCCCTCTGAACTGGAGCTCCTTCATGTGTGAAGTGGAGACCTTATCCGCAGTCCTGTGAGGACCCTGCACTGTTAGCACAGGGCCTGGCGTACAGCAAGTACGTGGTAAGAGGGCACACTCACTGTTGGTGTCAGTGTGTTAGTGGGTTGTCACTGTGCTGTGTGCACTGGTGGTACCCAGAGGATGCACTCAGGCTTCTGCATGTCCTGTCAGATCACCAGGAAGAGGAGGAGGAAGAGGAGGGTGGAGATGTGGATATCAGCGCGGGACGTTTTGTCCGTTACCAGTTCACACCAGCATTTCTCCGCCTCCGGACAGTTGGTGCTACGTGAGTACCATTATTTCTTGTCGGGAGAACATCCTGCTTGCTTATAGGAGAGGCTGGATTTGGGGTTGGCTTTGGAGGAGGGAGGAGGCAAAGTAGGGCTCACAGGAGTTTATTTTGCAGAGTGGAGTTCACAGTAGGAGATAAACCTGTCTCAAACTTCCGGATGATTGAACGACATTATTTCCGAGAACGCCTGTTGAAAAACTTTGACTTTGATTTCGGCTTCTGCATCCCCAGCAGTAGGAACACCTGTGAGCACATCTATGAATTTCCCCAGCTTTCGGAGGACGTCAGTAAGTATCTTTTGACTCGTTCTGCATTTTAGAGTCTAAGCTGCAGGAAGTGACTCAATCTTCTCTCTACCTCTCCTTTTCTTTGTGGAACCCAGGGCCATATACATGCCAGGCCAGCAGGTACTGGGCAGTATCCCCAGCCCTGAGGAATGAACTTTGAACCCGTCTGACAGGTTCATCTTGCAGAGCAGGGCAGTAAGATTTTGGTTACCTGACCTGAGCCTTCTTGTTTCCTGCCGCTCCTGCCTTTCCTTTCAAACTCTGACTGCATATGGGAGCTGGGAAATTTGTAAAAATACAGGCCATCATTATTAGACGCCTGTCATCGGGGAGGGAGCGGCTGCAGGAGATAAAGGAGGCCTGGGACTCTTGACTAGATAACGAGCCTTGAGTGTTAGCAGCTGTCACTGCATCCTAGTCATGGACCCTGCACTTTTTCTGTAATCAGAACCAGATGCGAAGGTTCAGGCTCAATAGAATCAAAAGCCTGAGGACTTTTATTTCTCTTTCTCTGCAGGACAGAAGGTTTATAAACAATTAAAATTTCCCTAGTAGCAGTGGTTTGGTGCATCCCTATAATCCCATCACTCATGAGGCATAAGCAGGAGGATAGCTTCGAGTTTGGTGTCAGCCTGAACTACATGGCAAGAGCCCATCTCAGAAAACAAAACAACAAAACTAAGAATCAACCTAGAAGTTAGGGAGCCGTTGCCTGTTTTGTGGCAGTAGAAAGGAGACAGTGGAAGCATGGTTTTTGAGCGAGAAGCCCTAACTAGAAAAGTCATTCTAATGGAGAAGGCTGCTATGTAACCCAGACAAGGGAAGACCTGGACTGAGGCAGGGAAAAGAAACAGGCTTCATTAGTTTCTGGAATTTGCAGTTACCACCCTCTGTTTGTAATTTAGAAAAACACAGAACTTTTATACAGATGGGAGTGGAATCCTGTGAATAATGGTAACCTTTAATTGTGTAGAAGGGTCTATATACATTTGAACAACTTTCTCAAAACACCAAGACCTTAACAGATTGCATACCCTGAAAACCAGGCACTCTTTGATGGAGACCACTGTGAAGCACCTCTGAGCAGGATTTAAAATTAATCAATTGGCTTTCTATATTTACTTGTGAGGCTGTCCCAGGCCTGGAGCCCTTGCTTGGAGAGCGGCAGTGAACCTCTGTGAATCACTGGTCCTGGCAGAGCCCTGAGGTGGCCTGTGATGCTGTGACACTTTAAAGGGCAAGATGAGGCCACAGCTGAGAACACCTGGCTCTGACTTCAATATACTAACTAGAGACTGCAGCTACAGCCATTTCACTCCTACTGTAACTGTCAACCTGGAGATAAGACAGTTCTAATAGGCAAAATTCCCTACTTGGAGAATTCTTTGCACTGACTCCCAAGGTCCCGCTCATTTCCTGTGCTTGCCTCAGTATCTCCTTCTTTGTTTGAAAACCAAATAAATAGGGGCCACCCAGAGAAGTTCTTAGTGTCAACTCCCAGGGAATCTTGACTTTCATTAGAGGATTTTAATCCTCCTGGAGCCCTAAAATCATACATTTGTCTTTTATTAAAACCATTCCAGCCAGGGAGATAGGTCAGCAGCATAAGCGCCTGCCTAGCAAGTGCAAGGTCCTGAGTTTGATCCCTGGTACCACAAACAAACAAACAAAACCATTCCTGGTCCTCTCATTTAGGTGACTTAGGCTAGACCAAGACCCTGATACTCTTTACTCTTATGAGAGTACTGTTCCCAGGTAAAATGAGGATTGCTGCAGCGTGGGGTGGTATTCACGATAGCATTGACTCTGGCACAGACCAGGTTGGGCAGAAACATGAAGATGCTTTCAAGGAAAGAGCGTGGATGCATTACAGGTTACATCTGTGATGCCAGACGAGCTAAGCGATTTTGAGGATTGTCATCTACATGTAAACTAAATTGCTTTGGCCTGGATTCATAGAACTTTCATTTTTTTTGCTTTTTGAGACAGGGTCTAGCTATGTAGTCCAAGTTGACTTTGAACTCACTATATAGCCCAAGCTGGCTTTGATCTCATGGAAGTCCTCCTGCCTCAACCTCCTAAGTACTCCTTACATGTGCCACTACACCCAGCCTTCAAAGAACTTTTAAGTGTTACCTTTTGAAAATTGTAGTGTTCCACGTGACTCAAGAGGGCATAGAATCATTAAAACGGACCAGAAGTGACTATTAATTAACTTTACCTCCAGTATGGTAAGGAGATCTGGACAACTGTCTGAAGAACTACAAAACTTAAATTTAGATCCCAATTCAAGAGAACCTCTGACTAGATTACTTTCAAGTTAATACCTGAGCCATCTCAGGAGAAGCTCCTTGCCCTTTAATTCCCTAGGGTCCCTTTGGCTGTCAGAGGTGCAGGTAGCAGGCAGGCACAGTGAAGCCTAGCTTTCTGGATGTGCACCAGCATGGCTAGCAGTGGGCTGCAGACCAGAAGCCAGGGCTGCTTGGTCGGTGGAGACCACTGGGTAAATAGCGGCAGCTGTGGTCCTTGCTGCCAAGAGGGTGAGTACATTTCCCACGGCACCAAGGAGAAGAACCAGACTGGAGATTACTAAGGAGCTGACTGTATCCTCAGGTGGAGTGAAGTTTTATGCTCACTTGGGAGCCTCTGCAGTCTCCCCAACTCTCACAGCTGGTTCCCTAGCTTCAGCTGAGTGCTTAGCAGAGCATACTCAACATTTTGCAGAAGTGCTCACGTGGGAGTTTGGGAGGGAGGTCCCAGTGTTTTCCCACTTAACCATGGGACAGACTCATGCATAACTTTTGACTGTTTTCTTCTGACTTGCAGTTCGTCTGATGATTGAAAACCCTTATGAGACCCGCTCTGACAGCTTCTACTTTGTGGACAACAAGCTGATAATGCACAACAAGGCTGATTATGCCTATAATGGAGGCCAGTAACTGCTACTGGGATGGACAGAGGAGGTGCTTTGCTAGGGCCTAGTGTCCTGGCACACAGAGGGGATTGCATCTGCTGCTTATCAGCAGACATGTGGAAACTGTCTAGAGGCGATGGCTGGGGTGGCGGCTTCCTGTGCTCCAGGGAGGTGCCAAGCAGTGTTTTCCTTTTTTTCCTTGTTCTTTAAGTCACAGCGGTATTATAGTAAAGTAAAAAATTAGAATGAGGTTTGCAATCCACGTTAAAAAGAAAACTTATTTTCATGCAGTCCTAGCTATCTGCTGGTTATGCTGATGAACCAGTCTCCAGCACAGCAGTGCCAGGTGACAGCTGTTGCTGCCACCTGCAAGTTAGTGGTCCTTCTTGACCAAAAAAGGTGGGCATTTCCAAGGCACCTCTTCTCCTCACTTTTGGTGTTGCCCATAGCCTGGTCTGCCCCAGCCAGCACATAGTCTTAAACTAACTGGAACAGACTTCATGCTGAGAGCAGAGGCACCAGTAATGGGAGATCTGCCAGACTGAGGGCCAACCCCTTTTCTAGTGAACTGGTTTGTCTGACTTCAGGAACCTCCTCCAGTCCTCTTGGGGGTAGGCCAAGGTTTTAGCCTGGCAGTGCCTTCCTGTTCCTGTTCTTCCTGATCTCATCTGCCTTCCCAGGTGAGCTTGCACTGCTGCTTTGTCCTCCTGACTTTTGAGCCTCTCCTGGAGTAGACTGTCAGTTTTGCTCATGGAACGTGTTATCTTTCAAGGCCAGAGCAGGCCTCTTGTATTTTTATGTTACACCCCCAGACCCTTGTAGAGGAGTTTTTACAAAATGTCAGTGGTGTTTCCAGCACACGTAACGTATATTTAGATTTCTGGTAGTATTGGTCAGCCTCCTGGGCTAATCTGGTTTGTGTTAGGTGCAGTATAGTTACAAAGCTGCAGCTACTTTAAAAGAAATTTGACTTTCTCTACACAGCATATCCTGAAGGATTGGCTTCTAATAGGGAATCCTAAACTTTGTGGATTTCTTAGGAGTTTTCCTATCTTCTTTCTAATGAAGCAGTTTCTAAAGCCATCTGGCAAGCCAGGGCTCAGTAAATTCATATTCAAAACTTTTAAGCTGCTAGCTGGAATTATTTGGGGTGTTTGGAAAGGTGGGATAGGCTGAGGCAGCTACAGCTCCTTGGTGCTTCCTGTGGGCTGCTTGTGTTCTTGGACCCTAATGAAACGGACAGCCACCTCCTTAGCTGCCTGTGGTTGTCTCTGTGGATGGCTTTACATGGGTAGCCCAGATTCCAGGGCCCTCTCCTGTGGCCAGGTTCCACTTAGCATTAACAGAAAGGGGGACCATGTGTGTAGTAAGGCAGTGGGAGGCATCGCTGTACCTGTGCAGGAGCTGTGTCCCAGGGTTCTTGGGGAAAGGCCGTGTATGGCCAGGGAAAGGGCCAGTGCTGTGCCCCGGAAGCGTGTGTGTGTTCTTCAGCCTGTTGTTCTGTTGGGCTTCTAGAGCACAGCTGGCCCTGATCCTCAGCCCTCACTTTGTGCCCACCACAGAATTGGTAATGCCATATACTGGCAGCTTTCTTACTGAAAATACTGGATTATCCCGAGTGCAGGAACTGGATTCATCTGTCAGGGGAGGGCCGGGACTGTGCCTGCCACATGGGTGCCTCATCACCACACTGGTGAATCTCAGAATTAGAGTCAGCTCCACCAGGTGCCTTAAGTGTGGCTTTGTCCCATATGCTGCTGGGGAAAGCTGTTGCCTTCATTCCGTCCTCCTCACCTGTGGACAGACATCCGCGTACACTATCTCCCTACCTTCTCCTTCTCACTGTGGCCTTTAGTGAGGTTTACCTATTCCTCTCAAGCTTCAAATGCTCCTTCCTCTGTGTGACAGACAGGAGCCCAATTGGGAGCACTTCTGCTGTCTGAAATTTAGACATTACCTAGGATGTATGTGGAGCTGCCCAGAGCTCTGCTCTGTAGAGCCTGTTTTGAAAAATGTTTCCCCCTGGAAGGTAGGTATACGGACACTAGTGGGCCACCTCCTACCTGAAGTGTTAGCTTTTGCTGGCAAAGCCCCCAGAAGGTGAAGGAGTTGGGCACTTTGGCTTGAGTAGTGTGGTAGCCCCTTCCCTGTTAACTTGCCTTAGCTTCACTAAAAACCATTTAGCACCAGGGAGATAGCTGAGTGGCATAAGTGCCTGCCTGGAAAGTGCAGGGTCCTGAGTTCGATCCCTGGTACCTGAAATAAAAAAAACAAAAAAAAACCCCACATTTTGAGGCTGGGTGTTCAGTTGTGTCTAGCAGGGTGGGATTATGCTGTCGCTTCCTTTTGAAGGTCCAGTGTACTGTGTCTAGCTGCGCAGGAAATCTTGAGAAGCATTACCATTCTGGGTGTTGGCTGGGATAAATTTAAAACTAAAGCTTGCAGCTGGACCTTACAGCACATACCTGTAATCCCAGCACTTGGGAGGCTGAAGCAGGAAGATTGCCCTAAGTTTGAGGCCAGCCTGGGCTACCAAGTGAGTTCAAGCCCAGCCTGAACTGCTTAGTGAGACCCTGTCTCAATAAGAACAACAACAATAAAGATATAGCAGTTACCTGCTATCAACCAGCTCCTGGCATGGGGACACTATTCCCTTTGTCAAGAGCAGGCATCCAACAGGAGGGAGTTCACTGCAGCAACTGGACAGGCCCACCTGAGGCCTCTGCCTCCTTTTTCAGGGAGCCTCTGTTTTTTAGTTCCCCAGAGGGCCTCTGCTTTTCTCTGTAGCCTTTGGGCTAAGCTATCCTAGCTTCTCCAAAGATGATCCTGGCTTCTTTCATTTTATATTCTAAAGCGTGAACATAGGAAGTAGTGACTAGATGTTGTTGGGGGCTAAAATAGGCTGCCATCTCATTCTGTGTTCTGAGCTAATGCAAAGAATGTGTTCTTCAGGGCTGTGGACTTCCTGAAGACGTCTGGCTTTGGCCATCTGATTTCTAACACCCAGGGACAGTGACTTGGAGGTGCCTGGGGCTGACCGTAGACAGGCAGTGCTTGGCATTGACTGGACAGACTTTCAAGGAATCCTTTCAGTTGGAGTGGAGCCCATTCTGGACTGGACTTAGTAGTGTGTCTAATGTACAAAATAGGTTGATCCTGCCTTCCTTGGTGGGTTCCCAAGTATTCCTTTTTTTTTTTTTTTTCCTCCATAAAGTCACTTTCCTCTGGTAGCCAACACCCCCATGCCATCAGTGAGGTTTGGGAATGGGGAAAATCACAGCCCAGACTCCTTGGTGCATACTTGGTGGAGAAGCCGAGTTGTTGAACCTTTGTGTTATTCACATTCCGTGTTACAGAACATCTCAGCCACCGACGATCTGGTGGAGGTGGACTTACCTCTTGCTTTACAAAGGACCATGTGAAGTCACTGAAGTTGCGAAAGTCTATTTTTTTTCCTTGCAAATGTATTTTTCACAGAATATAAGAAACGTTAATGACCTGACCTTCCTTCCTCCTTCACCTAAGATCCTCATTCCAGTTTGTACCGTCTTTGTGTCCAAAGTAAACTGGGTGACTTATTTGTATAAAATGTTATTTTGCCACAAGAGACAGTAATAAAAGAAAGACTTTTTTCACACTGCACCTGCCCTGTCTTGTTTCTTGACTGGGTCCCTGGCACGGCAGGGACGGGGTAGGAGTGGGCTTGATGCTTCTCTTGCTAGTCCATGTCCTGTCTGTTGAATGAGCAGAGCTAGTTATTAGGGTGAGTAAGGAATAGTATTATGCTGGACTTATTTATTTTGTTTTACTCCTTTCAGACAAGATTTAATTCTGTAGTTTAGGCTGATCTTGAATTCACTATATAGCCCAACCTGGTCTGGAACTCATGGAGATCCTCGTGCCTCAGCCTTGTGAGTGCTAGGGTTATTAGCCATGTGCCATTATGACCAGTTTAGTATTTCAAGTTAAATATGTTTTGTCATTTTATTTTTATGATACTGGAGGTTAAACACAGGCCTCTCTCACTGAACTATAACCCCCCAGCCCTATTTATTTATTTAGAGACAACATCTCTAAATTACTAAGTTGCCCAGGCCGGACTCAAACTTGCAGTCCCCTTGCCTCATCCTGCCAGAGTGCTGAGATTAGAGACGCACTCCAGCATACCCAGAAAAGTTAAATATTTTACAAAGATACTTTGCCTTTGCACTTTGAGAACCTAACCTGTCATATGTGTTATAAAGATAGGTAGGCTTTTTTTTGGTTTTGTTTTGTATTTTTGCGGAACCGAGGATTGAACTTAGGTCCTTGTGCTTGCCAGGGAAGCACTTATTCTACTGAGCCATCTCCCCAGCCCCAGGTAGGCTTTTTGAATTTTGCTTTTCTCCTATCACTGGAGATTGAACCTAGAACCTTTGTACTGAGCTATAGTCCCAGCCTTTTTTTTTTTTTAAAGTTTGACTTTATTTTTTTATGATTGTGTTTCTAAAGCTTTTTATTATTTTTTATTTTATTGGTACATTTTAGATATACATAGTTTATTTATTTATTTGTGGTACTGGGGATTGAACTCAGGGCCTTGCACTTGCCAGGGAAGTGCTTATTCCACTGAGCCATCTCCCCAGCCCCCTACATAGTTTAATAACATCATAGGGACATAGCTCAGCAGTCAGGGGCTGGGGAGATAGCTCAGCGGTCTAACCATCCTGCCTGGCAAGCACAAGGACCTGGGTTTGATCCCGAGAACCCAAGCTGTGCTGAGCCAGCCACTAAAACCAGGCCTGGTGAGGCATGCCTGTAATTCCAGTGCTGGAGAAGCTGAGGCAGGAAGATCACTACAAGTCTGAGCTGCATAGTGAGATCCTGTATCAAATAAGTAAATGATTTTTAATTTATTTTTTTGTGGTACTGGGGATTGAACTCAGGCCCTTGTGCTTGCCAGGCAAGCGCTTATTCCACTGAGCCATCTCCCCAGCCCAGCAAATGCTTTTTTTAAAGAAATTCACCATAGGGAATTTGTACCTGTGCATGAGGTACCACGCTGCTGCTTTTCTCCTGTTCCCCTACCTGCCTAAGTTGGGCCTGAGTGTGGGGTCCTGCTTTAGGCTCCCAGAGTGTTAGGGCTTATCACATGTAAGAGTATCTGATGCTTTTTTCCTTTTCAGGTTTTTGAGGCACGGTCTTGCTATGTAGTTCAGGGTGGTTGAACTGAAGTGCTGGAATTACAGGTGTGTGCCGCCATGCCCAGCTGGCTGATGCTCTGGCAAATGCACACAGCCTTCCTGTTGCAATCACAGTGGTGACACAAGGACGTTTCCCTCATATCTACTCGGGTCCCTAGCATTCTGGGTATTCTCAGGCAGCTCCTTGCCTTGCCACAGGCGTTTACAACTTGTCTGAGTGTCAGTGCCGAAGAACATGTATACTTGTGGGGCAGTACTGGGATTGAACCCAGGGCCTCACACAGTACCTCCCGGCCCGCATTATTATTATTTTTGTTTTGAGATAGAGTCTGGCTCAGCTATTCAGGCCGGCCTTGAACTTGGAATCTGCCTATCTCAGCCTCCCAAGTAGCTGGAATTATTGCTGTGTGCTGCCATATCTGGCCGAAAGTGTATTTAACAGTAGCAATGTTACATTTCTTTCTTTCTTT
>NW_004524655.1:6623592-6624162 GCF_000260255.1 Octodon degus
GCTTCACCAAGCCTGCTCCAAGTAGGTGTCCTAGACCACTGAGCCATCCCACCAGCCCCTACATTTCTTAAAGGTAGGAAAAAATTCACTCTTCAGAGTTTGGACCAAGTGAAAGTAGGAAAAAAGGGAGCAAAGATATATATGGTAGAATGGGCTAGTTTGCAGAGACATGGTAGCCAAAAAACATTTCTAATTTAAAACATTCATCTAGGATTATAATCAATATCATTTTAAAATTAAAGTCTGAGGCAGCTGTTCAGTGGAGAGCACATGCTTTGCGTGCACAAGGGCCTAGATTCACTTCCAACACTAAATAGAGACTGATTAGTCTGAGGCACCTGCTCACAAACATGAATTATTTCTTTTTCCTGTTTTTTAAATTTATTTTGCTACTAGAGCTTGTGCTCATGTGTCAGGGATGACCAGAATGTGAAAGTGTGAGAGAGACTTTCAAGTACTTGTCATGACAATATTTAGACATGGGGTCTCACTATGTAACTCAGCCTGGCTTCAAACTCACTAGCCCACTCTATACCACGCTGCTGCTTTTCTCCTGTTCCCCTACCTGCC
>NW_004524655.1:6624429-6631734 GCF_000260255.1 Octodon degus
TTCTAAGTTCCGTTATTGAATATTATAGGTGTGTAAACTCAGCAAAATATTCTAAAAGAGTCCAGTAGCCCATAATAGCATTGGGTCTTCTGTTTAACTGACAATGTCAGAAATTATTGACCTGAGTCCCCCACAGCTCAACTTAACAGCATGGCTTTATTTCTTATAATTTCGTTTTCATAAGAAGCTTTCTTTTAAATGCCCCCTTTAAAACTGAAAGGATGGGGCTGGCCAGATAGCTCAACAGATTAAAGCACCTGCAAGCAGGCTCAGGGGCAAGGGGTTCAATCCCTGGCCTGCTGTGCCGGCCCCATCCCTGGGGGTGCACTGAGACCGCAATTGAGACTGTGTAATCCCAGCTCTTGGGAGACTGTAAACAGGCAGATCACTATGAGTCCATTTAGTAGTGAGAACCTGTAGACCCTTCCCTAAAATACAATAAAATAAATAAATAGATAAATAAATAAATGAAAGGATGGGCCTGGGAAATAGCCGAGCAGTCTAAGTACCTGGCTGGCAACTGCAAAGACCTGGGTTTGATCCCCGGTACTGCATGACATGTCAGCCATCGAAACTGGGCCTGGAATCCTAGCGCTGGCAGGCTGAAACAGGAGGATCACCATGAGTCTGAGTCTGAGACAGAGAACCTCTACCAAATACATAAATTTAAAAAAAAATAAAAAATATGAGAGAAAGCACAAAAGGTCCTGAGTTTGATCCCCAGGGTGTGGTGGTGTGCACCAGTAATCCTAGAACTCAGCAGGCTGAGGCAGGAGGCTCATCCTGGGCTATGTACACATTAAAGGCTTTGTTCTCTGTTCCTGCCCACAGCCCAGGGCTGGAGATTGAATCCAGTGAAGCAAATTCTTTACCACTGAGCCACCCCCACCCATGCCAAATATGGGCTTGCTACATTGCCCAGGCTGGCCTTGAACTTGTGGTCCTCCGGCTCAGCTTCCCTAATACTGGGATTACCAGCATACAGTGCCATACACAGGCATTCTTCATCTTTTTATTTTCCCCAAGGAAGTGGAACAAAATCTTGAAAGAACATGGCTGGGTTATGGGCAGAAGTGTAGCTGGGGCTATGTGGGTGCTGGGAGACTGTGGGAAGCACATCAGTACTTGGTGCAGCACATCAGTACCTTGTTGGCAAGTGAGACCTTCAGAGCCTCTGGAATCGAAGGTGCCCTGACCAGGAGGTGAGGGGTCAAATGCATGGCCCTGAACCCAACTGGGAGAAGGGAAGACAGTGTAAGAGAAGTAGCTCACTTCGCAACTCACTTTTCAACCTCAGGGCATAAGAACTCTTCCTTTCCTAGCAACCCCCTTCCATGGACCCAAACACTGAGCAGGAAGCTGGACAAGGCCCTTGCCCCTAAGGGACCCAATGGTGCCAGTAAGGAGATAAACAGTACATTTGAAGCCAGCCTTGGTAGTGCCAGTGTGTAATGCTAGCATTCTGGGGGTCCGAGGCAGGAGGATTGCAAATTCAATCTTAGTCTAGGAGGAGGCATGTACGAACACACACACACACACACACACACACACGCACGCACAGCGGAGACAAAGTACCGAGAAACATTTTCTTGGTATATTAGGGTTTTGGCTTTGCTATTGGTTTTATTATTTTTTCTATGGGTTTATTTATTTATTTTTTAGTGGTACCGGGGATTGAACTCAGGCCCTTGCACTTGCCAGGCAGGCACTTAATCTACGGAGCCATTTCCCCAGCCCTTTTCTTGGTATAAGCAGGCGTGGGGAACGCAGGGTGGGGCTGGCACAGATGTGGGCAAGGGTAGGTCTCGGCTCTCTGGGCTATGGATTTTACAAGAAATGTGGCTGCTGCTGAGGCTCCTAGGCTCAAGGTTTTGTCTCACCACGTAGTTCAAACTGGCCTCAAACTCATTGCACAGTCCAGGGTGGCCTCGAACTTGCAGCAGTCCTCCTGCCACAGCCTCCCGAGTGCTGGAATTACAGGTATGCACCACTACGCCAGCGGTTTGTTTTTGTGGGTTTTTTTTTTTTTTTTTTTTCTTTTTACACAGCATCTCGCAGCGTTGTCCAGGCCGGCTGCGGACTGCTGAGCGCTCCTCCTCCTCCGGCCTCTGCCTCCCACGTGGCTGGGACTCCAGGCACCTACCTTGCCGCCTGACTTCTGAGGACTGCTCTCTTACTATGCATTCAAAAGGCCTGCATGGCCCTTCTGCAAGGCCCATTCTTTGCTCATTTTGTTTTCTTTTTTTTTTTTTTTACTGACTAGGCCGGGGACAGCAGCGCGCCAACTCCTGGGACTTCCTCCGCAGCCCAGGGAATCCCGGCGTCCCGGAGGGCGGGTCGCGGGAGGCCCCGCCCCGAGGCCCTGGGGCGTGGCTGTATCGCCGGGCCCGTCCCCTGCAGTCCGGAACAGCGCTCACCACCGGAGGTCGCGGGAAGGCCGAGCCTGTCCAAGTCCATGGCCGTCGCGCTGCTCTCCCGGGCCTGCGGCCCCCTCCGCGGAGGTGAGTGCGTTCGGGCTGCGGCAGCCCACGGCCTGCGTCGTCGCGACCGGCCCCGCTCAGCTCCCCGGCCGTTTGGCGGCTCCCCGCGGCGTGCGGCCTGTGCCACGGTAGGGCTGTCCCCGGGCCCTGCAGGCCTGGCCCTTCAGGGCTCCACTGCTCCAGCCCCAACCCCTGCCAGCTGGGTTCGAACCGCGGCACCCACACCCCTCTGTGCCACCCATGTGGAGTTCCGGACGCGCCGACCTCGGAGCCAGGTCCGGGATTGAACTTGGACTCAAGTCTGTGACCTTGGACAACATGCTTAATTGTCCTCTGGCCTCAGCTGGCCCAAGTGTAGAATGGCCACAGCGATTGTGGTTGCTATTCTCAGAGAGTTTTTAGCAAGATTAAACCATCGGGTATGGATAACAGTACAGCGCCAGGCACATAATAGATGTCCATGATGTTAGCACTGTTATGTACCATTTCCTCCAAATCTTTCCCACCGTGTCTGTCGCCTTAGGCATCTGTGGCCCAGGCATCCTTGGCTGATGGAGGTCCACCCTCATTCTGTTAACAACAGGGGAAGCTTTTATTGCAGACTGTGCTAAGTGCCAGCTGTACTGTTTCTCTTTTTTTCTTGTTTGGTACCAGGAATCAAACTCAGGACCTGCTTGCCAGGCAGGCGCTATGCCGCTGAGCTATATCCCACCCATTCCCAGGAATGGAGTACTACTGTGGAAGAGAGCTGAGGCTCAGTGAAGTTAAACCCATTCCAGAGGTCGCAGAACTGGGGTCCTATTGTTGTTGGTGTCATACTGAGGCTTCAAGTAGTGTCTGCACAGTGTTGAACCAGCACAGGAAACATTCCCTGAGCCTTGGCACAGTGTTTGTGGTCTTGCTCTGTTGCCCAGGTTGGCCTTGATCTCTAGGGCTAAGAGTGATCCTGCCTCAGCCCAGGGAGTTACATGGGACTGCAGGCTGATAATTCTGTTGTGGACCCAGCCCGTGCATGATGGGATGTTTCGTGGCCTCAACCACTGGGTGCTAATAATATTCCCTTTTCCGATTGTGACACGCAAAAATTATGGCTAGACGTTACTCCCCCACAGAGTAAAATCCTACCTGTGATGAGCTTCTAGTTGATCATGATTATTACTACTCAGGATCTCTTGTGTTGACTTCTTTCACTGCCAGCAGCTCTGCACCCCTGGGACTGTCGGTGGCTACACACCGTTTACCATTCTGTGGAGCTGCCCGAGACCCACCAGATGCTGCGTCAGACCTGCCGGGACTTTGCCGAGAAGGAGCTGGTTCCCATTGCAGCCCAGGTGGACAGAGAGCATCTCTTCCCAGCGGCACAGGTGAGAGCTCCAGCCTCAGTGGTGAACTCATGATTTGTGAAAGGGCCAGCCTTTCTGGGCTCTACTTGTCTGTTTTAGTGATCCCATGTACTTGTTCTGCGGGTCTGGGGACCAGTCTTTTGGCTTAATGAATGTCATGCGGTCAGTTTGTGGGCCTGGACTGTGGGAAGATCCAGGGTCCCCAAAGCTGATAGGCAGGTTCTGTTGTGGTTACAAAACTCAGCGGGGCTACTCATAGGGATTTTTGTTCTCTTATTTAATCCATGCACTGCTGTATCTCTACTTAGGCTAGTTTCCATTTTTCGCCTTCTGAAATGATTGCCCGTATTAAAGGACAGAATGTTTGTCAGATACAAGTTGCCTGGCACTTGAGTAATGGTAGCTGTTTATGCTGTACTTGTCGTTGTCATTACCGTCAAAGAAACAGAAGCGGGAGAAGTGAAGCGACTTTCCACAGCTTGCTGGTGTGCACAGCTAGACCTCAGAGCCTGAGTCTGGCTCCCTCAAAGCCCTTCTCTTCTGCCATCCACGCACATGGCCTAGAGACCCAGTAGGCGGCATGGAGACCTTGCTTAGTTGGGAATGTTACTGTTGGGCCTCCCTGGCCCCTGCCCCCACAATCCCTACCACATTTGTGACTTAGTGGCCTCGCCTGGCATTTCCACTTTACCTTTCAGTGCCTTGTTGGGGGTGTGGAAAAAAAAAAAAAGCATGAATTCTGGGAGGAGAGGAAGGCAAGACACAAACAGACTGGGGAGCAGCAGGGACAGTTTAGGGGCACATCTCCCAGGGCCATTGCCCAAGACTAAACTGTGTGGGGGAATATTCCTGCCAGAGGACAGACTGCCCATATTGTCCCATATCGTTGGACGCTGTCACTTTATTACCACTGTCACAGACATCAGTTAACTTTGTGTCAGAAAGCTGCTGCCAAACGACAGTGTTTTGTCCACCTAGTCTTAAATCCTCTGGCACAGTGCTTTCCGGCTTTCTCTCTGGGGCTGGAGTTAACCCCTATGGTGGTGGCAGAAGTGGCGCTTGAAGGAAGTGGTCGGGGATAGTGGCTTCTCCTACCTGGCACAAGGATACAGCTCCAGATGGGTTTCCTGAATGTATGAGGGTAGATGATTTTGTCTGTACTTTGTTTCATTATCTGTAATCAGGTGTTTCCAGCTCTGTAATCTCCTAATCCTGCACTCATCTGCCCGTTTGCTCGAGATCTATATGTGGTCCCAGATGTAGCAGATGTGTCGAGTTCAGCAACCTGTGGGCGGCTCGCCTCCTTTTTTCTGAATGTTACAAGAATATTTTTAGAAGGAAGTTTTGTTTCTTTTTTTTTTTTTAAACTATTATTTATTTGTGTGTGTGTGTGTGTGTGTGTGTGTGTATGTGTGTAGCCAGCTCAGCCCACCAGGGGGCGGGGGCTGGCTGGCATGTGGTGCTGGGGGATTGAACCGCAGTCCCTGTGATTTGCTAAACTTGTTCTTAGACCACTGAACTATCTCACCAGCCCCATGGAAGTTTTGTTTCTTATGCACATTAACTATATTGTCTATTTTATACTCATGGCCCACGATAATTCCTCTTTATTCAGCATGGCCAGACATGGCCAGGCAAGCCAAAAGGTTGGCCACCCATAAGCTGGGGAGGAAGAGGAGCCCTGGATCTGCTGATCTGTTCAATCTGCAATTGAGCCACCACTTGTTTGGTGGCTGCAGTGGTCACTCCTCGATGTGTGAGTCTCTGGGGCTGAGGGCCAAGCCCTGTTTGCTTTTTACTTTTTTATTTTTAATTGCTGGGGATCAAACCCAGGGTCTTAAGGGCCAGCCAAATAGCTCAGTGGATTAAAATGCCTGAAGGCAGGTTCAGGGGCTGGGGTTCGATGCCCAGGCCTGCCCTGCGTGCCGGCCCTACCCCCCAGGGGGGCGGTGCTGAGACCACAGTTGAGACTGGGTGTGGTGGTGCGCCCTGTAATCCCAGCTCTTGGGAGGCTGTAAACAGGCGGATCACTACAAGTCCAATCTAGTAGTGAGGCCCTGAACACCCTGTGGACCCTTCCCTAAAATACAAAACAACAACAACAAAAGCAAACAAAGTTTGTTCCCTAGTTCCTTCCTTTTGCTCTTATCCCTGATCCTGTATGTTGCTAAGTTCCCAGTTACAAGGTGACTTCAGGGGAAGCAGGCAGAAGGATGAGAGGACTAGACACACACAGGCAATAGACATGTTTGCACAACGCCAGACAATACAGTGAGTGTCTCTGAGGGTTGGTAGGGGCTGTGGATGCAGCCCAGCAATGGAGCATTTGCCTGCTATTTGTGTCAGTTCAGTGAGCAGCCCCACATTTACACACACCAAAGAAAACCCCAAATTATAATAGCGATCCTGGATCGGTGGCTACCAATTGGAATCTTTACAGTTCAGGGGTAAATATCTATATACTGGACTCCTTGAGTCTTTAGGACAGCACAGTAAGGTAGTTATTTTCACTTTTCAGAAGAAGAAACTAAGGGGCCTGGGAGATGGCTCAGTGGAATAAGTGCTTCCCTGGCAAGCGCAAGGGCCTGAGTTCAATCCCCAGTTCCACCAAAAAAAAAAAAAAAAAAAAAAGAAGAAGAAGAAACTGAAGCCAGAGGTTAGTTTCTTTCTTTCTTTTTTTTTTTTTTTAAGTGGTGCTGGAGATTGAACCTGGGGTGCTCTACACTGAGCTGCACATCCAGCCCTTTTCATTTTTGTTTTGGGGCAGTCTTGCTGAGTTGCCCAGGAGTGTTTGAACTTTCCATCCTCTAGCCTCAGCCTCCCAGAGTGCTGGCATTAGTTTCTTTCTTTCCCTTTTTCTGCCTTCCCTGTCCTCACCCTCCCTCCCTTCCTTTGTTTTGCAGTGGTATAGAGGAAAGCCAGGCCTCAGACAGGCTAGGGAGCTGCTGCTGTCCCACGGAGCAGCCCCAGCCCTGCAGGTCCCGCTGCTCCCGGAGCAGCTGCGGTGGGGAGTGAAGGAGCCCCAGCGCACTCCTGAGCCACCCCTGGCCTACCGCTAATGTTTTCCTGACAAAGTTTTGATGTTTTTTCATTTGTACTGTGTATGTTTACTCAAGAATTTTTTGTTCCCCAGTAAAGTAGGTTTACAAGGGTCAAAGGGAGGGACTTCTGAGGCGGGTAGGCCAAGAATTTGGTGGATGAAGGTGCCAGTTTCTATTTTACATGGCTGGTTTTGTAACTTTAACTGACCTTTAGTCTTTTTATGTCCAAACTAACAAATAAAAGAACAGTTATGACTTTATAGTGTCATTTTGTCACAAAGGTAAATAAGAAACAGAATGGTGTCTCCAACCAGTTTCAGACTTTGTAACTTTGAAAAGAATTCTTGGGGCCAGGGAGATGGCTCAGTGGAATAAGCACTTCCCTGGCAATGCAAGGGTCTGAGTTCGATCCCCGGTTCCGCAAAAAAAAGAAAAAAAAAA
>NW_004524655.1:6632239-6635742 GCF_000260255.1 Octodon degus
GGATCATGGTGACTGGCTTGTGTGTCACTACAGATACTAATCAGTTCTTTTTTTTCTTAATAAATTTTCATTTTATTTAGCATAACATTATTAAATTACATATACAGTTTCAAGTTTTGCTGTATGCTTACATTATAAATGAATTACCACAAGTTTTCTAGTTATAGCATATCTGTCACTTCAAGCATTTATCTTTTGGATAGGCAGGGAGAAAAATGAACACAACTCTCAGCAAATTAAAACTGTGTGAGGGACACTGTAGCCATTACTGCAGCCAGCACAGGATCTGCAAGTCTCCTGTACTATACACAAGTGACGTGGCGCCTTTTCATGAGCATCCCTCAGTTTCCCCTTGCAGCCACAAAGGCCTCCCCGGTGCGGCCTGCCTCACAGGCCTGCAACTTTGGATGATAACTGCAGTCAAGTGCAGTCAAGCTGTCTACAGCTGATATGCCTCATGGACTGATTTCTGGTCCATCTACATGGTCACAAATGAAAGGATTTCTTTCATTTCAAATCTAAATAATATTCTATAAAGAAACCTTACTGTATGCGTGTAACTATTTCTGTGGTTCGCATATAAAACGTCCCTCAAAGGTTGTAGGTTATTCTGAACATTACTTTGTGCTTTCTGACCTCACCAGTGTATTAATCCAGAGCCCTAGTGGGGGAAGGTCATGAGGGGTAATCAGTTCTTTGTGTTGGGAATGTCTTAGTTACTTTTCTCTCGTAACTGAGACAAAATACCTGACACCCAAAGTTCATGGAGGAAAGGTTTATTTAGTTTGTGAAGGTTTCAGTCCATGCTCAGCTGGCTGCAAGGCAGAGTGGTGTGGCAAAGGGGGGTAGTTCATGGCAGTGGAAGACGGGAAGAGCAAGAGCAAAAAAGGAGGAGCGTCTTATTGGATGTAGAAACAATATTGTTTTACGTTGTATGTAGGCTACACACTCTAGGGTGGGTGTAGCGCTCACACTCATAATCCCAGCACTAGACAATGAATCAATCACAAGCTTAGATTGAGCTGCTTCCAAAAAGCCCACCCCCTATGACCATGTGAGACTTTGGGGGGACATCTCGACACACACTACAACATTCTGCCCCTGGACCCCCAAAGACTCGTATACCTTCCTTTATGCTAAAGGCATTTAGTCCATCTCGAAGAATTGCCGAAGTACTGACAGTTTCAGCATTGCTGAAAAGTCCAAGTCCTAAGTCTCCCCCGAGATGTAGGGCAGAATCTTCTTCGCTGTGAGCCTCTGTACAGATGAAAAGAAAGTTGAACACGTCCAACATTCAGTGGCACAAGGTAGACATTTCTATCCCAAAAGTTACAAATGGAGATACAAAGGAATGGGATCAAAGCAAGTGCAGGGCTGGGGAGATAGCTTAGTACAGCAAGCACTTGCCTGGCAAGCACAAGGTCCTGAGTTCAATCCCCAGTACTACAAAAAAAAAAAAGTCCAACATCCGGAAGGGCAAATATTAAATGCTATAGTTTTGTATGGAATATACAAAGTAATCTGGCTAGGTGTGAGCTCCAAAAGATTTGAGTCACTCCACGCTGTGGCATCTTGGCCATTATAGCTTCTCTCTTAGGCCTGCTCAGCCCGCTCCTTGCAGACAATCCATGTTCCTGGCTTCACATTTCTGGAGTCTGCACTGCACCTTTGGCTTCACATTCGCAGCTTCACACCCTGCCCTCTCAGGCACACTGCGAGGCCCTTCTGAAATCTACGTGAAAGCCTTCTTAATCCCATAACTGTTACATTACATGCGCCTGAAAAGCAGCAGCATGTTGCCAAGGCCCCGGCTGGCTAGGGCCGTAGCCGTGTCTCTCTTGGGGTTGAGTGCCTGGATCGCTGAGCACTCTGAACCTCATTCTGAGGAACAAATTCTCTATGCTGCTGCCATCCTGGCATTCTCCTCAAAGCAAAGTATTTCATTTTTGCAGATTTGAGGGTGCAGAGGGTGGAGATTTGCTGCTTCTCGTGATACCCTCAGGCCATCTTTTATTTTTATTTATTTAGCTTTTGGCAGAACCGGGGATTGAACTCAGGCCCTTGAGCTTGCCAAGGAAGCGCTTATTCCACTGAGCCATCTCTCCGGCCCCCTAGGCCATCTTGTATATCCTGCTCCTTCTCAGCAATGGAGAGCTCTTCAGCTCTATTTCTGCAGTCCAGAGCTTTACTCGAGTGCCCCCCACCCCCAGCCAAACTCCCAATGTTTTAAATCATCCTGCTTGGGTTTTTGCTCTTGATTGCAACATAATTCTGACTAAAAGTCCCCAACAATAGCCATCCTACCACCTCAACATTAGACTGCCTTGAAATTTCTTCTTCTTTTTTTTTTTTTTTAATATTTATTTATTTTTATTTATTACATTTATTTATTGTGTGTGTGTGTGGCCAGCTCAGCCCACCAGGGGGCGGGTCTGGCTGGCATGTGGTGCTGGGGATCGAACCGCGGTCCCTGTGCTTTAGCCAAGCTTGTTTCAAGTAGGTGCTTTAGACCACTGAGCCATCTCTCCAGCCCTGAAATTTCTTCTATGAGATAAATTAGTCCTCTGCCCTTAATCTTAGTCTCAGGCAAAATCTCTGGACACAAGCAAAATGCAGAAAAATTTTGTATCAACTCATAACACAAATCATCTGGAGTCCAGCACCCAATGCAGCCCTTCTTCCAAGCCCAGTCTTTACTGGCAGGATTTCTATCAGCCTTCTGGTCTTCTCAGCTCTGACCAGAATCTCCTGTACAGAAGAGCCTAAGGCATTCCAGCTCTACTTTTCAGGCAACATTGAACTGTTCCAAATTCTTCCTATAAGCCATTCCCAAAGGCTCTTTTAACCATATGGTCAGGTATAGTCAGAGCAGGAACCCACACTTCCCTCTGGTATCTCTCTCTCTTTCTCTTTCTCTTTCTCTTTCTCTTTCTCTTTCTCTTTCTCTTTCTCTTTCTCTCTTTCTTTCTCTCTTTCTTTCTCTCTTTCTCTCTTTCTTTCTCTCTTTCTTTCTTTCTTTCTTTCTTTCTTTCTTTCTTTCTTTCTTTCTTTCTTTCTACCAGGGATCAAACTCAGTACCTTGCATTTGCCAGCAGGTACTTATGCCGCTAAGCTATCTCCCCAGCTCTCTGGTACCACATTGTATATTGGTTACTTTTCTTTCAATGTTGAGACAAAATATCTGATGCCCAAAATTGAGGGAAAAGATTTATTTAGCTCACGCTCACAGTTTGTGGAAGTTTCAGCCTATACTCAGCTGGCTCCAAGGCAGAGTGGTATGATTCAGGGGCAGCTGTTCATGGCTGCAGAAGGCAGCAAAAGCAGTAAGAGTCATGGCTGGGCATGGTGGCACGCACTTGTAATTCCACCACTCGGGAGGCTGACACAGGAGCCAGAAGGATCGCTGTGAGTGCAAGACCAGCCTGAGCTACAAAGTGAGCTCAAGGCCAGCCTGAACTGCATAGAGAGACCCTGTCTCAAAATGACAAAAAAAAAAAAAAAAA
>NW_004524655.1:6637502-6652047 GCF_000260255.1 Octodon degus
CTGGCATGTGGTGCTGGGGGATTGAACCACGGTCCCTGTGCTTTGCCAAGCTTGTTCCAAGTAGGTGCTTTAGACCACTGAGCCATCTCTCCAGCCCAGTTTTATTTTTTTTAAAGGGAATTAGTTTTGACTATAGTGAACTTAGGCATACTGAGGATAAATTAATTTTTCAGAAACTTTTAGAAGTGACTGAAAGTATTGTTAGAAGATATTGTTTTCTTTTTTCCTTGTGTTAAGAGGAGGTAGCTCAGCAGACTAAGCACCTGCTTAGGCAAGCACAGGGGCTGGGGTTCAATCCCTGGTACCACATGCCACATCGGCCCTGTCCCTGGGCCATGCTGAGCCAGCCACTGAGACCAAGTGTGGTGGCGCACACCTATAATCCCAGCGCTGGGGAGGCTGAAAACAAGCCAATGCAGACATGAATAAAAGTACCTGTACCAAATAAAAAATAAAAAATTATACATAAAAAAGGTTTATTTAGCTCATAGTTCTGAGGGCTCAAGGTCCCAGATCTGGTGGCATTCGCTTGGCTCCTGGTGAGGACACAAAGTCATGCATGAGAAGAGAAGCTCATATCCCAAAGCCGGAAGCCTGGGAGCCAAGTGCTCTTGTGTTGGTTTTTTTTTTTTTTTTTTTTAATAATTACAATTCTGCCAGCCAAATAGCTCAGCAGATTAAAGTGCCTGCAAGCAGGCACAGGGGCCGGGGGTGTGATCCCCGGGCCTGCCTGCTGGTCCTGCCCCAGGGCGTGCTGAGCCCGCAATTGAGACTGGGCGTGGTGGGGTGCTAATTCCCAGCTTGTGGGAGGCTGTAAGCTGGCAGATCACTCTGAGTCCAATCTAGTAGTGAGACCCTGAACACCTTCCCTGAAATACAAAATAAAAACAAATGAAACAACAAAAAACATTAAAACTATACAGAACTTCAAAACAAGAAAGGAAATGAGCAGTAATTGTTATACTGCGTGTTATCGTCAAAGCAGTTGTTCAGATTACCACACACAAGATGCAAAATCGGTTAAAAATAATAAAAAAAAGCAAAAATTAAGCATTAACTGTTCTTTCAATAAACCAGTGTCCTCTTTGTTTTTATTGATATATTTATGTTTGTGGGACTGAGGATGGAGCCCAGGGCCTGGTACATGCAGCCCTCACTAGGAGGAGGCTGGAGGAGGTGCATTTCATGAGCTGTTCATTTCTGGCACCCCAAGAGCAAAGGACCCAGAGTGAGGACTCGGGGCCACCACTCTGACTCCCCCCAGTTGCTTGCTCCCCTGTGTGTCCCCCTGGGATTTCAGGGTGTGGGGGCGCCCAGGGCTGGCAGCACTGAGCCAGCAGGTGAATTTGTGCCTCGGGCATGTTGTAGCATGCCCCCCCCTCCCCCGCATGCTGAATGTCACCTGCAGGAGCTTCCCAGAGGGTCAGTTCAGCAGGGTTGAGTGATTTCCTCCTGGGACGCAGATTGTCACAGAACTGCAGCAGCTCGTGTCCCGGTCAGAAGGACTTGCCAGTTGGTGACCATAACCACAAAGCCTGAGATTAATCACTATTTATGGGAGGGGCGTGTGAAATTTTTATAATCCAAAAGTAACTCTGATTATAAAGTTCCGCTCCCTCATGTCACAGTGGTGTGGGGACGAAGTCACAGCACTGTCCTTACAGCTGCCCTCCGTGCCTGCAAGTTTTGCATGCAGATCCAGCCATCCAAGGATTGAATACATTCAGGGGAAATAATTGCATCTGAACCTGGGCCCCTTTCTTGTCATCATTTCTTGCATGTGTGCATGGTATTGGGTATTGTAAGTCGTGTGGCCAGGACTTCATGCCCACAGGAGGATGTAGCGGGTGGATGTCGGTGGCACAGTGTGCGCCCAGCTTGCACAGCCCAGCTTGGACTGTCTCTAGTACCACAGATATACACAAGCAGATAAAGAAATGAGTAAGATAAAGTGCATGGGAGGACATGTGTAGGTTCTGTGCAAAGGCTGTAGTGTTTTACTTACAGGGCCATGAGCCCGTTTGCTTTGGTTCCCCTCTGGTTCTGAAGGACAGCTGTAGAGACAAGGGCTAATAAGCCAGTGTGGTGGTGCCTGCCTCTCACCCCAGCACTTGGGAAGGGAAGGCTGAGGAGGATCACGAGTTTGAGCCCACCCCAGACAATTTAATGACTTACAGAGACCTTATCTCAGAACAAAAAAAGGGATGGGGATATGGCTCAGTGAGAAGGCCCTCGGGTTCAGGCTCCAATGCACAAAAGAAAAAAAAGAAAGAAAAAAAAACAGCATCCCCTCCATCCTTTGCCCTATACCTGTTCCCCAAAGACGGTTGGTTTCAGTTGCCTCTTCCCTGACCTTAGGTTAGGTTCTGCTGGGTGGTCCATGTTTCTCAGGTGGAAAGCAGGCTGACAAGGGTGAAGGATTTGTTGTAGGTCAGCATGGGCAGAGCTGGTTAAGATTGTCTTCGATGCCAGCTTTCGTCCCACCCTGTACGCTCTGTGGCCTCGGCAGATTGCTTAACCCATCTGAGACCCAGTTGCCCCAGCTGTACTGTGAGGTTAACATAGAACGTTCTTCTCAGAGAACTTTCTATAGAGTCAAATGAGATGCTACACAGAAAGCGTGAAGTACTGTACACACTGGCCTATCATGGTCGAGGCCCAGGATGCAATTTCTTCTACTGCAAAACAAAACCGGAAGCACTTCGTAGAGTCTGGCAGGTGGGAGGAACTGGCTATTAACTATTACTGTTGTTATCCCCCAATCAGATATCCCAGGCTCAGTTGGACGTGGTTATGCTTCTCTGTAATCCCAGCTATTTGGAAAGCTGAGAAAGGGTCACGAGTTCAAGGCCAACCTGGGCAGCTTAGTGAGCCTGTGTCCCCAAAGGAAACAAAACAAAACACTGGGATCATCGTTCAGGGGGAGAGCATTTGCCTGTCTGCTTAAGGGCCTGGGTCCCATTCTGAATAACACACACACACACAAACACACACACACACACACACACACACCCCTCAAGCTCTTATCCATTCACTTTTTCACTGGCATCAGACATGTAACAGTGAGGAAAAATACATCGTTTCTGACTTCGTGGTCACATAGGAAGAAGAGCTTAGTCAAAATGAGCATCTTGATAAGAAATTCCAGCTGCCTAAGTACTGCAAAGGTGTGTGATTTAAGGATTTGACTTAAATGTGGCCAGAGGTGGCAGCCCACAGAGACAGTGCTCGTGCTGAGGTCGGCAGGACCACAGAGTGCTTTACTAACGTAGGAGGCAGCGTGTGCAAAGCCCATGGTGGACGGCAATGGTGTGCTTAGGGGACTGAAGGCCAGCGCGGCACGTGCTGCCCTGTGCCTTACCTCCCAGCCCTCTGAAGGCTTCCTGTGCCTTCTGCCTGTCTGCTCACTGGTGTGGCCGTGGGCAGAGAGGTGAACAACCTGGGGGGTGGTGTGGCGACAGGATGGTTGAGCAGCTGGGCTGGGACGTCAGCTTTTGGGCTGGGGCTCGGGCTGCAGGAGGCACACGTCCTGAGTGTCTGCAGGTGCTGGGTCAGGGCTGGAGGGGCTGGGCCCAGGGAGGGTTGGCACCAGCCCAGCAACCCCCAGGCTGTGACCTCCTTCCCTCCCTTACCAGGTGAAGAGGATGGGCGAGCTCGGGCTGCTGGCCATGGACGTGCCGGAGGAGCTCAGCGGGGCTGGCCTCGACTACCTGGCCTACTCCATCGCCATAGAGGAGATCAGCCGGGGCTGCGCCTCCACTGGCATCATCATGAGTGTCAACAACGTGAGCTTCCTGGGTCCCCGGGACGTGCCCTGCAGTCTCTGACCTGGGTCCCGTGGGTGGGCCTCTGGAGAGAGCAGGCCTTGAGGTGGCCTCCAACTGCCACCCACTTTCCTCTCAGTCTCTCTACCTGGGCCCCATCCTGAAGTTTGGCTCCCCAGAGCAGAAGCGGCAGTGGATCACCCCTTTCACCAGTGGCGACAAAATTGGCTGCTTTGCCCTCAGTGAACCAGGTACTGTGGCCTTGTGGGAGCTGAGGGGCTGTTGCTAGTCAGAGCAAGAGGAGAGGTTCTGGTATGGACCTCTGGGCCAAACTGCGGCTGCCTGGATCTTCCATGGAGAACATTCTGGCCCTGCCTGGGGTACGGGCAGGCAGGGGTCCTTTTAGCTACTGCACAGGACGCTGTGTCCTCTTGGACCAGTCTGGCAGCTTTGCGACTGCTGCAGCTGCACCCTGGCTTGGGAGCCCAGTTGCAGGGTGGGGCTGGGTCACCAGTGCTGGGTCCTGAGTTTGTGTGTGGGGCAGGGAACGGCAGTGACGCTGGAGCTGCATCCACCGTAGCGCGCGAGGACGGGGACTCGTGGATCCTGAATGGCACCAAGGCCTGGATCACCAATGCCTGGGAGGCCTCGGCCACTGTGGTCTTCGCCAGCACCGACAGATCCCTGAAGAACAAGGTGGGGTAGGGCGACCAGGCGGACCATCTGGTCCTGATGGGAACTGCCCTGCAGCACCCTTCCTGCCCTCCCTCCTGCCCCCCGCTTGCTGCACCATCCCTGAAGCCAGCAGGGGATGGGCCTGGCCTGGCTGAGGGAGCCCAGGGAGGGCCTTGGAGCTCATGTCTGGACTGTTGGAATCAGGGTGGGGCAGCCATCAAGAAAGTCACTTGGCATCCTGTGGCTTTCAGGGCATCAGTGCCTTCCTGGTTCCCATGCCAACACCTGGCCTAACGCTGGGGAAGAAGGAGGATAAGCTAGGCATCCGGGCCTCATCCACAGCCAACCTCATCTTTGAAGACTGTCGCATCCCCAAAGAGAACCTGTTGGGGGAGCCAGGGATGGGCTTCAAGATAGCCATGGTGAGCCCGGCCGGGGGCGGCACCTTGGGGCCAGGCCCTGTACTCCAGCCCATAACCACTGACCGAGTGGTCCCCACAGCAAACCCTGGACATGGGCCGCATCGGTGTCGCCTCCCAGGCCCTGGGCATTGCCCAGGCTGCCCTGGATTGTGCCGTGAACTATGCTGAGAACCGCAAGGCCTTTGGGGCACCCCTCACGAAGCTCCAGAGCATCCAGGTAGCCAGGGACCGATCAGGAACTGGGCCTAGATGCCAGGGAGGGAGGCCCAGCTTTTGCCCTTCTGGCCCCTTTCTTTCTGACCTGCCCTGGGATGGGGCGGGCACCTGCTCACAGTGGGGCTGGGCTGTTGCAGTTCAAGCTGGCCGACATGGCCCTGGCTCTGGAGAGTGCCCGGCTGCTGACCTGGCGTGCTGCCATGCTGAAGGACAATAAGAAACCTTTCACCAAGGTGCCTGGGGCAGGAAGGGACCCTTCGGGGAGGGGTCTGCCTGGGCAGAGGTGGGCTTGTGTGTTCACTTTGCCAGGGCTAAGCCCCCACAGGCCCACCCCTGCTGAGGGGCGGAGCTAGGGCTCCCCAAAGTGAAGTTGCTGACTGCCATCCCTGCTGGTTAGGAGTCGGCCATGGCCAAGCTCGCTGCGTCAGAGGCCGCAACTGCCATCAGCCACCAGGTGAGCATCTGCCCTGCGTGGATGCGGCCCTTGCCCTGGCTGAGCCTTCGTGTGGCTGACTGTGTGCAGTCGTTCCTTGTGTTTGTGGAATCTTGTGCCCCTGAGCCCCTGCTTTCTATTTTAGACGATTCAGATCCTGGGCGGCATGGGTTATGTGGCAGAGATGCCAGCTGAGCGGCACTACCGTGATGCCCGCATCACCGAGATCTACGAGGGCACCAGTGAGATCCAGAGGCTGGTGATCGCCGGGCACGTGCTCCGGAGCTACCGGAGCTGAGCTCCTTGGAGGGCACTGGCGCCCCCTGCCAGCCTTGAACTGTAGAAAAGGGGCCGAACCGTGTGGCCTTAACCCTTGTGTCTGCTAAGTCCTTGGGCACTGACCTGTCCTCTTGGCCCCCTCAGGCTGGGCCCAGCTTGGTGCCTGACCTGCACACTGGCTAGAGGGGCTCTTCTGGTCTCTGGTCACCCAGATGAAGCGGCTGGGGAGAGCGTCTCGGGGAGAGGAGGGTGAGCCCTTTCCACCTGTGGCCGAGGGCCTCATCCATCTTTAGCGTGGATGCCAGGCTCTGCTACCTCCCTGTACCAGCCAGCAGGGCCTCACTCTTCCAGAAGTGGCCTTGGGGAGCAGGAGGGCCTGGCATTTTGGCCAGGTCACAATATAAGAGGGTGAGAAGTTGGGGCTGGGGGTCCTAGTCTCCAGAAGTCGTGTTCCTGGGTTGTGGGGCTGCTCTGCAAAGGGCAGATGGGTGTGGTGTGTGGTCTGAGGTCACTGCGGGGAGCTGACTTGCAATAAAGTGTACCTGTCCTGCCCCAAGCTGGATCTTTCGTCTGCGAGCCCTGCTAGTGCACTGTGTGCAGGTCAGCACCCTGGCCACAAGGCTGGGCCAGGGAGGCAGGGCTGCCCAAGAAGGCAGCTTAGGAGGGTGTGGACCTATGACCTGCTGGCCTTGGTGGCATCTGGATTGTGACCAGAGGCAGATGGGAATGATGGTGCTAGACTGGGCATGGGCAGGAGCCAGACTGTCGAGGGCCATGAGACCTAGGGAGGAAGTGGGGACCTGAAAGGCTTTCACTTTTAACTGCAGGAGGGGCTGAATCCAAGGCCTTCATGCTAAACTGCACAACAGTGTTGGTGAGTCGCTCAGATCAGGCTTCAGCTGTTGATCCTCCTGCTTCAGTCTCCTAGAGTGCTGGGAGGACAGGCATGCAGCAGCACCCCAAGTTTAATGTTCAGTGGTCCAGGGTGCTGGCCCTGAGCCCAGGGGTCTGGCTTTGGGCTGAGGCCACGAGCGAAGAAGCTGGGAGAGAAAACTGCAGCAGAGCTCAGAGGCGGGGAAGCCCCTGGCTAGGCAGGAAGGAAACTGCCGGCATTGACATTGCCGTAGGTCTCTGGAGGAAGAGCTGCCCGTGAGCCTGTGAAGCCAGCATATGGGGACGTGGAGCAACCTGCAACCACTGCGTAGGAGAGCGATGCCAGGTGCCCGCGCCTTGGCCTGCACCTGGGAGCCGGCGTGAGGGTGCCGAGCAGGGCTCCAGTTTAGGCCCTGATTGCTCCCAGCTGCGGGCTCCCTCGGGTGGGGCGTGTTTCCTGGCTAGGGAGGTGCCTGAGGCTCCCGGCAGCTATGCTCCTTGTCCTTGTACCAGGCAGTGGCCTGGCACCTTGCGAAGGTGTCCTGGCTCCAGGGCAGTGTGTGTAGGGCCTTGGTCCTAACTCACCCTCTTGGGGTCTCCTAGACCTGCCCACCCCTGCCCTGGTCCCCACCTAAGTGCCATTGAACGGTAAGGTTGCCTCATCTCACTTGGAGTTACATGGCATTCTGTCGCTGTCTGTGTCCCAGTTCCACACAGGGTTCCTGTGAGCCCAGGAGCTGTGGGGAGACGGTTTTCAGAGGGCTCCACGGCCTCTCCAGCCAGGTGGCCTGGCTCTTGTGGGGTGGGATCCAGATCCCTTAGGGGAGGGTTCGTCTCATTTCTCCTGGTACCAGTGCATGGGGATGGCAAGAGGTTTGGCGCCAGAGAGGAACAGAGGGAGCCCAAGTGGCACCTGTGACCTCAGGACCGAGTGGACCCTGCTCAGGACTCAAGCCCCACCTCGCTTGGTGCTCAGGTGCCCCCCTCAGGGTCCATCCTGTCCTCCGAGAAGCAGAGCCCAGCAGGGAAGGGGCTAGCTGTGGCAGGTCTGCTGTCCCAGGAGCCCAGCTGGGTGTCCCCTCTCAGCCTTGGTAGAAGGCGGGGCCTGGAGGCCACATTGCTGTCCATTTCTCGGTGGGGTAACTGAGGGTCTGGGCCGAGGTCACCTGCTTACTAGGCTTTAGGAGCTGTCCTCAGTTGGAGATCTGCAGCTTATTTTTTGAGACAGGGTGTCACTAGGCAGTTCAGGCTGGGCTTGAGCTCATTTTGTAGCCCAGGCTGGTCTCAAACTCAACAGTCCTCCTGCCTCAGCCTCCCCAGTGCTGGGAGTCCTGTTCAATTTTACTAGACTTTGCCAAACTGCGCTTCTCAGTGACTGGACCACGAGACAGCAGTGTCTCTTGAGTCTGCATTCCCTGCATTCCTTGGTATGTCAGGTTTCACAATTTTTCTCGACTCTTGTTCTCCAGAACGTGCACCTCTTTTCATGCATTTATTGGCCATTCTGCTTTCTGCAGTGATTTGCCATTCATGATCTTTGCCTGCTGCCTCTGTGGGCTGTTTGTCGCTTCCTTACTGACTTGTGTTTGTCCTGTGTGTGTAGCCTGGACGCTAATCAGCTGAATAGTTGCAAAGAAGACCATATAGCGTGTGGCTTTCCTTGTTAGGACCAGTGACATTTTAATGCTCACTCTTTAAACAGTTTCAAAAGTTTTGCGAATACTCTGCAACCACTTCAAATCCACACTCCTGGGTGAAGAGTCACTTGCCTTCCTGGGGGTGGCTCGGGGGTCCCTGTACCTGCAGAAACATCTCATGTGCCTGACGCCCCCTTCCTGCACACTCCCTGATGTGGCTTCCTGTTTCCACTCTGCATCTTCCGCTGGTGCATTCAAAGGACTCAGTCCTCAGCTGGCTCAGACACGCAGCGGGCAGTTAGACCTCCTGTCCTTCCAGGTTGCTCTAAAATCTCCACCCGCCCCAGCTGCTGGGCCCCAGGCTTCACCATAGCAGACGCTAGCAGGTGCTGTGTATTTGGGTCTTGAATTTCTGTGGAGGCCTAGGTGTTAAGGGCTTGGGCCCCTGGGTGGTGCTATTTGAGGTGGTGGAACCTTTTAAGGGATGGGTTGTGACCTCCAAGGGGATTTTTATTTTTTTTGAGACGGGGTCTCCCTATGTAGTTCAGGATGGCTTTGAACTCACTTTGTAGCCCTAGTTGGTCTCAGGCTTGCAGCGATCCTCCTGCTTCATCCTTTGGACTGCTAGGATTACAGGTGTGTACCACCACACCTGACTCAAAGGGAATTTTGGTTCTCCTGCCTCAGCGTCCCAAGTAGCTGGTAATATACATATGTTCCGGTATGCTGGCTACAGTGACAGCTATTCCTATTTTCTTTGTCACAGGGATGTTCCTGGCAGCATTCCTTTACCCCTGGCTGGGCTTGTTAGTGCTGAGGATTACAGGACTGTGCCACCACACCTTATCACCTACAGCGGTGTCCTGTAGCAGAGACAGGAGGACTGTTTGCCTTTTCTAGGCTATTCAGAGTAGGTGATCTAGTGAAAGCTCTTCGACCTAACAGAAAAACATAGAAATGGACCTACAAAATATATCAGCCTTAATCTATTTTTTAAAAAATTTGTCAACTGCCGTTTTCCCCCAGATGTTGCAGTAGCGGGGTCCTTCAGCCCCCTGCTCCTTCCTTCAGCCCCCTGCTGTTGAGGCAAAGGAAAGCAGAGTGAGGGAAAGAACCCAGGTGAGGCCCCTAAGATCTGTGGAAGGCAGCTGGGGACAAACTTGAGTCCTGCAGCCCCAAGCCGGGCGTGCCTTTTGCCTTTGCATTGGCCGGAAGGGCCTTTGAGCTCAGTGACAGCACAGCCAGGTTCATCGCCCGAGAGGAGGCCACAGGGCCAGCAAGGAAAGCCAGGTGAGTTGGGACCTGCTGCTGCAAGAGTGGCGTGTCGCCTTTTCTCCCGGGCCACTCCCCGCTGGTGTGTGAGCTGAGCAGTCCCAGAGCAGCGTTCTTACAATGTGGTCACCTGTTGCCTTCCTGCTGTGGCCAGGGTCTCCAGGCCATCAGACTCCAGAGCAGGTCGCAGGTCATACCGCGTCTTCACGTTTCCATCCGCGCGTGCCTGGCAAACTGTCGCCCGCGGCCCCCGGCCCGTGTCACCGTGAGCAACTGTGGGAACCTGCGCAGAGCGCCTGGAGTCAGCCGGGCCCAGGCCTGCTTGCAAGAGACAGGCGGCAGGAGCCTGGGCTCTGACCGTGGTTCGTTCTTAGAGCTCTCAAATGTTCAGGGCCTGCTAATTTTTTTTCCCCATAGAAATTGAATTATAACCATTAAAGTCCCCACATTCTAAATACATGGCTTTTGGGAATGTCCCCACGCTGCTGGGCTTGAGCAAGAGAGTGGCAAGCAGCGCGCGCGGATCAGAGGAGGGAAAGTCCCGACTCCTGCGGCCCGGACTTTCCTAGGGCCCGAGGGACTCTCCCTGACCTGCCTCGGGAGGTGGGGTCTTGCTGCACAAAAGTGTGCACTGGCCCCAGGCTCCTCCGGCCTCTTTTTCAACCAGCACCCCAACGGTATCCACGATCTGATGCTGTGAACTCTTTAGAGTGACCTTTTTTTTTTTTTCACCCAGCATTTTGTTTGTGAGATGTGCCCCTGTTATCAACTATGGTCACTGGTTCATTCTTTTTCTTACATAGCTCTGTATTCATTATATGAATACTGTATTCCAGTTTGCCTGTTCTATTGTTGATGGATTCTCAGCCTGTTGTTTGCAGGTTTTTGCCTACAAATAAAGCTGACAGGAATTTTCTTTCTCCTTCTCCTTCTCCTTCTCCTTCTCCTTCTCCTTCTCCTTCTCCTTCTCCTTCTGCTCCTGCTTCTGCTCCTCCTCCTCCTCCTCCTCCTCCTCCTTTCTTCCTTCTTCCTTCCTCTCCTCCTCCTCTTCCTTCGTCTCTTTTGAGACAGGGTCTTGCTACACAGTTCAGGCTGGCCTTGAGCTCACTTTGTACCCTAGGCTGATCTCGAACTCGCAACAATCCTCCTGTGTCAGCCTCCCAAGTGCTGGGATTACAAGCTGCCAGTCATGGGGTACACACAGGTGTAGCAGGGATGGCCTTCGCTTTTCCACAGTGATTGTACCAATCAGTTTTTCCTGTGACCCACGGTGCAGACACTTGAAACTCTGTTCTTTGAGGGCAGAAATAATTGCTTTCTGAACTTGTTCTAACTTAATGGTTTATTCTGGTTGCTTGTTTTGTTTTACCATTTGTAGGATCAATCTTGTTCTTTTTCTAGAAAACAAACCATTTATGTGGACTTACCTAGTTTATCAGTTTAATTCGTAGAGGTGTTGATATGTAATATTTTAAAAATATTTTCATTTTGCATTTTTTCTAAAAGTAAAATGCACAAAGATTAAATAACTCTGGGTATGTAGTGCAGTGTTAAGAGTACTTGCCTAGGGGCTGGGGAGATGGCTCAGTGGTCTAAGGCACCTACTTGGAGCAAGCTTCACAAAGCACAGGGACCGCGGTTCGATACCCCAGCACCACATGCTAGCCAGCCCCGCCCCCTGGTGGGCTGAGCTGGCCACACACACACACACACACACACACACACATAAATAAATAAATAAATAAAATTTTAAAAAAAAAAAAAAAGAAAGAGTACTTGCCTAGCGGGTTTTTTGATCCCTGGACCACCAAAAAAAAAAAAAAAAAAGGAAAAAGATTAAATAGTCTGTATTACAAGTTTGTAGCAAAAACATCAGCCTTCTGCCTCATCAGACTTTTTCAGTTTTTATGTTTTTCAAATATATCCATTATGCACAAATCTATTAGTTATTCTATTTCTAGATGTATGAGTTTGGGGCTCTGTGCGCCGGTACCCCAGCCGTAAAGGCTGTTTATGGAGCTTAGCGCTCCGCTCCGTGCGCCTCCCACAGCCCTTGCGCATCCTCCTCCTCCTCCGTGTCCTGGTTTCCGGCTGCGTCAGAGCTGTGCGCCTTTATTTTGCTCGCGCTGGCACTGTCCTGGCTGAGCCAAATAGTGGGTTTTGGGCCTAACTTCTTTGTTTTTGTAATTTTGTTTTTTTCCTCAATGATTGCTTCGTTTTTCTGTTTGCTTACTTCTAAGTGTGTTGTGACTTTTCACAGTTCCTTCAGAAGAAGGGAAAACCCCTCCTGACGTTGTTCATGTGAATAGCCACTGCGCAGCCTCCAAATTGCAGGCGTCTCTTGATGTCCCCACAGGAGGCTGTTGTTGCCCCAGGACCAGACCTGAGGGCGGATGGAAGGAAGCCCTCAGGGAGGTGTGTTTGAGGCGGGCCAGCAGGACGGAGCCCCGTCAGACAGACAGAGAGACGCCAAGTGGGGAGAGCAGCCAAGTGGGGAGAGCAGCAGAGGTAGGGTGGACCGTTCTAGACTGCGCTGAGGTCTATGGAAGCTTCCTCCCCCTCCCCGCTTTTTGAGACAGGATCTCACTGTGCAGCTCAGACTTTGAGCTCACTGCATAGCCCTAGCTGGGTTTGAACTCACGGTGATCCTCCTGCCTCAGCCTCCTGAGTGCTGGGATCACAGGTGTGCGCCACCATGGCTGGCCTGAACTTTCTTCAGAGCTGCCAGGGAATCTCAAAGCCTGAGGTGGCTGTCAAAAGAGTCCTGGGTGTCCTGGGCACTGCTGTGCCTCAGTAATGCTGCGGATGGCAGACGCAGCCCGCACAAGCTGGAGGGCGGTTTCACAGCTCAGCCTGGGCTCCTGGTCCCAGCGGAGGGCCATGGGGAAGCTCAGAGGATGCAGGCTGGTGCGGTGAACTCGCTTCCTGCACGCAGTGGCCTTTGGCATTATACTCATCTACTCTCCGTCCTCAGTTTCTCCTGCCCCAGCAATCACTGGGCAGGTGGCGCTTCTCTGCTGGTGGAGTGAGCAGGATGCTACTTCTGAAGACCGCGAGTGCCACTGATGGTTGTACGCCTCTGTCCAGGACTGCTGCCCCTGCCTGTACCCTGGTACGGAGGGGTGACTCACTGTATCCCCCTTGTTTCTCCTGTCCCCACTGTGCAAGAGACGCTTCACCATCTCTTGCCCCATGACTGTCCCCAAGATGCAGGTCTCCTGGTTCTCCTGCTGCTGCTTGGGCAGCTGGCCCTGTTGGCAGGATTCTCGCTGGTCCCCTTTGATGACCAGGTCATCCAACTCTGCGGAGCTATCAGTTATGGCGGGGGAAACAGGACAGCAAATGGTGCACTCTGGTTTCTCCTCTTCGTTTCACTCAAGACTTGAGCATCCTCTTTGGGGACACGGACTAGACAGAAGGCTGACGGCGCCTGCCCTTCAGGGCATCTCCATGGTGACACCTCAGCCCCAGAAAAATGCTCAGTAATGGGGCCGGGGAGATGGCTCAGTGGAATAAGTGCTTCCCTGGAAAGTGCAAGGGTCTGAGTTCAACTCCTGGTTCCGCAAAAACAAAAAAAACCCTCAGTACCAGGTTTCATCACGCAAACTGTACATGCGCCATGATCAGTGTACCCCACGGATCAGACAATAGTTACATGTCAGTGAAGGATGGAAAGACAGCCTGGGCATGGGGCTCGGTGGTAGAGCATTTGCCTACGTGTACAAGGCCCTGGGCTTGATCCCTGATGCCATACATACACAAGAGGTATCCATCCATCCATCCACGTATGTTTGTATAGATAGATGTAAAGTCTGTGTGTACACAGATATGAGTGTGCATATGTGCGTATATATGACTATACATATATTCCCTAGCTTTTTTTTCCTCCCTGTCTTTTTGAGACAGGGTCTCACTACACAGTCCAGGCTGTCTTGAACTCACTTTGTAGCCCAGGTAGACCTGAAACTCAAAGTGATCCTCCTGCCTCAGCCTCCGAGTGCTGGGATTACAGGCCTGTGTCACCATGCCCAGCCTTCCCTAGCTTTATTTTACTAAGGCCCGGAAGCGACATTACCCCGATAGTAATAAATACAACTAGCAACCAAAATGATCCATCCGTCTCCTCTATCTGAAGTGCTTCAGTGCTGAGGCATGAAATGCGAGACCACGTGTACCTACCTTCCTGCATCCTTCAGTTTCAGTGAGTTTGCTTCCCCAAGAAGCTGAGCCCCTCCCCCGCCGACTTTCTTGCGCTCCATCACCAGTCTTAGACTTTATTTTTTTTATTTTTTTTGGTGGAACTGGGGATTGAACTCAGGCCTTTGTGTTTGCCAGGCGAGCACTTATTCAACGGAGCTATCTCCCCAGCTACCAGTCTTAGACTTTAAAAAAAAATTATTAACACAAGGGCTGGCCAGATATCTGAACGGTCTAAAGTGCCTGCTTAGGCAGATGCGGGGACCAGAGTTCGATCCCCAGCCTGCCATGTCAGCCCCGCCCCCAGAGCGCGCTGAGATAGCGACTGAGACCAGGCATGGTGGCGCGTGCCTGTAATCCCAGCGCTTGGGAGGCTGAAAACAGGAGGATCACTATGAGTCTGACCTGTGTAGTGAGACCCTGTACTAAGCACATTAAAAAATAAAAAGTTATTAACATATGCTGTCCATATTTAAGGAGGTCCTTGTTACGTTTGCATGCATGCGTGCGTGCCTGCGTGCGGTGAGCACCGGTGAGACCCGGCCCCTCATTGGGGAACCTGCTGCTTAATTTCTGGCGCCCAGCTTTGCACCTCACGCAGCTGGTGCTCAAATATTTGCTGAGTGAATGACTTCAGAAGAGAACAGGGAGAGCTGCAAATTCAATTGGGAAGGTGTTTAATTCTTTTTTAAAAAAAATTTTTTATTTATGTGTGTGTGTGTGTGTGGCCAGCTCAGCCCACCAGGGGGCGGGGCTGGCTGGCATGTGGTGCTGGGG
>NW_004524655.1:6652147-6668059 GCF_000260255.1 Octodon degus
CTGTGCTTTGCTAAGCTTGTTCTAAGTAGGTGCTTTAGACCACTGAGCCATCTCACCAGCCCCTTAATTTATTCTTGATTCTAACACTGGGGTGGTTTTATAAAGACTCAAGCACAAGTCCTCTTAGTGCGGGGTCAGAATTATGCTTTGTTTTTCTTTTATTGTGTTGACTGTAAAAAGCCTGGAGCTTTTCTTTACAGGAACAGAATAAACAATGACCAGTTTCCTAGGCCAAAAGCAGGGAGGGATTGTGACACAAAGGAAGTAGTGCTCCTAGTGTTTTAAGTTACAGAGTCTGAACATACACGGGTAACAAAAACAGAGCAATTGATACAGGAAAATAAAAGCCAGGACTTAGAAGGGGGAGCGGTTCCAGCATTCTTTTTTTCCGCTGCAGACAGGGTCCCGGCTCTCCTTCCTAAGCCTCCCGGCAGGGATCACAACCAGGCTGTAGCTGGTGATGTGGTCTGTGATGCAACCCGTGGTCACCTGGTCACGGTGCTCTCCCATGCCACCTCTGCAGTCATGGGTGAAGCCTTGTGGACTCAGCATCTGTGAGCCTCCAGAGTGTTAGGTGTGTGCTCCAAGTTTGGACTTGGCCCTCCCCAGCATGACAGGGGTCAGTCACCCTGCTGCCAAGTGTAACAGTCAATGCCAGTTACAGTTGAGTTCATAGACCAGGGTACCCTGGCCAGGACTGCAGTCGGCTTGTTAGTACCTGACCATGAGCTGCTCTACCAAGGGCAGGGGCTAGGAAGCCTTGGAGGATCACTGTTCACTCAGGTCCTGTCTCCAGCCATCCTTGAAATGTGTTATTCCTCCTGCCAGCATAGCCACTGAGTATGTGGCTGTTCCTTCTTCCTGGGGGTTAGAGGGGTTTTCATGACAGATGCCTTTGCCCTGGTGTTGCACGGTCCTGCTCCCCAGGGACAGGGGGACCTTTTCAATGAGTTGCAGGTCATAGGCTCAGGTCCTAGCACTAAGTCACAGAAGAGTCTCTTGAGATTTAAGTGTGTGACAGATCCCCAGTCACCTCAGCTGAAGCTCCTAATATCCTATGATCTAGGAAAGATCTGGAGATGACCTGCTTGTATATGATGCAAATCCCAGCACCCCAGGGAGTTCTTGAGAATTTCATTCCAACAGAAACGCTGCCAGCGAGGACAGAATGGAACAGAGGGATTGCAGAATGAGTGAAGGATGTCAAACCCTTTCAGAATTGTACAGTTAGGAAAAAGAACTGACAGAACTGCTCAGGGACAAGCCTGTTCTCACTATGAAAAGGAAGGGTTGGACAGGGTGGTCAGCATTCTGGAAGGCTGAGGCAGGAAGATCCCAAGTTTGAATGCAATCTGGGCAATTTAGTGAGACTCTGAGGCTCAGTGAGCTTCACTCCTCAGTCCTAGGGGAAGCAGGAAGAAAAGGGAAAGGAAAGGAAAAGAAGGAAGAGAAACTTGGACTAAATATATATACACTGAGACAGGGTCTCGCTTTGTAGTCCACACTGGCCGTCTCCTTGCCATGCAGCTAGCCTAAATTAGCCTGAACTCATGATCCTCCTGCCTCAGCCTACAACATGCTGGCATTCCAGGAGTGGACTCTCCCACCCCCAAGCAAAACTTTGAATGTTAATTCTAACTTTGTAACATCAGTTTCCATTAATTGCCTTTTCAATATGGACTTGATTTTTACTGTACATATATGGTAATTTTAAATTACTATTTAATAATTTTAGATTATAGTAATTTTCAATTGTATCCTAGATACTATGAATAATATATATTGCAGGAATTGTGAAGTTTTATATTTTTATTTATTTTTAAGTAGGCATTTTAGCTCGGCTGAAATCAAAAGTTGAAACTGGTTTCTCTGTGATATGCAACAGCTGAAATTTCTCTGAGTTCTGTTGGCCTTTTCTGGCCTGCCTAGAGTCTGTTCCAAATATGTTAGCGATTGGAGATTTGGGCAGAGTTCACACAGGATGTGGGGTGTGCCCCCCCTTTCTGAGATCTATCCCCTTTTCACGTGCTGGGTTTATTCTGAACTGTCCCCTCCGCCCCCCCCCCCCAGTCCTAGGAATTAATCCAGGGCCTTTGCACTGAGCTACATCCCCTGTTATTATGTATTTCTATGTTATTTTATTTTTTTGAGACAGGGAATCACTAAGTTTTCCAGGCTGAGCTTGAACTCATGATACTCCTGCCTCAGCCTCCCAGAGGGCTGGGATTCCAGGCATGTGCCACCACACCTGGCTCTCGCCAAGCTTTACCTGTATGACATGGTGCCCACTGAGACCTGTCCTCAGACAAAACACACCAATAGGAAAGTCACTCAGTGCCATTCCCTCTAGCTGCAACCTCGCCCGGGTCTCCGGAGTTGGGTCTCTTCACCACCTTGTGGTAGTTACATTCTGTTGAGAATTTAGCTGTCACTTGCAGGGAGGTTGGGTGGAAAGGAGGCGCTGGTCTTCCATTGTTGGAGGTAGAATTCATTGCCACTGAGAATATATTTTCTATATATTTTAAAGTTATTTTTAAGCTGGGCAGCAGTAGCACCTGCCTGTGAGGGGGAGGCAGGAGAATTATCAAATTAAGCCCAGTTCAGGCAACTGAACAAATGACCATGACCCTGACTCAAAAAATAAAGGGGAGCCGGCCACATAGCTCAGTGGACTAAAGTGCCTGCTTAGGCTGAGCAGGGACCGGGATTCAATCCCCGGTGTGTGCCGGCCCCGCCCCTGGGGCACCCTGAGCCGGAGATTGAGACTGGCTGTGGAGGCGTGTGCCTGTAATCCCAGCACTTGGGAGGCTGAAAACAGAGGGATCACTGTGAGTCCGATCTACGTAGTGAGACCCTGTAGACCCTATACTAAATACAAATATAAATAAAAATAAAGGGGAACATAGCTCAGTGTGAAGGACTGGGCTGAGTCCCTAGTAACTGCAGGGTCCAAACCAGAAGTTATTTGTAGCAGGAGGACTGGTTCGAATAACCAGAATAGCACTTGACAGTTGTTTTCAAATCAGCATTATGGGATTCATAACTTTAACACTGAAATCTAGTTCTTCAAATCCTGCAAAGAGGTTCAACTTGCGCAGGTCCGGCCCTCTGGGGGCATGAGTCCTGCTCCCCATGCCCACCGCGTCCCAATCTGTCCTGCGATCTGCAATCAGCATTGTCTTCCACACGCTGTGGCAGCTTAACTGCGGAGGAAACTGGCCACGAGGTGCTCTGGGTAGCCCTTGTCAGCCCAGCCACGCAGCTGAAGCCCAGCTCTCCCCTGCTTCCCACAGGACCTGCAGTCTCCCACTCCAGCAGCCACCCCAGCTACAGAAACTGCCCACAGCTCTCCGTGATCGCCACAGACAGCTCTACAAACCCAGCTGTGTTTTCATAATCTGGGCAATCTGCACTGGACCAGTAGGCAGGAAGACTTGGGCAGACTATCTGACCTTGAGACTCAGTTTTTTTGGCAGAAAACTCAGGCCCTTGTGCTTGCCAGGGAAGTGCTTATTCTACTGAGCCATCTCCCCAGCCCTCCGAGACTCAGTTTTCAGGCCTATGTGATGGGTGAAATTTTCCCTGACTAAGGGTACCATGATATCAGAGATCTGAGATAACCGACCACCGTTTTGGACCACAACACATGTGGAGAAGACAAGGGCAGAGGCTGTTGAATGCATACCTGTATTTCTAAAGGTAGAGGTCATTTCTAATTCTGTGAGGAGGTGGTGGTTAGGGACACTTGCCACTTCCTACTGGTGATCTTGGAGGCCTGGTGAGTCCTGGTGACAGGAATTGGCACCTGTTGTAAAGAATCGTTGGAAGGCACTAACTAATATCCCCTGTGTGGCTGTCATGGGCCAGGCTCCTCAAAGCTCGAGTTCAGCCTGCCCTAGCCCCAGTTTGCTTTGGATCACATTGATGTCCTTTCTTCCAACTTCACATCCGCTTCAAGTGTGCTAAGCCTGGTAGCTGTGTCCTCAGGCAAGTTGTCAGGAGGAAAGTTGGATGGGGCTGAACTGAGGACAAAGCCCTGGCCACCCTCCAGGTTACCCAGGGCATCTTTGGCTGGTGTGGGAGGGCATTCAGCCAGTTTTAGTACCCCCGGGCCCTGACTTTTTCCCTTCGTCCCAGGGGACAGAATTTCCCAAGTACTCTGTTGGAATCTCCTGTCTGGTCTGGGTACTGTCTGTCTCTGATCTGATGCAGGCTGACTTGAGCCAAGGGGGTTAGTCCCTTGCTCTTTATTCTAACGTAGGCTGGGAGTGTAGCCCACAGAGCCCTCTGAGCTAAGGGTGTTCAAGAAAAGTCCTGTCAGCTCATGGTGTGGCTCCATGGTGAAGCACTGACTTGCCTAGCGAGTACAAGGCACCTGGGTTCCATCCCGAGCGCCCCCCATCCTACACCCTTGGTGATTTTTCTGACTACTAATACAATCCCGCCAATGGCTGCCAGGAAGATTAGTTTGACAGTGTACTGAACTTTTTCCATAAAACAAGCAGCGGGGCTAAGGTACGCTATAGGTAGGAGGCTCTTGGTGTTGAGCCTGTCAGCAGAGGCCTGTCAGCCCAACTAGTTGGGAGGCTGAGGCACAAGTTTGAGGTCAGCACGGGCAACTCAGCAAGGTACTGTCACAAAATAAAATACAAAACTGGGCATGGTGGTGCACACCTCTCATCCTGGCACTTGGGATGCTGAAACAGGAGGATTGCTAGGAGTTCAATGCTAACCTGGGCTACACGGTGAGAATGCCTCAAAAGTCCAAAAACCAAACAAAAGGAACAAAACAAAACAAAAAGGGTTGGAGGTAAAGGTCAGTGGTAAGAGCATTCCTGTGGTCCACTCCCAGTGTCACAAAAACAAAAACAGGTTCCTGAGCGGCTTCCTGCGGCTGGCGTCTCCAGCCCGGGAGCTGGGCCTTCCCTGTCATGGCCCCCAAGTGCCAGTCTTCGTTCGCTCACCCCTCTGACCAAGAAGGCCCGACCATCTCTGGGCCCCAAATCTGAGGCCATGTCGGCCTCGCCGAGCTTGCCCAAGGGAGAAAAAGAATAGCAAGAAACAACCCAACACACTGATGAAGGACAAAATGAAACGGACGTAATGAACAGGCCAGTGAGGAGGTACTGTGGGGAGAACGGAAATATAACAGACTCCGCCAACCAGTTTTTCTGGAAAGGTCCCAATGGATTGCCAAAAGCCCCAATATTTGGGTCGCACCGCTTGCTCACCATCCCCAGGTGTGTGCATCACTTGGGAGGGAGGCACGGAGCACTGCATTACTTGACCAGAGTCGAAGGGACGGAATTTGAAGATATCCAATCAGTTTACAGAATAGGCATTTATTTATTTATACGTATTTAGTACCAGGTCTACAGGGTCTCACTATACGATCCTACTCGTAGTGATCCGCCTGTGTTGGTTTCCCAAGTGCTGGGATTACAGGCGCGCACCACCACGCCCAGTCTCAATTGCTGTCTCAGTGAGCCCCGGGGTGGGGCCGGCGCGGCAAGTTGGGGATTGAACCCTGGCTGCTGCGCTCTGCCTAAGCAGAAGCCCGCTGGCTATTTTCACTTTTTTTTAAAAAAATTCTGCCAGTGTCATTTTATTTTTTAAATTTTATTTATGTGTGTGTGTGTGGCCAGCTCAGCCCACCAGGGGGCAGGGCTGGCTGGCATGTGGTGCTGGGGGATTGAACCGTGGTCCCTGTGCTTTGCAAAGCTTGTTCTAAGTAGGTGCTTTAGACCACTGAGCCATCTCACCAGCCCCCTATTTTCACTTTGATGAAAATCCTTATGTTGGAAACAAAGTTCTCTCCAAAGAATCTCATCTGAATGAGAGTGGTGATCTCTCTTCTTCTAAGTCCACTGAAATCGAATGGCAGTGTGGGAGGGATGTGATGAGACACCCAAGTCGAATTCAGAATTGAGCCAGTGGGAAGAGGTGCTCAGGAGCCGGAGAGCCTGAGCGTCCCGATGCGGCGCACATGCGGCGGGGCGTCATGGGAGACGGTGATGGATGCCAAGCCCATTGCAGTGCTGCTTGGCTCCTGGTGTGGCTGACGGGGAAGGAGAAGAAGAGGATGGTGAAGAAGGGAGAGGGGGATGACGGAGATGACTGGCTGAACACTGACGGGTGCCAGCCTCCTTGTTTTTCTGATTTTCTCCAATCCCTAGGAGCGAGGTGCTGTCCTTCCCCGCCTGGTGCTCCGGGGCCCTGTTCTTGAGGCCTGTCCTCAAACACCGTGGTTCTCTGCTTCCTTTGTGGGGCAGGAGCAGAATGCAGTGGGGAAAGGATCTCCACAGCCTCTGTTCTCAGTTCATTTCGAGCCCCTCCGTCCCCACAGACTTTTGGGAACCAGCGCCAGCGTGCTCTGTGGGAAACAGAAAACTGCCCTTCGCTCTGTTGGAAGCCAGAGAGGGTGCTCGGCGCCTGTGCAGTGGCGCACAGAATTCTAGCTTTTCCTCTCCTTTCTCTGTCTTTTGGGTCGGAGATTACACTGGGGCTCTCTGTGACTGGACAGTTAGCATTTACCAACACGCACCTGTCTACTTCCTCTTGTTTAAAAAAAAGATTTAAAGAACCCTTAAAATTGGGGCATAGAAGGCCAGCAAAGGGTGGGTTTGAGAGGTGGGGGAGGGTTAAGCGGGCCTTTGACAACATGACTTCTCCTGTGGCATGTTTAGTTGTGACGCTAACAGACATCACTGCAGTGTAAGATGTCACTTTTTTTTTTTTTTTTTTTTTTAAGGTGTCACTTTTAAAGTACAGTTCTCTCCGAATGATGACTTGAGCCCTGCCACTCAATGGGCGCATCAGCAGGACCTGTAGGGTCTTACTGGGACTTGACATTCTCTAGTGTCGTTTTAAATTTTTTTGTTTTCACTGGAAAGGAAAAGGTGATGCGCACTTTTAATTTTTCATTGTTCAAAAGGTACAGGTTGCTTTGTTACAGTAAAACTACATGTGCACAAAACAAAGCAAGCACAAAGAAAACAACCCATACACAGCATAGGGGTGTACAGGTTCTGGTTAGCGGCAGGTGCTGTGCTGCACATGGCCGAAACGTGAGGCAGCCCTCAGGCGGAACCTGTCCTGCTGAGCCCCTCTGTGCTCAGGGCCTAACCAGGCACCTCAGGTTAGGGAGCGGCTCGAGGCAGGCCCACAGGGCTCTGGGAGGCTGCAGTGGGCTGGGCCTAGACACTGGCTTCTTATGAGGGGGCTGCACCAATATCCCAGGATGTGGGTCTGCAGGAACCCTGTGCCTTCCACCCTTCCCATGTGACATCATGCCTGGCTATAATCTTTTTTTTTTTTTTTTTTTTTTTGGAACCAGGGATTAAACTCAGGTCCTTGCGCTTGCCAGGCAAGTGCTTATTCTATTACGCTATCTCCCCAGCCCTCTGATGAGTTTTGAAGGCCTCGATTAGGAGTCAAGTGCTGGCTTTGCCTTCAGGACTCAAGAATGGAAAGAGAATCAGTTTTCCTTTTATTTTTTGAGGTACTGAACTTGGAGCCTTGCGCTTACCAGGCAGGTGCTTACGCCGGTGAGCTGTATCACGGCCCACGAGAACCAGTTTTCCTAATCATGCCTCAAGTTTACAACGTGCTGTGGTCCCATGTATCAGGAAGTGTATATACATCTGTTTAATTTTTGGTTGTGTTGGGGACTGAACACAGGGCTTTGTGTGTGCTAGGCAAGCCCTCCTTCACATCCCCCCTCAGCGTGATACTTTTCATTGTATTCTAACTCCCTGAAGGCTGGCAAATTGTGTGTGGAGTTTGTAAGAATGTGGCTAACCAGAGAAACACCTGATACATAATTCTTTAAGGCACTTTCTGCTGACTACAGATTAAAACACTAGGGCTCAGAGGGTCTCTGTCACCACAAACCCAGGGCCAAGGGAGGGGCAAGTGCTGACAGTGCCTTCGCCCACAAGGTGAGCAGTTCTCCTCCTGTCTCCCATGGCTGAGATCACCTCTGGGTCCCTAGGCATTTAGACACTGTTGCTATGCTTCTGACTCTTTTTCGGTTTTTACTGTCCTACAGCTAAAATTTCCCTTCTTTCCCATCTTCTTGCTCTTAGTTTTGGCAATTAATTGGTCAGGTCAAAAATTAGTCCCCACCCTCAGGCTCACCCTAGGCTGGCCACCATGCTCACCAGGACTGCCCAGGACAAGGAGGTCCTGTTGACAAGATAGCCAGGGATGGCAAGGAGACCACAGGGCACAGGGAAGGGGAAGGTGCTGGTGGCTGTGGGGGGCCAGGTGTAGTGAAATGCAGCGCAGAGGGGTTCCTGGTGGGCTGGGCTGTCAGTGCAGGTCCAGCCTGCTGGCCATGGAGGGGAGGACAGCGTTGTCTTTCTGCCCCAGTCAAGCCTGTAACACCCACAGAATGCTGCCACCTCAGGGCTGCTCCATGCCTTTGGTTGCAGGCAACAGGGACAAAGACAGTTCGCAAACAGATGTGCAAGAACAAGCCCTAAACTTTTATGAATCTGGAGTTTTGCTCTCCACCTGTGGCCCCTGCAGAGGCGTTGTCATGATAATCCTGGGGATAAATCCAGATGAAGGTGAAGGGGCCCACTGTCCCCATTGGTAAAAAGTTCAAGTACAAAAACTAGCTAGACATTAACGCATGTTGTGCCTACACACAGATCCACGCAGGCAGCACGAAGCCTGACACTGGCAGGGGGTTGGTCATTGCTTGTCTTAAGCAAGGCCAAAGGACTGCCACTTGTAACCCTCAGGCTGATGCTAGTGGGTGGCCACCTGCTGTCCTCTTTCCATCTTTGCCCCCAGACACCACTGCCTCACTCCTCGCAGCAGAGGGCCCACTGCTCCCTGCGTGGCAGACTTCCCTTCTCTCCCAAGCTGTTTCTCCTTAACAGGTTCTTCTTCGTCTCCTTTGGGTCTCAGTTGGGGCCAGAAAGAGTTCAGAGCACATCAATTGTAGACCTTTGGTGCCTCTGTTACTTGTGAACCAAAGGCAAGTTTTAATGAGAACTTCTTGAAACCTAAGAAGCTGCCCGGGCAGCATCCGTATGTAAGGAGCCAGTTCTTGGTAACTTAAGGCATCTGTGCCTCTAGCACGTCCACGTGATTGTCAGTAAGTGCCACGTGGAGTCAGAACTGGGATGACCTCCCTGTAGGACACTAGATAAAGTACTTGCTAGCTACCAGCTGAGTTCTGAGCCCTCCGAATCCTGCTGCAGTTCAAGACCAGCGTGCTGGCTGCTGCTGTGGGTCACAGGTGCTGAGCGAATGCAAGCTGGTGCCGTCACCTGGGCTTCTCCCTCACCGACACAGTAAGTTCTCAGACTACCCTTTGCTATTGACAGCCAGGCAGGCAGTTGCTGGCACAGCTGCGGCGTCTGCTGGTGCTCAGCGTGGTGTTGCTGTGTGACGCACTGTGGAGAGAATAGCTGCCACCTTACTGTGCACACATCAAGCGAGCTGAAGCGATTCCTGCACAGACCACAGCGCAGCCCAGAACTGCAGGCCAAAAGCTGCAGGGTGGACATGTCGCTTAGAAAGAGGCTCTGTACACAGGAGAAATTTGCTTTGAACTTGGAGACTTGCAAGATAGAAAGCAGTCCATCAATTGCATAGGAATAAAATTTCTAGATTAAGAGAAACTCAGCCGGCTCACTCCTTTCAGAGGAGAGAAGCAGCTTGAGTTTTAGTTCTAGGGTTGTTGGATTTCAATACCCAGTAGCTTGTGCAGCTTGGAATCTTCCTTTCTCAGCCTCCCAGAGGGTTGGGATTTCAGGTGTGTCACACCACCTTCTGCACCAGTACTCTTTTGAGGCGCTATCCACAAGGACTGAATAGTTGCTGTTTCTGTTTTTACATCCATATAAAACTGCCCTATTCCCAGGCTCAGACATACATGTGAAACTTTACAAAACCAGTTTTGCTGGATGTGGTAGCACAAGCTTGGTACTCTGACAGTGGAGCCGAAGCAAGCCAAGCGTGAGTCCAGCCTGGGCACCTGGGAAATGAGACCATGTCTGGACCAAAACCGAAGTGAACCAACTGGTTCTATAGCTCAGTAGGAAGGCCCTGGGCTCTGGGTTCAATCCCTAGCTCCGTACCCACCCCCAAACATCTATCCACAGGATGCGGTTTGATCAGCAGTAGCGTGAGGGCTGCTAAGCAAACAGCAGTTTCTAGTATCTTCCTGAGAAGACAGAACTCCAGGCCTGACTCCAAGAGGTCCAGTCCTGTTTTCTTGGGAATAAAATAATCTGCCTGGTTAACCAAGGCCTGTACTGGCTTGTGCACTTCAGTTAGCATCCCACCCCAGGTCCCTGCAGTTTCAGCTGTCCCACAGGGAGCTGTCACTATCTTAGGAAGGCTACCACTGTGACAACAGCAACAGGGTAGGTATGCCAGCCTTTGATGAACCACTGTCATTTCTTCATAACCTCAAATGAGTAAGAAGAAAAGTTACTACAGTTACTATTCTGGGAGTGCTAGCATGTAGTGCTAGGGAAGAACAGAACCTGGCTGCTCGGGAAGGAAAGGAGTACTGGCTGACACCTGCACGTCCCTAACGCTAACTTCTTAGAAAAGCCCAAATTCTATAGGAACTGAGAACCCAGAGGAAGATTAGGACCAATCAGGAGGGGAAGGAAGGAATAAAGGGGTGTCTGAAGCCTGCACCTTAACCCCAGCTTCACACCCATGCCCAATGAAAGACAAGTCTTCTGCAACTGAAGCAAATGCTGGTGTCTATCATGGTGAACTCTGAAACAAGTGTTTGCAGTTCTCTGCCAATGTTCTAAAGAAAACACTTTCAGGGATCTGAAGCATAGCAAGTAGAATCCCAGTCACATTCACAAGGCTGAATGTTTCCTCCCATAATCTGTGAAGTGAGATTAACCAGAAAATACATTTTGTCTGGAATTTAATTTTTTAAAGATAGAAAAATTAAGACCAACTGTCAGGGTAGTATTTCTACCCAATACAGGCACCTGGCCCTCATCGGAGTCATCTGCAGGTCCCACGCTCTGTGCTGTTGACTGTGCCACTGGCAGCGAGGGCCCAGAGCGCAGCACTGTTCACGAGCAGGACATGGCGTTGCAGTCTCCTGCAGATCCAGGACAGGGCAAGTTCTGAGGCAGCTGAAGCTTCAGTACGTTGGTATCTTCAGGACTGCACCAGAGCCCAGGCGACCACACCTGCAGACCAGCCGCATCTTCCCACCAGCTTTGAGAACAAGCCAACAGCAGGAGGGGACTGGGAACCCTGCTTCACACCAAACACCACGAATGAAGACAAAGGCTAGAAAGGACTCGTTTATTATAACCCCAAATCCTCCAGCAAGGTGTGAAGATGAGAGGGATCCAACACCCTGACGCGTGCCGCTCCACTGACAGCAGTGCTGATCGCAGGCAGGACAGAGGCAGTGACTTACAGGAGACACCAGGCCGCCGTGGCTCTCAGGGCACTTCCAGGCTTTTCTCTGGCTCTGAACACAGGCGGTTTTTCACCAGCCCAAGGGTTGCATAAATAAAGGTGAGGAGACTGCACTAGTTCCTACGCACATTCTGGGCTCTTCGGCAACGGCCTCAGCTCAGGGATGGCCTGCAGGGGACACAGCAGCCTGCTCTTTCCCGGGTGCATTCCTGGCATTTAGGGCATGTCATGGACCCATCGGCCTCCCAGTAACCAGCTGTCACCACAGGTAAACCAAGACTATAATCACAACAGCAAGGACAGGATTGTGTTGCTTTTTTTCCTTCTTCTCTTTCTCAAAGGAGGGAGGGCATGGAAAATACAGCACACCAATGAAACAAAATGCCAAAAAAAGAAAAAAATACAAAAAAATACAAAATAGAAAAATGTATTTACAGGTAGTACATTACTATGATCAGAAAGCACAAAGACGCCTGCTGCTATAATACATGCATTGGTTCAGGAAGAAACTACTAAAACTTGGCAAGGGAGAAGCCTGTAAAAGAAAAGGGCCCAAAAGTCTTAACTTTTATCCCTAATTTACTACACTGATCAAACCAAGTAAAAGCCCATGAGTCTGTCAGTCCAAATGCTATCCTGGCTTGTGGCTCAGGGTCAGTTGTGAGGGGAGAGACGGCAGCTGATACAGGGAAGCCACAGTGAACTGCTCTACATGCTCAAAATACAGCAAGCCCCTGACCGCTACACAGCAGGATCTTAGCAGGTTTCATTTATTCATATAATCTACGTGCGCGACTGTGTGTGTGTGTGTGTGTGTATATATATATATATATATATGTACGTATGTATAAAAACCGTGCCCTTGTTCACTGCCAACATGATGTCTGGGTGGACATGAGCTCATTACAACAAATTCTTACGTGTATGTTGTAAGAAGTCACTCAATGTCTGTGGATTTAATAAGTCACTTCACACCACAGAAAATATTTAATAAATCCAAAAAAAGGAAAGGATATAATGACAGAAGAACTTCTGTCTCAGTTCTCTGAAACTGAGTCCCCCAAAGGAAACTGGTCCCAAAGTTCTGGAGGGGTCACTGAAGAAACTTCGGTCTCCTAATTGGTTTTTCATTCTTTTAGTGTTCAAAAGTTCTAAAACGACTCCTTGCCGTTTGCAGTTTTTAAATAGTCAAGTCTCCAACTGCCCGCAAAGTAACAGTCTGGTGCACATCCATAAAAATGGGAGGAAGCCGCGCTGGGAGGGGCCTCTCCTCTGGAAAGGCAGGAAGAGAAGGACCGAGCTGGGCCAGCACCCTCTTCGGCCAACGAGCTCCCTTTAGAGGCAAACTCCAGTCACACGTCAGTTCCTTACACAAGTATGCCTCTTGAGTACCAGGCCAGCGCTAAGAGGAAATAAAACCACGTCATGAGGGAAAAGATGACGATGGCCATTCTGGTCACTTCTGATGTGACCCATCTGATGTGACCCATCATACTTCGAGGAACCGAGAGCTGCTGGACTTGGAGTGGAACGGCTCTGACCACATCCGCCGTAGGTCTCCCTGAAAGAAGGGAATTTCCTGAGTTACTGATTTAAACCTGAGGCACGTGCAGGCTCAAGGCCTCTCTGATTCTGGGTCTCAGAGCAGAGTGCTTCTGTGCAGAACCAAAAAGCAGCCTGACTTTGCTCTGTGAAAAGTAATCCCCTGGCTTCAGAAGAGAAACTCCTGGACCTCTTGACAAGGAAGAGCTTTTAGAAACCATTCAAAGTCTACCTCGAAGTTAAGTTCAAATTTACGAGTTAACAGTCTGGGTTAAAGAAACTCAGTCTTCTTTTCCCATCTATAAATTTAGAAAACACAAATCTAAACAAGATGTTGTTTTTTTGAAACTGGCGATCGAACTCAGGACCTTGTGCTTACTAGTGAGCTTACTAGGCAGGCATTTATGTCACTAAGCAATCTCCTAGCTCTGTTTTTCTGAGAAACAGTCTCTACCAATTCTAGGCTGGCCTTGAACTCATAATCATCCTACCTCAGCCTCTCCACTTCCTGAGGGTTGAGATTACAGGCATGTGGCACTATGTCTACTTTTTGGATCTGGTTTTTATTATATACTGTTTTGATACTATTAATTTAACCAAAAGGTTTTTTTCTTTTTCTTTTTTTTGGTGCAGGGGACTGCGTTCTCAGACCACTTTTAAAGCAGCAGGAAGTTTCCACAGCCAGGTTCTTGAGGGTCCAGTTAAATACTCTATGATCAAATGGAACAGAAAACCAAGCATCTCTGTCAGTGCTCTAAGAACCTGAGGACATGTGCTTAATGCCAGACCAACACAAAACATACTCCAGACCCAGAGCTAAGAGGCTCTCCATCAGGGGCTTAAGTAGAAGCCCTCCGGCAGGGAAGGTACATACCCAAGCCCAAAGTCAACCTTAAGTTACTATTTTTGCAGACCTATAACTATTTCTCTCACCTTTAAATAGGCCATGGTGAGGAGTGGCAATAAGGTAAATGGCACCAAGTAGAGGAGGGCAGGCTGCGCGGCTCGGTGGATGCGAGATGCCACAGTAGCAGTGAGGAGACCTAGGAGGGCAGACATTGGTGAGTGACTCTCTGGGGCCAGCCTGAAAGAGAATCTCTTTGTCACCTGATTGCCACTTGGCAAAATCTTGAAGTTGTAGGATTGGTTGCAACAGTCCAGTACAAGGTTAGAGTGAGAAATGCCCAGCTCAAGCAGTTAAAAAAAATGTGCAATACTGTAGCAACTCCAAGGCCCTGTGACTAGTCCAAGTCCCACACACTCCCTTCTTTCTTTTTCTTTTTTTGTGGTACCAGGGATTGAACTCAGGACCTTGCACTTGCCAGGCAGGTGCTTAAGCCACTGAGCTCTATTCCCCCACCGGCCCTTTCTATCCCAAATGTGCCACGCCTGGTTCCTGTTTCAACTCTGTTCTTACATCAGCCACATGACCATGACTGAGGCATTTCACCTTTCTGAGCTCCCTCAGCTGCCGAATGGGGATGGTACCACTTGCTTTCCTCCTCCTCCTCAGGACCCACGTGAATGTAATGCTTATGTATGGGTGAGCACAGTGCTGATGGCAGGAGACAGGCACTCTTTTCCATTCACTCTGTGGCAGCGGTTGTGTATGTGACAGGTTACTGCTATTCCTAGCCTACCTTTCTTTTCCTTTTTGCCTGTAGTTGAGCTGGCTGAGGAAAAACTAGCCAAAGTCAGAGGTGACTGAAATGTGAGAATTAGTGAAAGCCAATGTCTGTTTATTAAAGAAGTAAGACATTCATTAAGCTCTGTGGAGATTTACAGTCTAATCCACAAGCACGTGTGGTATGTGTGTGGCTCTGAGGACTGGCTATGTTCTCCCTCATGTTCTTCTGATACACTGGTGGACAGGGAATGGACACCCAGCACAAAGAGCATGAAACAGCTCATGGGCCGGGAGCGGTCCTTTCTGGTTGTCTAAATAGTAACCAGTTAGTGCTTTCCTGGTCAGCATCTGTAGCTCGATCTGATCTAATTCCACAGGCTAGAGAACACCCAGCGAAGAGATTGGCTGGACATTCACAGCCCTCTCTTACCTACAAAGTATCCAATGAGGGTGCAGTGAAAGTAGGAGACCTTCTGCATGCGCCCAGAGATGTTGGCGGTTCCAGAAGCCCCACAGGAGTCACCACTGGCTTGTTTTTTGTAGTTATCATAGCGAAGGACAAAGCACAACAGAAGACCGGGCATTACAATGTCTCCAATGCCCAACATAGAGAAGTGGCTGCCGGTGGAGCTGAAATGCAGAGTACTAGGTTAGGGATGCCACATGTAAGATTCAGTTTCTACTTCTTTGGTGCAAAGTCTATCAGCTTTTTCAGAAGTCAAAAATATCTTGAGATTGGGGCTGGGGATTTGGCTCAGCGGTAGAATGCTTGCCTAGCAAGCTGGAAGCCCTGGGTTTGGTCCTTGGCACCAAAAACAAAAAAATAAACCTCCTCTAAAAAAATAAATAAATAAATAAAATAAACCTCTAAAAATATCTGAGATCAAAGGTAACTTGTATGCATCTCATGATATCACAATAAATTCAGTATTAAAATACAGAAGTTTCGGGGCTGGGGATTTAGCTCAGTGGTAGAACATTTGCCTAGCAAACAGGAAACCCTAGGTTCGGTCCTCAGCACCAAAAAACAAAAAAGAAACCACCTAAGAAACGATTCAACCAAAAAAATACAATAAAATCAAAAAAGACCAAAAAAAGATCAGCCTGAAACTACATGATGAGGTGCTCTCTCAAAAAAGACAAAACAGGGGCTGGGTAGATGGATCAGTAGAATAAGCGCTTCATGGCAAGCGCAAGTGCCTGAGTTCAAGCCCCGGTTCTGCAAAAAAACAAAAAAGAAACCACCTAAGAAACGATTCAACCAAAAAAATACAATAAAATCAAAAAAGACCAAAAAAAGATCAGCCTGAAACTACAAG
>NW_004524655.1:6668219-6683227 GCF_000260255.1 Octodon degus
GCTTGCCAGGCAAGCGCTTATTCTACTGAGTTTTCTCCCTGACCCCTGGATGCTAGTTTTTTAAGTAGAGATTAAAAGACCTGTGAACATTAGGGGCTCCAGCCTAGCTGCATGGTGCCCAGGAGAGCACCATGTAGGGGACAGCTCAGGTGCTATGAGTACTGGCCTCTTCTAGAAATCTCAGGCGAATCTGTGACATTCACTGTTGAGATTGCAACAGGAATTATGTAATTTTATCATCAGAACATATTTTTACAACTGCTAAAGTGAAAAGAATCCAGATTCTCTGGATTTTAGCCAGTTTTAAAAAGTAGAAATAGCAATAAAGTATGGCTGTTCGCAGCACCTGTATCACTTAATGACATTGTTCTCACTTATTGCATCTTACAATGGCGGTGATAGCTTATGGTCCTTTTCAGTTAAGGTTCAGCATGCTCACAGTAAAAAAGAACCAAGGCAGGGAACAAAAACACACAGGAAGGTGTAGTGTTCAGCACCACGGGACAAGGCCCAATAGGCCATTCCTACCTTGGGAAGACCAATTTTCCAGGCAGAGACAGGCGAGGAACATCACGCCCAACATTGGGCCCCAGGTGGAGCTTCCGGGACAGAACGTCAAGAGGATTGTCAGCTGGCTGTGTGGCCACCTTTACCATGACATTGCTGTTAAAGATGTAGGCTGAGAAAAATACCTGCCAAGGTGGAGAGATACCTTTAACAGAGGGAAGTGCAAACAACCCATCAGCTTTCTTCATTCTGAAGAGCAGATGTTAGAGTATTGCGGTGTTCTTGCAGGTTTTTGAGTATCTCACAGCCAGCCCCAGAGATTCATTTACAGTGGGGCCAGGAGCTTGGTACAGGACATGTCATCAACCTACACCTCTTGCACTCCTGGGAGTCACAATCAGGCCTCTTACTGTGTCCCAGTTCCACTAACAAAGTGCAGACAGTGCCTGCATATGGTGAACATGGATAGCCTCCCTGGCAATAGGCTCTGGATACTCAAAGGGTGCAGTTACAAGCAGTCAGTGCTCCAAAAAGACACACAGGGAGCAGGGTCTACCCGAGAAGATACTTACCCAAAAGACATCGTAGATTAGTAGCCCTGAGAGAAGCAGGCAGGAGACCTTGAGGCTCGGCAGGCGGACGAAGGCGATCATGGCGACACAGAGACCCATGGCTAGGGCTGGGGAAGAGAAAACAGATGGAGATCGGGGCATGGATGAGGGGCTCTACAAGTTCTTCAGCTCATCAGCTCACCAATCCAACAAAATGCACAATCATCTCAAAAAACAGGAGTTAAAATTCCAGGTTCCAACCTTTGTGCCCACTGGAGCCCATCTAGACCTGCTAAGACTCATGTGTCAGGGACCGTCTTAGACCAGGCCTGAGACACTGCTGTTGGTTCCTGCTACCCTCCACTACTGTGGAGACATGACCCTTGTTTTAAAAGCAGCTTGCACCCAACATAGGCTGTGTCCCTTCCTTCACTCAGTTACACTATTTCATCAACTCATTTCCTTCTCTATTGTTTTCCCCACTGATATACAAATGTGCAATGTATCTACCTTAAAACATACACATATCCAGCATTTGTCCTAAAAATCCCCTCTGTAGCTAATTCCTTTTCTCTGGCCCTCATACAGCAAGGTCTTTTAAAAGTTGAAGATATAAGCTGTCTCCAATTCTTTTCCTCCTGTTTCTTTTTCTTTTGTTTTGTTTTTGGTACTGGGAATCAAACTCAGAATTTTGTGCTTGCTTATGCTGCTGAGCTATCTCCTCACCCCTCCTCTCAGTTTTTTTAAGGTCTTCTACACTTACCACAAAAGCAGTAACTGCATTATAGAAAACTAGAAAATACAGTGAAGACCACTGTTAAAAATCCTCTCAAAATTTTTTACAGTTTGCTCAGGCTAAGCTCAACTTGGGATTCTTTTGCCTCAGCCACCTACAGGTATGTGCCACACATTTATTTTTATAAAGAAAATAAGTATTTCTTTGTCTAAGCCAACAGTAACCAATCAGGACCAATGTCTGTGTTTTAATTCTTTTTGAATCTAGGATGGTTCTTTTTCAATGGTTGCTGAGATGGGTGCCATCTGTCCTACTGAATGTATTGCCTTCCTGATCTCTTAGCTGCTTCCCTGATGTGGTAGCTGGCCTCTCCTGCTATTCCATGTACTTCCTGTAATGCAGATGGTATTATCTGAAGACTAGGTCACTTCAAGCTACTTTTTCTTTCCTTCCGTTTCTCCCCTTCTCTCTCCCCTCCCTCCCCTTTTTCTCTCTCTTTGCTACAGGGTCTCAGTTTGGACTCGTAGTGATCTTCCTGTCTCAGCCTCCCTAGTGTTGGGGTTATAGGCATGCGCCACCACATCGAGTTTTGGTGGCCAGCACAGTGGAACGAACTGGGTCCTTGTGCTTGCCAGGCAGGTGCTTAGACTGCTGAGCTATCTCCCTGGCTCCAGCTGCTCTTTCTCACACCTGTGTTACACAGGCTTCATCTGTGTCAGTTACTTCACAAACAGCGTTCATCAGGGCTGCCAAGGGTCCTCTCATTCCCATACACTGGGCTTGCCCCAGACCTTAGCTTGATCTTCTGATACTCCAAGTCAGGATGTACTAATCTCAAAACCTTTAAACAACTTCTCGTCTCACACACAGGCCAGTCAGTCTTCATGCTGGCTGGTAAGGTCCCACTATCAGTTACCTTTCACACCTTCCCCTGCTGCTTGCCCTGGATAAGTCCCACTGAACTCTTTGTGCTTCCTCCGACTGCCTGGTACATTCCCATTTCGGTGCTTTTGACTTGCTATACCCTCTACTTGAATGAACTTAGCACAAAATCTACCTGGTTCACTCCCTTGTCTTTCCTCAAGGGTTAACTTCTCAGTGCAAAACAGACTTTCTAGCAAGTTATAAAATAGCACCTTGGTTAACTTAATTTGTTTTATGGTTTTGGGGGAAGATTGGTTTGTCATCCAATTCTGCCAAACACTTTTATATGTGAACCAAACTGTTTGCAAACAGAAGTGTTCATGAATCCCCCCCCCCCAGGAATCTTGAAGTATTACTTCATTTGAAATTGTACCTCCTTTCTATACAGTATTTGCCTTTTTCCCTTATACCTCTCAATATTTAAAATACAAGATACTGGGGCTGGCAAGATAGCTCAGTGGACTATGTGCCTGCTTAGGCAAGCACAGGGACTGGGGTTCGAGCAGAGCCAAGACACTGAAACTGGGCGTGGTAGTGCACACCTGTAATCCCAGTGCTGGGGAGGCTGAAAATAGGATCACTATGAATTCGAGTTGCGTAGAGAGACCCTGTACCAAATACATAAAAAAAGCAAGAAAAAAACCAAGATACTACTTTTTGTCTTAATTGTCTATCTCCTCAACTTCAGGGGAAGTACTTTGAGGGCATAGTGCACTGTGTCTCTGGAACCTAGACCAGGGGTTAGTGAATGAAGAGCTTGTTTCCACCCTCAGCTCTCCATTTTTTTTGTAAGTACTGGGATTGAACCCAAGGAGTGCTAAGCTGTATCTTTCTAATCCTTTTTATTTTGAGACAAGGTCTAGATAAATTGCCCAGGCTAGCACTGAACTTGGAAGCCTTTGGCCTCAGGTTCCCAAGCAGCTGGGATTACAGTTGCACCACCAGGCTCAGCTCAGAATCCATGTCTTAGTCTTTCTGTGGCTTCCCAGCACTTGATAGGCATTCAATAAAATACTTCCTGAAAACCATGTTCTGTCTTAAGAAAATCAAGAAACTCAAGAAAAACCAAGTATCAGATGTGTATTATTTTAATAGATTTGTAACATGTCAATATATGTAACAAAATGGATAAATGTAATAGCTTGGCAGGCTATGGCCTCATCAACTCAATGAATTCCTACTCACCAACTCAATGAGTTCCTACTGTGTATGTGTCTGGTGTTGCATAAACAAGAAGAAAAAAAGCATTCTCATCCCTACAACAAAGAAAAGTTGAAAAGATAGGAGAAAAACTAGGAAGAATCAAAACTATATAGTCTCTCTTAACTTTACAATATTCTAGGATGCTCATTATACTTGGCTCTCCCCCCCAACCCCAGAGTCTTGCTATGTTGCCCAGGCTGGCCTTGAACTCTTAATACTCTGGCCTCAGCTTCCTGAAGTACTGGGACCACAGGCATGCACCACCACACCCGACTCCACATTTATTTTTTTGCAAATTTAAAAAACAAGTAAACTGGTCAAACATACACAAATTGATGTCATTTGAAATATAAGAAACAAAGCTGCAAAGGGATGATCAAAGCATGAAGTTTAGGGCACTGAGAGGTATACCAAGACCTTATTTGTTAGGATCTCCAAAATCATCTTAGGAAACAAATGTCATACATCAACGTGAAGGACATTCTTGTGGATAAACTCAAGATGGCTGAGGAACAACAGTTACTGGATGGATCTTGAATGTCTCCCAAATCAAATATGTTGCAGGTTTAATCCTCAGCCTATGGCACTACCGAGAGTCCAAAAAGGGAAAGTGGGATTCAACATGTGCAGGAAGTGACAGTCAGGAGACTGACTGACACACAAAAGAGGCAGGGAAACAAGCCAGGTGGAGAAGGGTAACACTCGCGTATCTCTGGCACAGGCAGGTGGCTTGTCTGTTCGTAAGCTCTCTATCAGTGTGCCCCAGAATTACCCCACCCAAAGCATGTTTTTTTTTTTTTTAGCTTAAGTTTTTTATTAACTCATAATTACTTGTCTTCTGGTTTGTTGAAGCAGTAAGTCAGACAACACTTGCCACAATAATGTCTGTCAAAGTGGCTGGCCATAAAAACTCCTGCACCAAATTCATCTGAAGGGCATTCTCGACGAAGACGACTAATTTTGCCATTTTCATCCACCTTATAGTATTTTAGGACAGCCTACTTAACCTTCTTTCTCTGATGCTTATTCTTCTTGGGAGTGGGTAAGACTTCTTCTTCCTTTTCTTAGCACCACCACGGAGTCTCAACACAAGATGAAGGGTAGACTCCTTTTGAATGTTGTAATCAGACAAGGTACGTCCATCTTCCCGTTGCTTACCACCACAGATCAGCCTTTGCTGATCAGGAGGAATTCCTTCCTTATCCTGGATCTTGGCCTTTACATTTTCTATAGTGTCTGAGGGCTGAACCTCCAGTGTGATGGTCTTCCCCGTAAGGGTTTTCACAAAAATCTCCATCTTGGCGGCAGTTCCACCACAGATGGCAGATCCGAAAGAAAAAATTTACTTTTTTTTTTGTGGAACCAGGCATTGAACTCAGGCCCTTGTGCTTGCCAGGGAAGTGCTTATTCTACTGAGCCATCTCCAGCCCCTAAAATTAAGTGGTTTTTTTGGTGGTACCAGGGATTGAACTCAGAACCCTGTGCTTGCCAGGCAAGCGTTATTCTACTGAGCTCTCCTCAGCCCCTTTCCAAAGCATGTCTTTAAAGGTCACAAAGTCTCTAGTTTTACCCCATCATGGTCTAACCTGAACATGCAAGATTCAGAACTGTTTAATGATAGGATTTTTGTCATGACTCCAGACAATGTCATTTTACCCTAATCTTCTGGAGATTTAGGTTTCATTTTCCATTTATTAGTCTTTTACCTTATCCATGTAATTTGTAGCCATTTTAGGGTGCTACCCTTTACCATTACTTCAGGCCTTAGCCACACCTTGCCCTACTTCCTGCTTTGATGTGTGTCTTTTCCCTCTTCCTGCCCTTCCATTCTTTCCCACTGAATCTTCACTGCCACTGTCAAAGTCTGCTCAAATCATTTCTCATCTTAGGGTCATAAGGGCTCTTCCTTGTGCGGATCAGATCTCATTTTAAAATTCCACAACTCACACATGCTGGAGCTGCAGATCAATGCTTCCCAGTTACACTACTCTCTTCTTTCCAATCAGTCCTCCCACTGGATTCTAAGCTCCATGTTTGAAGAGGACAGCAGCACATCTGACTAGCTCTGAGAAGTTCTTGGGTTCTTAAGCTTTACACCATCCTTAGGACTTTTCCAGAGTAATAACTTCTCTTTGTTCCTGACTGCCTGAGAATGTCCTAAGACTTCCCTTGAAAGTTTTGCCAATAAATTTAACTTTTCATTACATCTGACTAAACTAAAAGTGATAGGGAGTAACCATTAATCTTAGCCATTTAGCTGATCATTTATTTAGGGGGGTTGGAGTCAGGCTCTCATTATGGCCTTGAACAGACTTATGTAGTCCAGTTTGGGCCTCAAACTTTACTGATTTTCCTGCTTTGGCTCCCAAGTGGTGAACTTACAGGTATGCACCACAGCACCCAGTATTTTAAATTTATTATTGCCACCTCTGTCTCTCCCAGTCTTCCGAAACCACCAGGAGAGGGCCTGGGACAAGACAGTGACATCAAACTGAGCTAAAAATATTTTGTGAAAGAAAGAATATGCAACTTGTGGGGGCTTAAACAGTGTTCACATTCTAAGGTGAAGGCCACCTTGAGATATCTCAGTCCTATAAGCACCAGAGTCTAGCATTTTAAAATAAGAAAAAAAAAAATCAATTACTAGATTGCTGGTACTAAACAGTTTAATGAGAAGGTAGCAGAACAGTGAGGGGCTACATTAGACATGTTTCTGGACTACTAGTCCATGTAAGCGGGTAGGGGACATGGGGGGGGTGATGACCTGGGTCCTACGATCTGTGAGGATGTGTGTGCACAGTTCCTCTGGATTCCTAGGCCACAGAGGCAGCTTCATGGCACAGCGCTTGGCTAGCATGTATGAGGTACTGGGTTTAACCCTCATCACCCCCAAAATAAAAAAGATGCATCACTGTTTAACTGACATACTATCAACTATTGCTCTAATCTGTTTGCACCACCACAAATCTATTTATTTAGTACAGCACCTTGCTACTCGGCTCAGACTCAGTGATCTTGTCTCAGCCTCCCAGCACTGGTATTAGAGGCATGCACCACCATACCTGATATCAGTGACCACAGGACTGGCATGGCATGTGGTATCGGGAATTGAACCTGGGTCCTTGTGCTTCCCAGGCAAGCGCTTAGACCGCTGCCACTGAGGTAATCCCCAGCCCTATATATTTTTATTTTATTTATTTTTTTGCAGAACCAGGGATTGAACTCAGGTCCTTGCGCTTGCCAAGGAAGCACTTATGCCACTGAGCCATCTCCCCGTCCCTATATTTTTAAATTAGAATTTTTACTGGTACATGCTTGAGTGCATAATGATCACATTCCTCATGGGAAGCTGGTCCATGTCCATACATAACATATCTATATTCTTTATCTCCTTCCCCTCTTTTTCCCATCTCTTAACACTCCTTCCTTTTTGCTAAAGATCTCCTTATTTCCTGATATCTATCATTTATTTCGCTCTTTCTTTACATTATGGGTAACTCATATAAGAGAAATGTGATATTTAAAAGCTTGTTAGTTTGATTTATCTCACTTAACACCATGGTCTCAAGGTGTATCTGTTTTCTTACACAACTCAAGTGTATCCCTCCTATGGCAAAGTGGTGCTCCACTGTATATAAATACCACCCACCTTCTCAGACTTACAGTCATGTGCCACCTCTATGAATATGTCTTAGTGCAGCCCTACAAACCATTATCCTGTTTAACTTCAAAGGACAATCATTATTTGGCCATGGAGCACATGACTACAGTCCCAGCACTAAGGAAGCTGAGGCAAGAGGATCCCTGCAAGTTCAAGGCCAGCCAGGGCTGCATAGTAAGACCCTGTCTCAAACCAAAACACGAAAAACAACCCTTAACACTCATTTAAAAACCTTATCATCCATTCTCAATGCTTACAAAATGATTTCTGATTCTGCAGAGAAGTCTGGAAAGATAATTTCTGTGCCAGAGAACATTTCAATGTCGTAGACCAAGGCTACAAATACAAAGCTACATTCTTTTAATAACAGAAAGTATGTCAAAAACATATGAGAAGCAAAAAGTTCAAAGGCTCTCTTTTTATGAGGAAAAATTCTACTCTGGGTCAGGAGGGCAGTCTGATCAGTGCAAACTGGTAGGAAGAGATCCTTGAACTAGTAAATACTGGGAAATTACAGCAATGACAGAAAATGCCACCATCAAGAGCCAATTAATGTTCAGGGGAGCCTCTCTGAACACTTAGCGAAAATGTTTACTTACTGGGTAAACTTCACAAGAGAATGGTCATTTTGTATCCACCCCAGTCTAGAGCGCAGGTGTCCTCCTCCAGGCCCAGCCTGCATGGCTTGAGGCAAACAGCTGGTAGGGGAGAACGTGAAGCTCTGCGTACATTTACAGGGGAGCCCATTACTACAGTAGGCTGCTCCTCGCAGGTCAGCGGCAGCATTAGCTTCTCATAGAAACCCTACATCATGAACCTGCAGGCAAGGAATCTCCTGAAGACAAGCTAATGTAGGGCTGGCCTGATAGCTCAGTGGACTAAAGCGCCTACTTAGGAAGGGTGCAATGGCTGGGGTTTGATCCCCAGCATGCCCCGCCAGCCCCACCCACAGGGCAAACTGAGAGGGCACCGAGACAGTGATTGAGACTGGGCGTGGTGGTGTACCTGTAATCCCAGCACTTGGGAGGCTGAAAACAGGAGAATCACTATGAGTCTGATCTATGTCGTGAAACCCCGTAGACACTGTCCTAAAAAAGACAAGCTAATGTAATAACAAAGTGCACAATAAATGCAACATGCCCCAGTCCTCAAATCCCCTCTCCCACTGTCTGCAAGAAACTGTCTTCATAAAACTGGTACTTGGTATCACAATGTCTGGGAGTTGCCAGTCTACAGAGACTCCTATAGCAAAAGGAAACCTTTTGCATGTCTTACTGAGAGGTACTTATTACTTCTTAGTCTAACAAAGCCATTCTACATAGCTTACACTGTTTCTTTATAATCAAAAGTAATAGGCCAGGTGTAGTAATCCTAGCTTCTGGGAGGCTCTGGCAGGAGGATCCCTGTGAGCTCAAGGCCAGCCTGGGCTACAAAGTGAGTGCAAAGCCAGCCTGAACTGCATAGCCTGAACCATCTCAAACAGCATAGGGGTGGGGTGGGGTGGGGTGGGGGGAGATATGTAGGTCTAATGTCCTGGAACTCTGGAAGGCTGAGGCAAGAAGACTGCAAGTTTGAGCTCAGACTGGGCTTACTCAGTGGCTTAGCAAGTCCGCAGGTTCAATTTCCAGTAGCCTAGCCCCCATCAAAAGTATTATGTATACCTTATACTAGAATGTTTTATGATTTACAAGGCACTGTCAGTACAAGTATCACTTTGGTCTTTTTTTTTTCCCCTTTGGTGACATGGTCTCACTATGTAGTTCAGGCTGGCCTTGAGCTCACAGTGATCCTCCTGCCTCAGCTCCTCTGGTGGTAAGATTAAAGATATCCAAAATATCACTTATTAAAATATACCATTTAAATAAAATTTCAGTGACTTGTAATCCACCTTTTAGTTTGTTTCCTCATTTAGTTTCTCACTGCTTCTTACTAACTGTACTTGTCAAAATTATTTATGAGGAAAAAATTCCTTTAAGAGCCAGGGTGAGATTTCTAAAAGTGTTCTTAAGGGCCAGCCAGATAGCTCAGGGGACTAAAGCACCTGCTTAGGCAGGGTTTGATCCCGGGGGTGCTGTGCCGGCCCTGCCCCTGGGGTGCGCTGAGATGGTGACTGAGATTGGGTGTGGTGGTGCGTGCCTATAATCCCAGCACTTGAGAGAAGAATCACTATGAGCTCAGTCTACTAGTGAGTGAGATCCTGTAGACCCTGTACCAAATACATTAAAAAAAAAAAAGATACTAAAATAAAAGCTTTAAGATTTAAATTTTGTTATTGTGGCGATACTACAATATGCTCTCCCTTCTCATTAACCTTTTCTCTACGTGTGGATGTGAGACTGATCCTAGATCACAGAAAAAAACTTCGCAACTCTTTTTGTTAGGCTCTATTCAATCTGGCCGCAAGCACTAAATCCTTTTTTTTCCTCCTTAAAAAATTATTGATTTATTTAGCACAGGGTCTCTCAATGCAATTCCGACTTTTAATCTTCCTGTCTCAGCCTCTCCAGCACTGGAATTACAGGCATGCACATCCACACCTAGTTTTGGGGCTGGCACAGTGTGCCCTGGGTTCTAGGACTAACATGGTATGTGGTACTGGGGATTGAACCTAGGACCTTGTGCTTGCCAGGCAGGTACTTTTATTTTTTTAAATTCAACATCCCTTTATTGATAAAAGCCTTGAACAAATTAGATACTTTTTTTAAAAAAATTTTTTTTTATTTATTTACGTGTGTGTGTGTGTGTGTGTGGCCAGCTCAGCCCACCAGGGGGCGGGGCTGGCTGGCATGTGGTGCTGGGGGATTGAACCGCGGTCCCTGTGCTTTGCTAAGCTTGTTCTAAGTAGGTGCTTTAGACCACTGAGCCATCTCACCAGCCCCAGGCAGGTACTTTTAGACCACTGAGCTATCTCCCAGCCCCACATCCTTGATTCTGAATTAAATCACATAATTGATATGAGACCTCTCCTCTCCCATACTGGGAATGAAACCCACAGCTGGGCTACATTTCCAGTTCCTTTTTTTTGGCGGAACTGGGGATTGAACTCAGGCCTTTGTGCTTGCCAGGCAAGCGCTTATTCTACTGAGCTATCTCCCCAGCCTCCCAGTTCCTTTAATTTTAGGACAAGGTCTGTTAAGTTTCTCAGGCTGGGCTCTTGTGATACTCCTGCCTCAGACTCCTGAGTAGCAGAGGTGCCCAGTATGTGCCACTGTGGCAAATGCAAATGTCATGAAGCCCACCAAAAAATGCATACACACTTCAAGAAAAGAAAAATAGTGTGATTTGTTTTTAGTAGAGGGTGTTACTCTCAAATGCGGGTCCCTAGAGGTTGTCATATGTAACAGAAAACCCACTACACACTGCTAACCCTTACAGAAGAAATTGGAAATGCATGTGCAGCCATCTCAATGACTAAGGTTACTCAAGCAGCAATTCACCATACTAATAAATGTCTGGAAGCTAACGGCCACACTCTGAGCACCTTCTGCAGTTGTAGAGGTCAAAGGTAACATGTTAAAATCATGATGTCTCAATAAATTTAGTATTAAAAAATATTTATACAAGTTTTTCATTTCCTAAATTATACCTTTTTTTTTCTTTTTTCCAGATTCTGTACAAAACCACTACACCAGCAAACAAAAGCCCCCAACTATGTATAAAAATTGTACTCAGTACATTTTAGATTAGTTATGGGAAGTATGCCTACTCTAATGTCAGTTTACCTAGAAACTAATGGAATAACTTAGCTATGCCTCAAGCCGAGGCCTGAAGAGCAGGCATCACTGTTGGAGATTCAGAGTTTAGTGGACAATGAGTGACAGTCACAGTGGCTAGGCTAGTCTCACAGCCTCAATGAAACACTGACTGCAGAGGGACCCTCAGGCCTGGCAGAAAGTTCCAAAGAACTATTTCTTGGGTCTGGATTAGCTTTGTAGTTGCTTGGAATAGTAACAAGAGTAGTCGAATCCACATGTGTGATACCTGATTTAACTACTGTCCTTAAAAGTCCTTTAGATAGGGGCTGGTGAGATGGCTCAGTGGTCTAAAGCACCTACTTAGAACAAGCTTAGCAAATCACAGGGACCACGGTTCAATCCCCCAGCACCACATACCAGCCAGCCCCGCCCCCTGGTGGACTGAGCTGGCCACACACACACACACATAAATAAATAAAATTTAAAAAAAAAAAAAAGTCCTTTAGATAATATAGAAAATGTAAAACTGATTGCCTTTTTATTTGTACTGAGGAACTGAACCCAAGGCCTTTGCACTGAGCTGCATCCTGAGCCCTTTAAAAATGGTTTTAGTTTTGAGACAGGATGTCATTAACTTGTTCAGGATGGGCTTGAACTTGTGATCTTCCTACCTCAGACTACTGAGTAGTTTGTATTGTAAGTGTATGCTACCATGCCCAGCTTTTACTACCCTTTATATTTTAATATGCTTCTCATTTGAACCAGCAAAAGAAGACAAAAAGTGTACAGACTCTGTGGGACAGAGCAAGAACAATTAATTATACAGAAGTTTCCTGAGGTTAGGAAAATCAACTGAAAAAATGAGACTTAAATCTTTTCTTTTTTTTTTGAGACAGGATCTTGCTTATGTAGTTTACACTGGCCTTGAATTCACTATGTAGGCTAGGGAGACAGCTCAGTGGAATAAGCACTTCCCTGGCAAGTGCAAGGGCCTGAGTTCAATTCCCTGGTTCAGGGAAAAAAACAAAAACAAAAACAAAAAAAACAATGAATTCACTATGTAGTCCAGGCTGCCTTCAAACTCGTGGTGATGCTTTCTGTCTCCTCCTCCAGAGTGCTGGGATTATAGGCATGTGCTGCCACACCTGGCTGAGGGCACAATCTTTTAAGTTTTCAAATGTATGATGGGAAAGACCAAAAGAATCACGGGGCATTTTTGGAAATGTTCTTTCAAGGTGCTTTGGTAGAGAAAGTATGAAGCAGACAGAGATTCTGTAACTTAGATTAAGTTACTTTTTGAACCTTTCTTTCCTTTTGCAAAAAGAGAATGATTCTTATTTCAAAGAATTACTCTGAAAATTAAATGACATAATTAATTTTAAATGAGATAATTCATACAAGACACCTAGTAGAGTGTCTAATATATAAAAAGCTTTCAAAATCTTAGCTGTCATTATTTCATCATTATTGGTGAAAGGAAATTCTCATATGCTATATACATAAACATGTAAACTATGTGTTTCTGAAAGTCAGTATGTTAACAGATACAAAAAATTTTGATGTGTGTTTGGAGGGAGAGTGTGGTATGGTGATGCACACCTGGATCCCCAGCAGTTTTTTTTTTTTCTTTTTTCTTTTTTTGCGGAACCAGGGATTGAACTCAGACCCTTGCGCTTACCAGGGAAGCACTTATTCCACTGAGCCATCTCCCTGGCCCCAATCCCCAGCATTTGGCTAGGCTGAAACAGAATCACAAATTCAAGCCCAGCCTGAGTAACTTAGACTCTGTCTCAAAAAATTAAAAAAAGAGGGCCCGGGGAGATAGCTCAGTAGAATAAACGCCTGCCTGGCAAACGCAAGGTCCTGAGTCCTGAGTTCAATCCCCGGTACTGCAAAATAAATAAATGAATAAACAAATGCTCAGGATATAGCTCAGTGCCAAGGTCTTGGAAAGGGAGGAAGGAAGGAAGGAAGGAAGGAAGGAAGGAAGGAAGGAAGGAAGGAAGGAAGGAAGAATCTAATCTGAAATTCTACCAAGAAGTAAAGAAGAATGTTTACCTCATGGTTACTTGTAATAGGGAAAGATTAAAAACAATCTAAGGATGCAACAGTTAAATAGCAGACATAAAAAAGAGTATTTTGAAGCTACTGATTGGATATGTATTTATTTATTATTATTATTTTGGCTGGCTCAGAATGCCTTCAGGGCATGTTTGCCTGGCTGGAGTTGTGGGGATCGAACCACAGCATCCTGAGCCGGACTGCTTTGTTGAAGCAGCCACTTAAAGAACTGAGCTTGGGGCTGGTGAGATGGCTCAGTGGTCTAAAGCACCTACTTAGAACAAGCTTAGCAAAGCACATGGACCACGGTTCAGTCCCCCAGCACCACATGCCAGCCAGCCCTGCCCCCAGGCGGGCTGAGCTGGCTACACACACACACAAATAAATAAATAAAATAAATAAATTTAAAAAAAAATAACTGAGCTAAGGGGCAGGCCCCCTGGATATGTATGTAATAACATATTTTACATCACTACATTAAAATATATACTGCATATCATTTATAAAATATAACCCATATCATATATAAGAACTTCGCACAACGGCTTGAACCTACATATTTATAGATGTTATTTATTACTAACCAAGAAATATGAAAAGCAACTGATGAAATAAACAACTGGCAAAGAGATAGTATTCATCTATAAAAAGGTTATGATAGTATGAACCACTTTACAGAGTCCTGAGTGAGCCTTCAATATACTTTGTGAAGTGAAAAGAAATCAGAGACAGAGCCATATAAATGTCCAAAATCAAGAAATTTATCGAGACAGCAGATTAATGGCTACCTGGGACTAAGGTAGAGGGAAGGGATGACTGCTAATGGGCACAGATTTTAAGGGGTTTGGGGGAAAAAAAAAACCGCTCTACCATTTATTATAGCGATTACACCTAGATTGTTGTACAACTCTGTGAACAGTTAAGTCATTATTTATAAACCTATATTAAGTAAAAGTCACAGTCTGCCACATATTACTCACCATCCATGAGGAGCCAATGGCCAGTAAGAACCCAGATGAGGACGAGCATGACGGACAAAGAGAATGATAGTAACTCAGCAGCAGTGAAACGCCCACAGCAACCAAAGGAAATCCTGTAAAACACAGTTATTTAGGGGGCTGATGGGAACACCACATTCAATGACCAAACTCTCCGTTGGATCCTGGTCAGAATTCATGATGGCTGGATTAGAAAAGCAGGCAATACCAACGTACCTACAAATCTATACCATCCAAGCCTCTTTGGAGTAAGCTACAGAAAACTCAAGAGGAATTAAATTTCTGTTCCCATTTCATAATATACTTCTTAGGCCAAATTATCAAAACGGGTATTTAAAAGTTTGAAGGGACAAAAATCAATCCTTGAAAGGCTAGGGGGAAAAATTCTAACCCTAACAAGGAAAACAAGCAAAAAAGCCAACAACTCAATTCACTTAGTAAAGATAAATGTGGGTGACATGGTCAATCTATTTAGCTATCACTAACTCTTGCGAGGATTAGCTGCTGCTAATGACTAGTTTCCATGTGCCTCGAGTATCTTAATTAGCACTTCCTTTTCTTTGTTTTGGGGTGGTACCAGTGATCCACCTCAGGACTTTGAGCTTGCCAGGCAAGCACTTATTCCACTGAGCTCTCTCACTGGTCCCAGCACTTTATTTTCTTTCTTTCTTT
>NW_004524655.1:6683392-6684104 GCF_000260255.1 Octodon degus
GAACTGGGGATTGAACTCAGGCCCTAAAGCGCTTACTCTACTGAACCATCTCCCCGGCCCTCCAGCACCGTATTTTCAAGGAGCAACACCTTTATGAGTTCAAGTGTGATCATGAGCATTTAACCAAAGGGCCTAGCACATCTAGGTCACCAAAGAAGGGGAAAGAATGTTTGAACTTAATCACTATTTTCATTCCATGAGGTCACCAGTAAAGGAATAAAAGCACTGCTTTAAAAGAAAACTGCATATTTTTCAATAATCTAAACAGGATGCATATTACAATGACTCTTAAGATTTGTTTTTATTTAGTCTGCCAGGAAAAGGCGCAAAAGTAAGTACTGTATCTTAGTTTTAAAGGATCAAATACCTTGGTTCCCAATCTTATGTCATTTGTATATACCAGTGACACCAGACACTTAAGACTTCTAATAATGCTACCAAGCATGAGAGAAAAATACAAGTTTGTGAATTAAAAAAAGTCTCAAGTCCTTACTTGTTCTGAGGTGAACAGGGTCTTGTTAAATACTGGCACATCGGGAGAAGAAGAAAAGCAAAAGCTATTGTTGCAAGAACTAGAAAAAAAAAATGTATGGTTAAATTTTTAATAATTCTCCAATTTTAAGAAAAATGTCAATTTAGTCACTTTTAAAAATAATACATACATATGTATATGTGTGTATATATACACACACACACACACACATATATATAT
>NW_004524655.1:6684471-6693478 GCF_000260255.1 Octodon degus
GTAATATGGGTAAACTTCCTCCTCTAAGTCAACAAGGGAAAATAAATGGCAGATCCTAGTAAGTTTTACATTTTATAAATGCCTTTTATACCACTGCTTAGTTTGAAAATAGAGTAGAGCTGATAACAGAACATCTTTGATTAGTTATCAATGTTTCTGTCTGTAGAAGCACTGGTACAGGCTGCACCAATGACCATTAGGTCAAACTGGATCTTCCGGTAACCTACTAGAAAAGGAGCTACAACTAAAATGAGACTGCTTTCATGTCATAAAAAAGCTCATGAGCCCTTAAGTCCTTGGCTTTTCTTTTAGCTTATGTTGATAGGTCCAGAACAGATGCTATCTTCTGTTCAAGGAAGTTTTGGGTTTGGAGAGAAAAAGCCAGATTCAGGAAGAAAAGCTGCATGACATGCTACATAAATCCTAAATTTTGAACAGTGATTAAAAACAAGCTTTTCTTTTCATACACTAACAATGGGCAGAGAAATTCAATTTACCTGCTGTACATATTGTAAAAACTACTTGAACTGAGTCAAAGAAGAAGAACATTACTAGAAGCGAGACAGATGCTCCAATTGGGAGGAATAGAGCCTGGGTAGAGTCAATTGTTTGGATACCTGAAAAACAGAAAATGGGACAGGGACATATTAGTCACTTGTTACATAACAGGTACTATGCTTATGCACTTAATATACATTAGTTCATTAAAATGCAGGTAGTTCTTGGGCATGCTATATAATGTATAGATTATCCAAGGCCCGGTGACTTTTTTCTCAATGAAATTATGAGTGCCTTTCTCTCCTCAGTACTTACACTACAGTTAAGTGCCCCCAAAACGTTTACCAAATCGGATTTTACCTTCTGATGCTGGCCAACTGGATGACAGAATACAGATTTCCCCCCCCCCTCAAAAAAAAAAAAAGCTGGGCACCTGGCACATACTTGTAATCCCAGCAGTGAAAGAGGCTGAAGCAGCAGGACCACAAATTTGAGTCTCATCTGGGGAACTTGGACTATGTCTCAAAAATAACACAAATTAATTGCAGTAGATTGAGCTCCATAAAGAGACAGCACCAGGGCAAGTGAGAGCTGGACAGGCGCTGGGCAACTCTGTACCTCGCTGAGGAAAACAAGTAAACATAGGCAAAGGAGATCCTAAGAAGCTGAGGCAAGATGTCATCCTATGCATTCTTTGTGCAAACTTGCTGAGAGGAGCACAACAAACACCCAGATGCTTCCGTTAACTTCTCAGAGTTTTCTAAGAAGTGCTCAGAGGTGGAAGACCATGTCTGCTAAAGAAAAAGGAAAATTTGAAGACATGGCAAAAGCGGAACAGGCTCGTTATGAAACAGAAATGAAGACTTATATTTCTCCTAAAGGAGAAATAGAAAAGAAATTCAAGGATCCCGATGTGCCCAAGAGGCCTCCTTCGGTCATCTTGTTCTGTTGAGTATCACCCAAAAATCAAAGGAGAACATCTTGCCCTCACCACTGGTGCTGTTGCAAAGAAACCTGGAGAAATGTGGAACAATACTGTAGCAGATGACAAGCAGCCATATGAGAAGGCTGCTAAGCTGAAGGAGAAGTATGGAAAGGACATCGCTGCCTCCCGGGCTAAAGAAAACATGCTCCAGCAAAAAAAAAAAAAAAAGGGGGGAGTTGTCAAGGCTGAAAAAAGCGAGAAAAAGAAGGAAGAGGAGGATGAGGAAGACAAGGACGAAGAGGAAGAAGATGAAGAGGATGATGATGAATAAGTTGGTTCTAGCAGTTTTTTTCTTGTCTATAAAGCATTTAACCCCCCCTGTACAGAACTCACTCCTTTTGAAGAAAAAAAAATTGAAATGTAAACAAACAAATCCAAATCAAGAACATTAAAGAGCTAGTAAAACTTCGGATTAGTTAATAGTGAGTATATTTGTTAGATCTTGTTTTTAGGTTTGATTAGAGGTAGTTTAAACCACTGGCTAATTTCTCAATCTGTGGATTTAATATGATTGTTTACTCTAACAGGGAAGTGGATGAATAAGGATAAGAGTTGCAAACGGCAAATCAGGAAAATTATTTCATGACATTTTAAGTTTTCAATTTAGCAATAATCATGCCTCAGATAAACCTCACTGGTTATGATACTGCCACTCTGCAAAGCTCATGACATTTTCAGGTAGAAGAATAAGATAAATGGGCTTTGGGATATGATATCCTACACAGTAGTTCTCAGTTCTTAGCAGCTCACTAGAATGGCTAAGCCACTCAAAGTTCTAAATAAATTACAGTGCCTAGAGCCAGGTGTGGTGGCACACTCCTATAATCCTAGCACTCAGTAGACTGAGGCAGAAGGGCCATCCCCAGGTTCAAGATCAGTCTGGGCTACGCAGTGAGTTTAAGGCCAGCATGCATTGCATAGCAAGACCCTGTCTCAATCTCTCAATCAATCAATCAAGTGCCCAGGTCCTAGACCACAAAAATCTGAGGATTAAACTCCCTAGAAAACTTTCCTTTGTGTCTAGAGGTCAGAATCACTAATAGAAAAGGGAAACATGGCAAATCTGTTAACCAGTGGGCTGAGGAGAAAGCGGTATAAGCACCTGTTTGGCAACTACAAGGTTCTGAGTTCAATCCCCAGTATCCTTGCTCCAAAATCTTAACCAGTGAATAAAAACAGTATATTACAATTCTGTTTTATATGTTACCCATTTATTCTTTTTCTTTTTTTCTGTATTTTAGGGAAGGATCTACAGGGTGTTCAGAGTCTCACTACTAGATCAGACTTGGAGTGATGCGCCTGTTTATAGCTTCCCAAGTGCTGGGATCACAGGTGAGCCACCATGCCTAGTCTCAATTGCTGTTTCAGCAAGCCCTGGGGGACTGAACTGCAACTGCTTTTAGGCGCTTTAATCTGCTGAGCTATTTGGCTGGCCCTATGTTACCCATTTCTCTATTAACTCTGCTAAGGTGCCATAAAGACAAGGGTATGAAGCTGAGCCTGATGGCGCTCACCTATAGTCCCAGCACTAGGGAGGCTGAGGTATGAGGATCACCCAAGTTCAAGTTCAGCCTACAGTACATAATGAGTTCAAGGTCAGCCTGAACTACATGAGGAGACCTTGCCTTAAAAACAAACAAAAACAGAAACATGAAAGAAGTTATTAAATGATCCAGGAGAATAAAAGTATCAGAAAAATCTCTTCAGTAAATTAAGACTATGAATAGGTAACCATGATGATCATAACAGATACAAAAGACTGCAATGATGACTCAATATGTAAAAATTGTTTTAAGTGGGGCTTTTTTTTTTTTTTTTAAAGGCAGGGTCTCACTGTGCATTTCAGGCTGGCCTTAAACTCACTTGCAAAGATCCTCCTGCTTCTACCTCCCCAGTGCTGGGATTAAGGGGTTGGCTACCAACACCCACCTGTTTTAAGTATTTAAATTTGTGTGTCCCTAGGAGTTCTTTAGGGATTTTCATGAAATAAAGTATTACTTATTTGAAACAAAATTGTTTCCTTCTCCTGCTTGCTTGCTTTGCTACATTTTACCTGCCTTGAACTGCTTTTTCCCCTGTGATGCCTGTCTGCAGATTGTGGATTGAGAACTTTAAACTTTTCCAAAGAAAAAAAGTTTCTTAGGTGGATGAGTCAAATAATTCACTTAAGAATGGTTCAATTCAGTTTAGTAAAAATGATTTAGCTATCACGACAAACAGATATGATCCAGGAAATCATCCGTCCTAAGCTACAGTAAAACTCGTTTGGGTTGGGCCATGGACTATATTTGTTTTCCATCTCTTTGAGAAAATGGCACAGAACCTCTAAGTTTCCCCTACATAGTTTCTGATTTAAGAGCTCGACAGTATTTAAAAACAAACAAGTAGAGCAATCTTTAGGTTTAAGAAGCTGTTCATGACCAGAAACATTGGTTTCTCACATAAATGATTAGTTGTTACAGGATAAGAAACAAGTCTTCTAAAAAAAAAAAAAAAAATTCACTAATGTTCAAATATACACATTGTTTCTTCTTCTGAAAATAAAGGATCTTATATACTCTACATATAAATTATATTAATTCAAAATATGGGCAGCAAAAGTTAAATGGCTGGTAGAACATCAAGACTATACTATAGGGTACAAGATGTGTTTATAATCAATCTAAATTTTACTTTACACTGTAATTAAAACATAACTGTGAACATAAATAATAGAATGTATAATTCCTTATAATACAGATTTTAAAGCAGGAAGTAGTACCACAGGGAAGCAGAGCTCCTCCAGTTGTACTTGAGCAGCATGCATGATGTCGGTATGGCCCTTCCTACAGGATGAAAGATAATGAGCTGCCTACGGAAGGAGCTCACCACAAATTCTAGTCAAATCAAGTGACTTACAAACAAAACAAATTAACACAAAGCTAAACAGAGTACCCACAGTTCAGAAGACTTACATGGGCTCAACTGCATTTTCCCCTTGCCTAGTATCAGAGACTGAACCCAGGGTCTTCACACTGAGCTACATTTCTCTCTCGCCTTCAAAAACTTCTTTTGAGGTCATGTCTTACATATAAGGGCTGGGTTCAAACCTGTGGTCTTCTGTCTCGGCTTCCTATAGTGCTGGAATTCCAGGTGGGCACTACCACAGTTGGTGGATTTTTTTCTTTTGGCTAAATAAAAACACTATAGCAGCAATAGGAAGGAGTGAAACAATACTTTCCTGTTTGGAGTTTATGATCTATGGGGTAGAAATTCACAAATTCTAATATACATTTCCATCAATCTTTATAGTTCAAATAAATTACATGTGAAGTAAAGACTTCAAGATGTCAAACAGGGCATATGTGGCTTTTTTTCCTTAATACTAATGAAATGAAGGACTGCTGTGCAAGTGGCAGTATCTATATGCAGACCTCTTGGGGCAGATATAGGAGTTCTAACAAGGTGAGGGGAAATAAGAGAGGAAGAGAAGTCTTATCCTTGCAATGCCGAAATGGTTTCTGAAATCATCCTGTGAGTGTATACTCTTTCCAGAAGCCCAGAGAGGGCTCTTCCTTGTTCTACATCCACAGACAAGACTTTTAATTACAGTTATTCTGGTAGTTATAGAGTGCTATTCTATTATGCTTTTAATTTTTATTTTCCTGGGTAGGTCTGATCTACTGTTGACTTCCATGTATGTCTATGTTGCCCACACAAGTAGAACTAGTAATTTCTGTCTCTGGTCACATATGCTAGGGACATTTTATTTATTCTAACCTACACCCTGCAATGAGAACATTCAATTACAACATGATAATCTTCCTTTTGGAATTTTTTTTTTTTTTTTTTTTTTTTTTTTTGTTACATGGCCGATCTAATATTCTGTCATTCACTTAATCCTTCTTTAAGCTTCTTTTATAATGAAGGACTTTTTCCCCCGCAGCACCTCATGGCCTTTACACTAAGCTATCTTACAGGTTACATGTTATAGATACATCAGAAATTAAAGCTCAATATGGTGGTGCAGGCATGTAATCCCAGCACTTTGGGAGGTTGAGGTAGAGGATCATGAATTCAAGCCTGGCCTCGGAAATTTAGTAAGACCTTATCTCGCAAAGGTAAGATATGATCTTATATCTTACTGATAATAAAATTATACCTAGATACAATTATGTTAGTAGATTTCTCAGGTTCCTGAGATGATACTGGATTGTGTTACACTTCTCCTTACTCTCAGGTTTTTAACCAATTCTTTTACTTGTATTATTTTGAGAATGATCAAATACAATCTTTTAACATTAAATTCATAAACTGTTTTCCTCCCCTGGAACCTCTGCCATAATTCCTTTGCACTGTTAATTATTTAGAACGTCAATCTCCGTAACACCTGCATAAGAGATTGTATTGCTCTGTTCACCCTTCTAGTTGTTACTATTTCTTAGATTTTTGACAAAGATGATGTTTCCTACGCTATTCCTTCAATCTGAAATTATGTTCTATTCCAAAATCAAGTGTGGCCTTCTTTGCAATGGCTTCTTTCAGAATGGTTTTCCTTATTATGAGGAAATGAATGCATTGCACTTTATCTATTCATTCTTATCCCTCTTGATATCCATGACTCAAGGGTAGGTATTGAAGAAGTATATGCTTTCATTTGTTTTTGAGACAGGGTTCTGTTATGTAGTTCATGCTGGCTTTGAATGTGAAGTGATCCTCCTGCCTCAGGCTCCCCAAATGGTGGGATTATAGGCAAGTGGCACTATGTCTGGCTGAAGAAATATGTTATGGAGGCTAAATTTAGCATTACACAGGAGGCAGAACAAAATCACCCTTTAAAATGAAATATACTACTCTCTTTAGATTATGATTAATATTCCTAGGTAACTTTTTACTGTATGTTGATAATAAAAATTATACCTAGATACAATTATGTTAGTAGATTTCTCAGGTTTCTGAGATGCCATGTACAAAGGATTTCTAATTGAGTTTAAATATATCATTTGCATATATGCTACATAAACTTACACTTTTCAAAGCAGCTTCAGGAGTACAAAGTGATTTAGCTTACTGAAGGTAACAATGCTTAAAATTTCTATTTTCACTAATTTTACATGCTTTTATCTGGCAATCTCAGCAACTATCCTGAAGACAACAATCTGCAATATAACCATTGTTGAATTCCTATCTTGTGTGTTGAAATTCTGTATCATTTCTAACGGTTTTTAAAATCCATTTTTTCTCTTTAAAATAAAAAGAAAAAAATAAAGTGATTTAGCTTGAAATGTTTTTATTTATTTATTTGTTTGTGTGTGTGTGTGTGTGTGTGTGTGTGTGTGTGTGGCCAGCTCAGCCCACCAGGGGGCGGGGCTGGCTGGCATGTGGTGCTGGGGGATTGAATCGCGGTCCCTGTGCTTTAGCTAAGCTTGTTCTAAGCAGGTGCTTTAGACCACTGAGCCATCTCACCAGCCCCTTGAAATGTTGATAGAAGGTAAGTTGTTAAGTAAAAATTTAATCTGAAAATTACATTTTGCTGGGGATATAGCTCAGTGGCCAATGCCTGCCTGGTGAAGAGTCTGAGTTCCATTTCCAGTACCAAAAATACCTAAAAGAAAATCAGATTTTACGCTACATTTTACCTGCTGGTTCCAGGAAATTACTGGTATAGATGTTTACCTCATATCTTAACGTCATAACATTAAGAAAAGGGAAGAAAAGAAAAGAAAAAAAAAAAAAAAAACCCTTACTATGTTTGAATGATTCCACTTACTGTCTTTATCATGCCCACTCTGTGCTGAAGGGGACAATGGAACATATTCAATTCAATAAAAACTGGGCAAACATAATTTGGTTGACAGGATATGAATAACTAGAAAAACTGAAACAGACATTAAATGATCTCTTTTTAACTTAACATCCTTCACTGATGATTTAACTTTTTATTTGCTTTCCAGCATTTTTTCCCCATTACTGCTGTGGGCCAGCCCACCCCCACTCCTAGTATGACCACCTCTCCATCGATCCATGTCCACTATTACTAGTCAAACATGTCCTTCTTCAAGAAAGAGACCTTCCACGACCTGCTCTTGCTCACCTGCCTTGCCCTTTTCTTACTCTCTGTTTATCTCTACTGCTTACTCTGACCCTCTGATGATAGTGACCTGTTTATTATAATCCTCAAGCTACAGTGAGGGTCAGTGAAAAAAAAATAGTACTTGCTAAGTGGTACTATTTTTTTTTTTTTTAACATGGGAAAGAATTACTCTTGTACTTTTGCACCTTTCAAATTTTCTAACAGAATGTTGAGCACATGATAGGTACTCTATGTAAATCTTTAATATTGTCAAATTAAGTCTTTCTTTTCTCTTTTTGTAGTGGTGTTGGGGATAGGACCTGGGGCCTACCTGGTTGTGGTGGTGCACGTGTATAATCCTAGCACTTAGATTGCAGTGAGTCTGAGGCCAGGATGGCCTGCGCACTGAGTTCAAGGCCAGCTTAAACTATACAGTAAAACCTGTCTCAAAAAACAAAGCCATAAAACCCCCAGTGCTGTGTACATGATAGGGAAGTATTCTACCACTGAGCTCCCAGACCCTATATCTCTTTATTTCTAAAATAATTCTTTTCACAATAAGCACCATAAAATTTTCTACCACTCTACAGAGGAACATTTTTTTGCAGTATAATTAAAAAAAAAAAAATTTAGTACAGGGTCTACTGGGTCTCACTACACAGACTGGGCTCGTAGTGATCCTCTTGTTTTTCAGCCTCCCAAGTGCTGGGATTACAGGCGCACACCACCACGCCCGTCTCTTTTGCAGTATAATTTATATGCTGTAAAGTTTACCCATTTTAATTCTGTAACTCAGTAATATTTTTGGATAAATTTTTCACCTGTGAAACTATCACCATAACTTAATTTTCATAACCCCATAAGATCCCTCAGTTTAAAAAAAAAAAAAAAAAGAAGATACGCTCTCTAGCCAAGTCTAACTTTATTTAGATACTATAGATGGACAAGCTAATTGTTTGAAGCAAAATGGGAACATCAACAAACATCACAGCCCTCACTAATAACATTGTGATTTTGCAGTCAAGTGTAGATTTCCCCTTCAAAAAAAGCTTGTGATCATTTTGTATAGCTTGTCTGGAAACTTCTGTAAATCTTATGTTTTAATAAAATATTTTTTGTTGTTCTAAAAAAAAAAAAATCCCTCAGTTTAGTTAATTCTCTTTATCATCTCTAGATCTAGGAAACCCTTAATCTCCTTTTTTTATTTTTTATTTTTTTTTTTTTTCAGAACCGGGGATTGAACTCAGACCCTTGGGCTTGCCAGGGAAGCACTTATTCTACTGAGTCATCTCCCAGCCCCAATATAAAATTTCATACAGACATGCTCGCTCACACATGTAGTAGTGTTTAACTTTCAGTATATCACTTTGAGTTTTGTTCTGTTGTAGCACATACTGGTATATCATTTTTTTAAACATTCTTTTTAATGCAAAATAATATTTCACAGTATGGACAAACTATTTTATTTTTTA
>NW_004524655.1:6693578-6697406 GCF_000260255.1 Octodon degus
TGTGTGTGTGTGTGTGTGTGTGTGTGGCCAGCTCAGCCCACCAGGGGGCGGGGCTGGCTGGCATGTGGTGCTGGGGGATTGAGCCGCGGTCCCTGTGCTTTGTTAAGCTTGTTCTAAGTAGGTGCTTTAGACCACTGAGCCATTTCACCAGCCCGGACAAAGTATTTTAAAAAATAAGTTCCTTAGTTTATTTATTTATTTTTTTAAAAGCCACATGGTTGTTTTTTAAAAAAATTTATTTATTTATTTATTTATTTATGTGTGTGTGTGTGTGGCCAGCTCAGCCCACCAGGGGGCGGGGCTGACTGGCATGTGGTGCTGGGGGATTGAACCGCGGTCCCTTGTGCTTTGCTGAGCTTGTTCTAAGTAGGTGCTTTAGACCACTGAGCCATCTCACCAGCCCCTAAGTTCCTTAGTTTATAGACCTTTGGCTCTTTATACTCTTTTGGGTATTGGGCATAATGCTATGAACATTTGTCATATAGTCCTCCCTTTTTTTAAAAAATAATTTTATTGAGAAACAAATATCAATGAGACAGTTTCACAACCTGTTATTACTGGCACATTTTCAATAATTAATACATTGCATATTGTTGTCTTAGTGGTTATTCACTGTACAAGATGCAGACCTGATATATAACAAACCTTTCTATTCACTGAATTAAGAGAATGGAGCTGTATATCTATCCTATTTTGAATATACAGATACAAAAGGGTCATTCATTTCTATCCCACTTTATTGGTTAGTTTTATCAGAGATGGGCATTCCAATGTCATTTAAATATTGTAGGTGCTTGAATTCAGCATATAGCCCTTTTCTATTTTCTGTTTTTGTTTTGAGTTAAGAGTTTCCTATGTAGCTCAGGCTGGCCTGGGACTCACTGATCCTCCTGCCTCAGCTTTCTGAGGCTGGGATTATAGGTCATGCCTAGCTCTTGTAAGATTTTAAATATCAGAAGAGGTTTCAATAATGATATTTAATGATATAAGTATTTCAAATAGCTCTCTTTTGAGGGTCACTGAATGAATTTATAATCCATACAAAACTACCAACTTTACTAAAGTATTGAAATGAGGTCAAGGGGAAGTACATACTAGTAGTATTTTGTTTATCTTTATACTCTCAGCAGCACGCTTTTAGCCATATGCAAGAAATTGGTACAGTAGCTTGAACTCAGAACATAGATTAGAATTTTTATTATGATACTAAAAATAAAACTTTGAGCCCAATAAACTAAGAAGTATGAAGAACATGATAACTACATGGATGAACGTTAACTGACACAAAATATCTTACTATTATTGGTGCTGTTGCCATTGAAAGACCCAGAAGAACTGTTATTGTCTTTTTCCTTGTCTTGATTTTCAAAGTCCATATTAAGGGACCTGTGGGGAAAAAATTTATAGGTAAGTTTTAGGCAGTATTTTTAAGAATGTTTCTGACTGGAGATGAAAGCATTCCAATGTGGCTGGATAGTCCAGCCGTATTACTGTACACATCCTTAATTACTTCCTTATGATAAAAACTTAAAAGGACAAACCTGGGGTCAAAGGGCAAGCACATTTTGAGACTTACATGCCACACAACTGCTTCCTTTTGAAAGCAGCAAACTGGTGTGCCAATTCACTCTGTACAGCAGTTCACGAAAGCACTCTTTTCCCTTGACCTTGTCTTCCCTGATTCAACAACAAAGACTAAGTTTCTTTTATGCATCTTAGCACTAGAGGGGAAACAGTAAGCAAAACCCTATTAGGTTTTACATACATGGATTTTTCTTTCAAAGAAAGGAGACAGATAGTAAGAAAAATAAGTTAAATAGACGGCATGATAGCACCAGGAGCTAAAGAGAAAAAGCAGGAAATAAAGGAGCTTGAAATCTTACTGGCAGTGACACCATGAATGAAACGGCCACTGTGAATCTGGGAGACTAAACGGGCATCTCATGTTAATTCAGAATTCTTTATCTGGTGAACAATTGTGTACAGAGCACTTGCTCAGCTATTTCTTTTCTGTGGACTACCTGTTCTTGTTTTTTGGCTCAATTCCTGTCAGTGATCCTGTTTGGAGGTCGCTGTCTTTCAAAGAACTTCCTGTGGTGATGGAAATGTTCTATGTCCATACCAACGAAGGTGCTAGACCCGAGTTATATGACCATCTGAAAGATGGCTAGTGTGACAGAGGGACTGAGTTCTAAATTTTAATTTTAAGTTCTTTAACATGTTCCCCCTGGCTTGAATCATAAGTGCTATATGCATGATTGTCTCACTGGGTAGCTTGTGCCTCTGGGGTTGCAAATGGGTCCAATCATCTTTATGGGTCTTTATTAATAAAAATCCATCTGATGGGTCAGTAATGCATGTACCACCAGTGATTCAATCCATCTCACAGCAAGACATGAATTATGGTCCCACGTGAATGTTTTAAGTCATCTAAGGACCAAAATTTATAAAAGCTCTTAAGAGGAAAACAGGGTAAATCTTTGTAACATCACTGTGGATGTTAACAGTGGACTGTCACAGATCTAATGCCAAAAACATGACAAAAATAAATAAATTGGACTTTATTAAAGTTAACTACTTTTGTGCTTCACATAAAAAATTAAAAATGAAAGCACAACCCCCACAGGATGGGAGGAAATATTTTCACACATGTATCTGATAAGAACCTTTGTATCTAGTTAGAATATACCTTTTTATGTTCACTAGCACGGGTATAATAATATTAAAAAAATCTGCTATTAATTAAGTCCTGGCCAAGATATAAAACTGGGCTTTTAGCACGAAGTAGGAAGATCAGAAAGTTTGAGCTCAGCATTGGCAACTTCGCTGCCAACTTTGTTGTGAGATCTTGTCTCAAAATAAAAAAAGGGTTGCAGATATAGTTCAATCCTGGTTCAATACCCAGAATTGTAAAAACCATAAAACCAAATTGAAACACAGATAAAAAATAAGGCTCTTCATACACTACTAGTGATAGCATAAACTGATGCAGCCACTTTGGAAAACAGAATCTACCCATGCTAACAGCCTCATCTCAATTTCTTCCTTTTTTTTTAAATTTAAATTTATATGTTTTTTTATTTTTTAAAGCTTTTGGGTTTATTATAAAGCAGAAAAACCAAACCACATACACAATGACATTAATTCAATGGGTCATTGAATTGTTAGTTTTGCCAAGGAAGGAAATCTTCAATGAACTACATTTGGCACGTTTTTTCAAAATATTTTTTTTTTTTGGAAAAAAGAAAACAACACCTGAATATCACATTTTAGTAACATCGCAGATAGGAAAATTTACAGTGACAATGAATTTTCCACTCTTTTTTTATGAGTTTTCTTTCATTGTTTCAAAAAACACTTTAACATTCCGTGAATTATTTACTTCTTGAACTTTCAAAGAAAAAAAACCTCTTAATCACTTTATGATACAGAAAAAAAAAAAAAAAAAAAAAAACAAACTTCAATTTTCCATAAACCATGTCTGTCAACTTATAGGAATACATTTACTGTATTAAATGGGACAGAATGATAATGAAGTGGCATTTGAGGCCAGACAGAGACTGGATCGTGACATCTACAGGCAGGTGTGTAAGCTTGTCCTACGAGGCAAACTATAGATTTGGAAAGAATGTAAAATACCTTATATTGCCACTCTTATATCACCATTTTTACCATGAATATTTTGAGCCCAAACTTTGACTTCATATTTCTGAAAATAATTATTACGCTAAAAGAAAAACTAAATTCCTATTGGGAAGTTAGCACTGATAGTAAATTATTATTTTTTTAATTTAAATTTTTTTTTGTCCTGTCAGAGGTGAATATTCT
>NW_004524655.1:6697506-6700444 GCF_000260255.1 Octodon degus
TTTTGTCCTGTCAGAGGTGAATATTCTATTGGCATCTAAATACTATAGGTGTTTGAATTCAACTAAACAATCTAACACTGTCTAGCAGTCTATAATATCAGTGAGTTATCCTCAGAAGTTATTGACTTGAGCCTTTTACAGCTCATTGTATTAATATGGCTTTACTTTATATACCTCATTTTTATACTTTTCTGCTGGATGGTTAAGACAAAGATATAGCAAGACCTATATAGCAAGAAATGTAACTTTTGTATCTGATAAGGTCAGCCAAGCACTCTCAGGATTTATCCTGTATCCTTGTACTGTCTTTTGTACATCCTTTTGTCAGTCAATTTCCAGAACTAAGAAATATATCTGCTAAGTTCACTTACTCTATAATATTTTGTAATGATAGTCTGAACATCATTACAGATCATACTTTCTAAACTGAGACTTGAGGCCTGGCCAAATAGCTCAGTGCATTAAAGCGCCTGCAAGCAGGCTCAGGGACAGAGGATTCAATCCCCAGACTTGCCCTGCTGGCCCTGCCTCCAGCTCTTGGAAGGCTGTAAACAGGTGGATCACTACGAGTCCAATCTATGCAGTGAGACCTCGGACACCCTGTAGACCCCTTCCTAAAATATAAAAAATAAACAAACAAACTGAGACTTGTCTTATGTCCTCCAAATATAGGCTACATCAGTACACATAATAATGTGTTTCACTTGTTAGGGTATTTCACAAACATCAATTAGGCCAAAATGACTATTCTGCCACTTGAAGATATAAGTGAAATAAACCAGATCACAGTAAATATCATATTGTCTCCCTAGTATAAGAACTCAAAAGAGGAATTACATGTAGAAAGGTACAACACAAATAAAAGGAAAGCGAGAACTTGAGGACTGGACAGTGAGGAGTAGGCCAGGAGAAAAGCTGAGAAACATGGCAGGGGCAAAGCCATGCATTTGTATGCACGAGATGGGTGGGGCAGTGGTCCTGCGGAACATCAGCAGGTTTTTGAGACTAGCAGTTGGCTGGTGAGATTCTCACCCTGACTAACTCTATATGCTGGTGCCCATGAGCCAGGTGGCTGTACTGAGGATGGTGATGTGTAATAGAGGGGTCACGCTTGGAGTGCCTGCCGTCCTGGTCTTCTAAATATGTACCTCTTGTCACGACATACCATTTATTGCCATAATGTCTCTCAAGTAAAGGTTTTTTTTTTTTTTTTAAGGGTAATAAATGAAAAAAAAAGACACAAGAATAAGAAAAAAAAAGTCACTGATCTGTCCTGATACAATTCTGTGTATGGTTAGATTTCTAAATTTCTTTGTAAAAATATGTAAATGCTTATTTCTACTTTTTAAAAATTATTTTTCCTTCATATTCTGTAAGGACTTAAAGTTCAATATATTAACATTTGATGGAAAATACCTGTTTCATGATATGCCAAAGATGTTTGATATTTAAACAGATAGGGTAAACTGAACTGCATATATTGCAGGTTAATAATATGCTTCTCTTCTGGAGGGTTAACAACCTAAGTCAGCCGATCAAAATTGGAGAAGAGGAAGGGCTGCAAGGTCAGCCAACATTTTGGCCCTAGCCTTTCAAGGTCAGTAAAGACTCAGGACATAGGAGAACCTGCACTATAACAACATGTAACTCAGTTGTACTCTAAATTTTCTGATCAAGGAGATTATGGAGCCATACAGGAATGTGATCGATGATGGATAGTGTGCCCTGGGAGAGTCACATGGAGAGAAAAAATATTCTCTCAGGCTTTCACAGAGAGCAAATTGGTCAAGTAATGGCTGTGACTCATCCTCAAGGCTGACACTGACAAAGGATCTACATACAAAGTGCGGTCCAGGGCTATAGAATAAATTCTGAGGGTACTTGACTGACCTTATCAGATACAGAAGTTGCATTTCTTGGCATATAGGTCTTGCTTTATCTTGGTCTTAACCATCCAGCAGAAAAGTATAAAAACGAGGTATATAAAGTAAAGCCATATTAATACAACGAGCTGTAAAAGGCTCAAGTCAATAACTTCCTGAGGATAACCCACTAATATTACAGACTGCTAGACAGTATTGGATTGTTTAGCTGAATTCTAACACCAATAGCATTTAGATGCCAATAGAATATCCACCTCTGACAGGGCAGAAAAAAAGGGGGGATACAAAGGAAAGATCATTTTGTATTTATATATACAAAATAGGATAGATATACACCTACTAAGTGTACTAATAGTGTTTGGACAGGATATCCTGTCTGCTTCTTGTACTACGGATAATCACCAAGAAGATAACAATGTACAATGTATTGATTATTAAAACTGTCCTATTAATCAGCTTTGAAACTGTCTCATTCACATTTGTTCTCAATAAAATAAAAATAAAGACTTCTTCAAATATATTGTATCCTTGCTGATTTTCTGCCTATTCTTTCACTACTGAAAACTTCAGCTATATTTGTGGGCTTATTTTTGTTTTTGCAGCAGTGAGGATTGAACTCAAGGCCTTCACATTGAGTTATATCCCCAATTCCTTTAAAACATTTTTGAGACAGGGTCTTGCTAAGACACTAGGTTGCCCAGGCTGGTCATGAACTGGTGTCTTCTTGCCTCATGACTCGCAGAGTGCTGCATTATAGGACCAACTCTAGCGATCCTCCTGCCTCAGCTTTTTGAGTAATGGGATTACAGGTATGTGCCACCACGTCATGCCCTGCTTGGTGAATTCTTTCAGACTGTGCATGTATGAAAACATCACTATTTTATTTCTGAACGATATTCTGCCATAGAATTCTATAGTGATAGTTGGTTTTCTCCCCCTCCCCCTCCCCCTCCTTCTCCTTCTCCTTCTTCCAATCCTTCCTTCCTTTCCCCACCCAGCAGTACAGGCCAGCCTTGAGCTCATTTTGTAGCCCATGCTGGTTTTTAACTCCCAAG
>NW_004524655.1:6700889-6705574 GCF_000260255.1 Octodon degus
TATTATTAATTTTTTTGAGACAGGGTCTCATCATGTAGCTAAGGCTTGCCTTGTGCTCACTTTTGTAGCCCCTAGGCTGGTCCTGAACTCATGGGGATCCTCCTGTCTCAACCTCCACAGTGCTAAGATTACAGGCCTGTGCCACCATGCCTGTTTTTTTTTTTTTTTAAACAAAACAAAACAACAACACCCAGGAGGGTCTCACTATATATAAACAGAGCCCAGGCTGTCCTCAAACCACAATCCTCCTGCCTCAGCCACCTGAATGCTGGAATTACAGGTGTGCATACCACACTCAGCTTACTTTTCTTCAGGTTTCTTACACCTGAGGTACATAGAGCTTCTTGGGTTTGTGGCTATAGTTATCAACAATTTGGAAAAATTTGGTCATTGCTTTGTTTTTCTACCTCTGCTCTTTCTTCACTTTCAGAGACTTACAAATATTCATATGTTAGGTAACCAGTGGTTTCTCTTTGATATTCAAATACAGCTCCTTGAATTTTTTTTCTGTATTTTCTTCCCATAAACCATACTGCTATGCCTTCTACTTCACTAATGTTTACTTCTGTAATGTTTTAAGTTACCATTAATCCCTATCCAGTGTGCTTTTTTTAAAAAAATCACAGATAAGATCAGCTAGGCAAGACAGCAAATGACTGTTAAGACCAGAGAGCACTTTGGGAAGCTGAAGCAGAATTGCAAGGATAGTGAGATTTTGTCTGAAAATGAAAAGCTGAACAAGGGCTGTGGATGTAGCTCAGTGTGAAGGCCCAAGCTTCCAACCCCAGTTCTGAAAGGGGGGGGGGGGGGGGAGCCTGAGATGCTATCATTTTTTTTTTCTTTTTGCATTTTCACTAGGGAAGGGTCTACAGGATGTCCAGGGTCTCACTACTAGATTGGACTCATAGTGATCCACCTGTTTATAGCCTCCCAAGAGTTGGGATTACAGGCGCGCGCCACCACGCCCAGTCTCATTCGCCGGCTCAGCGTGCCGCGGGGGTGGGGCCGGTACAGCAGGGCCAGGGATCGAACCCTGGCCCCTGAGCCTTCTGGCAGATGCTTTAATACGCAGACCTATCCGGCCGGCCCTTATCATTTTTATTTATATAGAATCTGATTTGAATCTTTTTTTTTTAATCTTCCATGTATTCCTCTAACTTTTTTCCCCCTTCTATGTAGAATATAGTTGTAGAATGTATCTGTTTTGGTGCACTTCCCTGATTGTAACATCTGTGTCGGCTCTGAGTTTATTTTGATTATTCTCATCACGGGTCATATCTTCCTCCTTCGTCTGGAAATCTTTGATTATATGCCAGATATTGTAAACTTTACCTTATCTCAATGTGTTTGTACTCTTACTGGCTGCTTAATATTTTAATATTCATATATTTTACACATTTATCTGGGATGCTGTTATACAGAAATAGTTTTATTTGTTCAAGTCTTGCTTTTATGATTAAGTTACTGAAAGAAGCACTCTTGAATACAGTAGTCACGTTACTTACAAATGTTCCAATCTGGCCAGTGGAATGGACACTCTTCTAATATTTTCACATTTTCTCTTTTACCTCAGCATGTGCATGCACTGATCACTAGTCTGATTAACGTTCAAGGGCCTGTCCGCAGGTTTCTGCGGTTTCCCTTTCTCCCTTTGCAGCTTTCTTTTTTTTTTTTTTTTTTTTTTTGCACTGTGTTCTATTAACTTGAGCTGCCTTGGTCTCCCTGGATTCTTCAGACCCATATCCTTAGAGAAGCTCCCTCCTTGCACCATGATCATGATCAGGACCACTGTACTCTGCTGTCTGACAAACAACATCTTGAAAATCACTGCTTCACGTTAAGTAGTTTTGGGAACAGGGTGTTGCTTCGGGTGGAATGACATATAGTCTTTTTATACCATCTTGGCTGGAAGTACAAGTACCTGTAGATAGTTCTTTTCAGCAGGTTCCAAACAGATTTGAAGACAGGTCTCTTATCATTCCTTGTTCATGCCTTTAAAAAGTTCCAGGGAAAACCAGAGCACTGGTGAGTTCTATCCCTCTTTCTAGGAGAGTAGTGGGTGCTCCGCAGAAGAGATCACAACCCTGCCTGGAAGGGGCTCTCCATAAACTTTCAGACCTTAGGTCACAATGATAATGTGCTTATTTCACAGTTTCTCCACCTCTTTCACTCAAATCCTCTTGCTGGTTGGTTCAAGGGATCTGGCCCTCAATTATGACAGCCTGACCACAGATGCTAAAACTCCCTTTTTTGTTTCTGGTGCTGGTCACAGCTGGCAATATCTTCATTGAGTGTCCTGTAATCCCAGGTATGCAGAAGGCCAAGGAAGAGGCATGTGATCTTGAAACCAGTCTGGGCAGGGACAGAGGATGGGAGGGTAAAAAAGGATAGGTGACTGGTCTATCCCCTGGGGTTTAGATTGATTAGGTGTACTTCCAACTAGTACCCTAAAATTTTGGCTGATTAGCTGAGGACTACTAACGTTCCCTTCTTTTTAAATATAATACTAGGTGGTTGTGGTGATCTGGTTATCTTTTTTTTAAAATTTATTTATTTATTTATTTGTGTGTGGCCAGCTCAGCCCACCAGGGGGCGGGGGCTGGCTGGCATGTGGTGCTGGGGGATTGAACCATGGTCCCTGTGCTTTGGCTAAGCTTGTTCTGAGTAGGTGCTTTAGACCACTGAGCCATCTCACCAGCCCCGGTTGTGGTTATCTTAAAGCCTGTTTTGGTTGATTCAGTTTCTTATGGCCTAGGTGATAAGAGCTGCTGCAGAAACAGGAAAACCTCAGGCAAGATAATGAGGTCCTATGGGAAAGAGGGGGACCCTCTTATTAGGTCTTCAACTAGAAAATGACTTTATCACTGCTTTAAACAAGCTCAGGTAAAACCATACCTTGACAGATCATTAAAAGTAGACAAACATCACCACTACACAAAATAGAAGTCTGGGTAAATGCGGTTCATACTGGGAAGTCTTACCTTTCAGCTTTACAAAATTGGATCTTTGGACCTGGGTTTAGCAGACCCCAGGCCACTGTATCTGGGGTTCAGTAACATTACCTATACTACACAGCTTACAGTAAATCTAAGCTGTTAAGTAATACCTTTGCAGAAGACTATGCCTCTAGAGTCACTCACAGCCATATTAAATTATGGCCTTTTATCCCAGCTTACTTGCTAATTTATTAACTCTGCAGACTGCTTGGCTGGACCTAGAAGAGTCTGTCCTGTCTTTACAGATAATAACCTTTTCTCCCACCTAACTTGCCCCACAATCACAATTTATTATTATTGCTACACAGTAACAGTATGATATTAACACACCATAATGGTATTGCACTTCCATCTAAATTATATCTTAGCTAAGTGTTTAACCAATAGCAAGCCTGGATTACTGAAATGGATGTTTAAATAACTAATAGAAGGACTCAATCTATGACTCAACCAACCATCTGCACTACTGAAAAAACAATCTAACTGAATTAGAGCACATTATATACTCTTTTTTCTTTTCATGAACCATGTCTGAACAGAAAGTATGAGGTCAATTTAAAGGATATAAACAACAGGGGCTGGGGAGATGGCTCAGTGGAATAAGCGCGTCCCTGGCAAGCGCAAGGACCTGAGTTCAATCCCCGGTTCCGCCAAAAAAAAAAAAAAAAAAAGGATATAAACAAATTTCCAATTACATGTATGTTTTCATACATACAACCTACATCAACATTTAGCTACTCAGAATCTGGGTAAGAAGAGATAATATTCTAAGAGCTGAGAGTGCTGAGGATGAAAATAATAGCAGCTAACCTTTATTGAGTTCATACTGTCAGCCATTATGCTGCACAGTCAATTTAATTTATCTATTTTTCTTGCAGTGCTGGGAACAGAAGACAGGGCCCCATGCCTGCTAGGAAAATGTTCTGCCTCAGAGCTATATCCTCTGACTAGGAATAAAACTTTAAGACCATATCTATTTATTTTCTTATGTACTAAACTGGACTCAGAAGGATTCTAAGCAAAATTCTAGGTCTACCTTTCATAGCTTCCATTGTTTGCCTCAAGACAAGGCTTAGGGCCAGCCAGATAGCGCAGTGGACTAAAGCGACTGCTTACGCAGATACAGGGACTCAGGTTCAATCCCTGGTGTGCCGTGAGGCTCCGCCCCTCAGGTGCGCTGAGACAGGCAACTGAGACTGGCGTGTGGTATGCACCTGTAATCCCAGCACTTGGGAGGCTGAAAACAGGAGAAGCACTATGAGTCTGATTTGTGCAGTAAGACCCTGTACCAAAATACATTAAAAACAAAAACAAAAGACAAGGCTTAGACTTAGCCCCTGTTAAGGTCCCCAGTTCTGATAAATCACAAATATGTTAAGTACAATTAAGAAAGTCTGGACTGGACCAAACCAGACCAGACCAATATTCAGCTGGCGCTACCTGTCTGGACTGCAGCCCATTATTAAGAAATCAACATTTAAGGTCTGACCAGATAGATCAGTGGACTAACGCACGTCCTTAGACAGAGTGCAGCCACTGGGGTTTGGCCCTGCCCCCAGGGTATACTGAGGGTGACTGAGACTGGGTGTGGTGGTGCTGGCCTGTAATCCCAGCACTTGGGAGGCTGAACACAGGAGGATCACTATAAGTCTGATCTGTGTAGTGAGACCCTGTAGACCCTGCACTAAA
>NW_004524655.1:6705829-6715707 GCF_000260255.1 Octodon degus
TTTTTGGTGGTACCAGGTATCGAACTCAGGACCTTGTGCTTGCCAGGAAGATGCTTATGCCACTGAGCTATTTCCCCTGCCTGTTTGGCTCCCGTTTGCAGGTGGAGCTGGGGATTGAACAGCAGAATAATGTGCCTGACTGTGTTTGCATGAGTAGGAACTTAAACAACTGAGCTAACCAGCAGGCCCCGACCCCATTTTAATTTAGCTTATTCTATCACAACTTATAAAATTTAATAAATGGCCTTAAATTCTTTTCAAGCAAAGAAGCATCTCAAAATGAAGGTAAAAACATTTTATTTACTGAATGTCATGCTTGTTTATCCATCTGCATTCTGATAACTAAGTGCAGTGGGAACACTGGAGAAGACAGGCAAACTGAAAACTCGTGACATTTTAAGAACTCCCCTCCCCTAACCTGAACAATGAAAGACACAAGGAAGGGAAGAATACACTTGAGCAAGCTAAGTTCTGTAAGTATGAACTTAGCTTTAAGTTAACTATGTGTTCCTAGAAAACTTACAGTATTTAAAGCTGAGTATTTAAAAATGAAATGTAAGGATGTTTGTGGTAGCAAATGCTTGTAATCATAGGAGGCTGGGGCACCACAATCATAAGGCTGAACCCAGGCTATGCAACTTAGTGAGACCCTATCTCTCTCTCTCTTTTTTTTTTTTTTAAAGAATAAATCATGTTTTTTAAAAATTTTTATTTTTAATTTTTTTTTTAAATTTTATTTATCTGTTTGTGTGTGTGTGTGTGTGCGCGCGCGCGCGCGCGCGCGCGCGGGGCCAGCTCAGCCCACAAGGGGGCGGGGCTGGCTGGCATGTGGTACTGGGGGACTGAACCGTGGTTCCTGTGCTTTGCTTAGCTTAGCTTGTTCTAAGTGGGTGCTTTAGACCACTGAGCCATCTCACCAGCCCAAGACCCTATCTCAAAGTAAAAAATAAAAGTTTTGGATATACCTCAGTGACAAGACTCTGTGTCCAACAAAGAGATGACATTGTTAAACATATAAAAAATGTATTCACATACATTACCATATACACTGTCATTTGTTATATTACATAACAATTTCAAGTTTTTTATATATGATGCTTTCTTTTTTTATGATGCCTTCTTAAAGTGTGCCAAGTTATAGAATGGCAAAGAGCTGCTCAAAAGATAATAAACAGTACACACAGAACATCGCAATTTGTGAACAGCAGTGAGACAGTCCATTATACACATGCAGCATGAAGAACAGCACATGCATATAAAGCACAGTTGTTTAAAAAAATTCCTTACATTCATGACAACTATATGTACGGAAGACATGTGTTTGGGATGACAGGGTAGGGGTAGTTACTGAGGATTGAACCAAGTACATGCTGTACTTGTAGTATGTATGTATTTATCTATTTGGTACTGGGATTGAACTCAGGACCTTGCGCTTGCCAAGTAGGTGCTTATGCTACTGGGCTATCTCCCTGACCCACAAAGTACAATTCTTACTATTTCTAAATTTTTATTAACCTGTTAAGATTGTCTTCTCCCTAGAGTAAGTTTAAGTGTCCTCTTACTTATTTGATATACAGCTAAGATTCATAGTGATCCTCTTGTCTCAGCCTCCCCAGCACTGGGATTACAGGTGTATACCACCATGCCCAGTTTAGGTGGCCAGCACAGTGCACCAAGGGTTCCAGAGCCAGCACAGCATACAGTACTGGGCCGCGAACCCAGATCCTTGTGCTTGCCAGGAAGGCAGTTAGACTGCCGAGCTATCTCCCCAGCCTAAATGTTCTCATCATTAAAGCACAGGTAGATGCTGTTGTTAAAAACTGTAGTACTTACTCTACAATTACAGAAGTCCCACAGCTCTGTGTAGGACTTAACAAGCATAAAGTATGTCCTCTAGCCAGGCTGGAGGTGCATGTGCATGCCTGTAGTCCCTGTACTCTGGGAGACTGAGGCAGGAGGATTAATTCAAGCACAGCTTGGGCATCTTAATGATTCAGCAGAAATCTCAGAAAATAAAAATGGGGAGATAGCTAAGAATAAAGGTTCTTGGTTCAATTCTTATTAACTACCCTGAATCCCAAACACATGTCTTCCTTTTGTCTTCTAACTTATTTCTTTGTTTACAACACACTACTTCTGAAAGGTCAGAAAGTCAAGTGCCCTGCCAGTTACAAGCTAGCTAAGAAATTCTCTAAGCCAGTCTCATATTGTAATTTTTGGATCTACATGCTCATCCTTTTTTTAAAAATATGCTCATCTTAATAGTCCTTTTTCAGTGTTTTTCTCTGTCCAACTCTTGTTTCTCTTCCTGTTTTCCTACAGGTTTGTGAAAGTCTTCTGGGACACACTGATCGTGAGTAAGAATGCTGTACTTGTATGTATTTTTTTTTGATCAGCTGCAAAGAAGAGACAGAGATGAGATTAATGTATTACAAGAAGCTTTGCAAAGCTCAGTCAAGGGATAGTAAATGTACCGAAATTTATGAGATGCAGCCAAAGCAATATTTAGAGGAAATATGTAGTGGTTTTAAACGCCTATGTTAAAAGAGAGACACTTTAATGAAACAAAATGTTGCTTTTTTGACATGATCAGCAAAACAGATAAAATGTTGGCCTAAACTGGCCAAGGGGGAAGAAAATAACTAAAATAAAAATGCAGGAGGGAACACAACTACTGACCATTCAAAACTGGACAGGTTATAAAGAAGTACTAAAAACACACTGATGCCAACAACTTTAAGGACAATTTGAAGGAAATGGATAAATCCTAGAAAAAATAACAAATTATCAAAACAGACTCAAAATAGAAAATATAGTTCTGTAAGAGAATTTGTAATTAAAAAATCTTCCCATATATAACCACAAGAAACCTTGAAGATGGAAATACTAGCATCAAAGAAGACATTAAAACAAATTGCTATGAGACAAAGAAAGGTATTTTGTAAAGGTCAGTACATCAGAAAATATTACATAATAATTATAAATAGGAAAATAAAAGGTTAAATACATAGGCAGGAAATGTTTTATAAGCATTAATCTGATAAAGGAAATGTCTTCACAAATATAAAAAGATAAAACACATGAAAATTAAAGAAATGCTAATCAAGCTACAAGGACGATGTATTTTATATCCACTACAATAAAATAGTCCAAATGACAGGCAATAACAAGTGTTGATAAGGATTTGGAAAAAGAACCCTCACATATTGCTGGTGAGAAGGCTAATACAGCTACTTTGGAAAACAGTTGATATTTCTTAAAACGTTGAACTTGAGTTATGATATAGTAATTTCACTAGGTTATCTACTGGAGAGAAATTAAAATATACACCACACATAGGGCCAGTCAGATAGCTCAGTGGACTAAAGCGCCTGCTTAGGCAGCATGCAGTGGCCGGGTTTCGATCCTTGATGCTGGTCCCGGCCCCACCCCCGTGGCATGGTGAGACAGAGACTGAAATTGGGCGGGGTGGTGCACACCTGTAATCCCAGAGCTTGGGAGGCTGAAAACAGGAGGATCACTACTAGTCTGATCTGTGTAGTGAGACCCTGTAGATCCTGCACTAAATTAAAAACAAAACAAAACATACATTATGGGAACAACCTGCTCAGGTCTCCCCTTCTGTCCCTCCCTTGGACAAAAGCTTTCTTTCCCCCAATAAATATTCTGCTCTTAAAATAAATAAATAATTTTTAAAAAGCAAAGGGCTGGGGATATACAGTAGTTTGGTGGCAGAACAGCTGCCTGTAGCATGTTGGAATTCCTGGGTTTTAGTACTACAAACACAAAACAAAATAAAAAACAACTTCAAGCATCCTTTATTTTCAAACATCATACACAAAACTATATGAATTCTACAACCACTAAAGTTCCTCTCTTAATTATAAGTAGTGAAAAAAAGATAGTATCTTGCTTCTAGATTTTTCTTCCTATTCCTATGGCTTCCTGCTAGGAAGAATTTCACCAGGATATTATCTCAGTGTTTGGTAAGGTCAGCAGGGAAAATAATTGATAATGCTGTCATGTACAACTCTAGTAATAGCAGGTTGAACCTTATAAAATATTAAATGAATTTCTGTAAGGATATAATAATTTAAAAGCATTTAGGACAAGATAGAGAACTTTACTGGCTTCTTGGGTGCGGTTTTACTTTGGTTTCCTTAGTCCTTCTAAATCTACTGACGCATTCCACCTACACTTTGATCTTGATTACTTTATCTTATATGGGTACTTAGTAATTTTTTCTTATTTTGAGTTACCCATCCACTTAAATGTTTTGTTCCCGTTAAAGTTACAATTATTGGACTGAGAATATAGCTTGGCAGTCTACGTGCCTGCCTGGAGTGCAAGGCCCTGAGTTAGATCCCGAGTACCGTATACCGTGCCGGCCCCACAACCTTGGGCGCACCATGCCAGCCCTGAAACTGGGTATGGTGGCGCATGCCTGTAATCCCAGTGCTGCAGAGACCGAGGCAGGAGGAGGATCATTATGAGTCTGAGCTGAGTACTGAGACCCTGTATCAAATAAATAAATAATTTTTTACAGTAAAATTACAATCACTGATAAGATCCTTCTCTGTAATCTTCCCAATAATCAGTGCTCTTAGGTGAGTCATTATTTCCAGATCAGAATTTTAAACATTTTTGCATGTTTGCATTTATATGCTAAAATCATAAAACCAAGAAGTGTTTAACAGCAGCAAACTAAAGAATAAATGTGAGATTTATCACACTGTAACTCAAACCTACCTAGTCCTTCTAAATCTACTGACGCATTCCACCTACACTTTGATCTTGGTTACTTTATCTTATACAGGTACTTAGTAATTTTTTCTTATTTTGAGTTATCCATCCACTTAAATGTTTTGGTGTCCTGTTTCTCTCTGCAAAATAGTTCTGGTGCCAACACTTTTAAAGCAATGCTGTTGCTTCCTCAAACTGAAATCAGCCTCATTTTAAGAACATCTTACCTGAAACTACCGTAGACTATAAGAAGAATGGATATCAGAAATGTAGACACTTGACTGGAATCCACCAGGGAATAGGCCCTAGAGAAATAAGAAGAAAAAAAAATTAAACTACATGTAGCAAGTCCTCATGGAACTTACTTTACAGTCTGTCTTCAAGAAAAAAGTATAAATTAGCATTAGCAAATAACCATTAAAAGAAAACTTGCTGTTTTAAAATGAGTAATAAATTCAGTTAATAATCCCTCCCTCCCTTCCTTTGATATAAGGTCTTGCTATGCAACTCCAACTTGTGATCCTCCTGCCTCAGCCGCCTCAACCTCCCCAGTGCTGGGATTACAGGTGTGCAGCACCACATCTGGTTTCAGGGCCAGCACAGCATACCCAGGTTTCTGGGGCTGGCACAGCATTTGGTACCAGAGTTGAACTTGGGACCTTGCACTTGCCAGGCAGGTGCTTAGACTGCTGAGGTATCTCTCCAGTCCAGTAATCCATATCTGTGTGATATAATGTATATTTATAGCATCTCCCAATTTAACTGTACTAATACAGCCACAAACTCTGTACCCATGACAGGAATACTTTTTAAGATCTCACTATGCAGCTTGCACTCATAGGGATCCTCCTGTTTGCAGTCCCCCAGTGTTGGGATTACAGACTGTACCAGCACACCCACCCTTGGTGGCTGGCTCAGCACACCTGCAGGCAGGGCTAGCGTGGCATGTGGGATTGAACCCTGGTCCCTGCACTTGCCTAAGCAGGTGCTTAGTTCGCTGAACTATCTTGCCAACCCTAGGAAATTTTAACACTTAACTTTTTATCAATTTACATTAAAATGACTAATAGTATTTTACTCATATACCATTTCTAGTTTTCTGCCTGATTATCTTGTTAACTCTCCAAAGCCAGCAAGGTCTAAAACTAATCATTATTTTTCCCTTTATATCTGACACCCACTACCCTTACTCCACACATGACAAGAGTGGATGAGCTCTGCAGTTTCCATAGTGCCAGTCCTCTACATGGCCCAGTCGTGCAGCGCCTTCCTATGGCTATCAGAGACTTTATTTTCAAGTCTTATCTCCATGAGAGCTCAGACTGCTCCACAGCACCATCCTATGGCAAAAAACCCCTCTTCATTTGTTTTAATTCAACAAATATTTAATGAGGTATACATTCCAGGCACTTTGCTAGCTACTGGGGTAACACAAGTAGCAGTGCCTTGGTTCCTGCCTCAAGGTTTTTCTAATGGAATGAAAATAAAAATTAACTTAAGTGAATATCGTACTTGTACAAAGTGTTAAAAAGGGGAGAAAGACAAGTATAGGTGGACCCTTATCTAAAAATGGTATGGAAAAACTTTCCTAGGAAAATAGATGAACTAGGGATATATAAGACATAATAATCAGTGACTGTTTATAGGAACTAGGAAGTGGAGGAAATAGTGTCAATTCCTAGATTTCTATTCAACATCTGTATTTGTTTCACTTAGCAAAGAAAAAGAACATAGGAGGAAAAGATTCAGAATTAGGTTGTGAATGTATGAGGAGACAACTGGACAAAGATCTGAGCTAATGCTACCTACCGGGAGCTCATAACCTTCTACATAGGTGAAGATCATCACCTTCTACACAACTCAAGCCATAGATGTGGATGTTCATGCCTCACAGCAGTAGGAAGAGGACGAAGGACCTAATCCCAAAATCTCCAAATTTAAAGATCAGGTAGGAGGAGGAGCTGCAAAGAAAACCAAAATGAAACTGAGAAAAAGGAGGAAAATCCAGAATTACAGGGATTTTGAAAATGCAGCAGAACTGAATGGTGCCTGAACCTAAGCCCTTGAATTTAATCATTACTAGCAGCTAAGCTGGTTATTTAACCTAAAACTTAGTCTTTGCATCTATAAAATGGGAATAACCATGCCCAAAAGAGTTGTGAAAGAATCAAATGAATACATGGTTGTAATCCCACCATTCTGAGAGTCTGAGTCTAGCCTAGAAAATTGAACAACTTAGTAAAATCCTGTCTGAAAAAAAATAAAGGCTCTGGGTTTAATCCTTAGTGCTGCCCCTACAATGTAACTCATATAAGCTAGTAAACACTCAATTAACATTTACTGTTTTAGGAGGCAGAGGTCTTCTGTTTTGAATCCTGCAGAAAGATTAGGTAGAAAGAAAACATGTCCCCTGGATCTCACCGGGAGTGGTTGGTGATCTTGGAATAAACAGAATAGTGATAGTGGAATGATAGATGTCATATGAAAGCTGACTGAGAAGTTGAAGTTAAGGAAATAAATACACATACTTTAAAAAAATGTGTTTTATGAACATGGGAGACATGCAACTTTTTTGGTATGTTATGAAGATTAGGGGAAAGAAATGAATGCAGAAGAGGATGTTAAGTTTCTTCTAATCTTTCAGAAGCTAGCTATATAGTAAATATTCATGTTAAGATGTTATGGTCTGTAATGTCATTTTTGTATCCTTATTATAGATAAATCCTCAAGTATTTATGGATGGGTTACAATACTTAATTGGAGCAACCCACTTGGGTCCCCTTCTGTCCCTCTCTTGGACAGATGCTTTCTTTCCCTCAACAAATAAATTTTGTTCTTACCAAAAATGAGACAAATAACAACAAAACCAACTCAATTGTGAGGCTGCTAGGTTGAGATGGCTCTAATTTAAGTCAACTGAAACACTGCTTAGTAAATTAACCTATCAAACCACCAATTAATCTCTGACCAGGAACTTTTCAGTTTAACCAATCAAATATTTTCTTTTGTCTTGTCTTGTCTTGTCTTGTCTTGTCTTGTCTTGTCTTGTCTTGTCTTGTCTGTCTGTCTCTCTCTCTCACACACACACACATACACACACACACAAAACATGAAAAATTTTCTCACTCAGTGGAACTGATTACCTCTATTATGAGTTGCTTTTGCTCAGATGCCTTTTAAGATTTAAAATTTAAAATACTCTGTTAGCTGCCCCCCACCCCAAGGCACACAACAGGTACATGAAAGTTTGTTGTATTCTCCACTTTCTGTGTATGAAAATTTCCACAACTGTTTTTTTTTTTTGGGGGGGGGGAATTTCCACAATAAAGAAAAGAAGACAAAACACCACTGTCCCCTTCTTGCTGGGGATAGAATCAAGAGAAGTCTTCATATCTGGTTGGCAAAAGTTCTATCACTGAGCTACACCCTCAGACTGGCAAAGGCTCTTCTGTTCTCAATGGCAAAGTCTGTGAGATAGTATAATAATTTGATTACAATTATAACTATGAGAAAAAGCGGATGATCTAGTCAGCATGTATATAAGCCTGAGCTACACAAGAAAGCTATTTTTTCCTAAAATTTCAGTCAGCAAAGGAATGAAGAAAGGTTGGTGGTCCACTTGGTTTCTTTGATAGGTCTCTATCTAAAGACTGTGGCTGGCTATTGTGTGCTCTTTGGGACAACCAGATTATGCAGATGAACTCACCCACCAAGTGATTCACCTGAAGGCAGCACATTTCATGTACTAGGAAAATGGAATTAATTAATTTTCTTTACTCTAAATTTGTTTTTTGTTGGGACAATCTTTGCATAACTTTCAAAATGGTGGGGGTAGGAGATCTGTTCAGAAGAAATATTTTTATAATAAGATTTTGACAAGGTGCAAAATTCATGTGGTATAAAAATCAAAACTCACAGAAGATACAGAAGTCTCTCTCCCATCTAGTTTTTACCTCTGCCCCACCTACCGTTCTTTTACATACAACCATTTATCTTACATAACTTGAGTATTACAGAAATTTTATAAAAGGTCTTTTAAAAAAAGAATTACACTATGTTCAAGCATTGGAGGTTCAACCCCAGCCTAGGCAAATTAGTGAGACCATACCTAAAGACTAAGTAAGTAAGATGGGGACGTAGTTCACTTGCTGAGTACCTCTAGTTCAATGCCTAGTTTAATTACACAGACAGACAGACAGATAGATATAGATATATATTATGATACACAAGCTTAAAGGCCAGCGTGCATCTGTGCAACACTACCATTTTTTAAAATTATAAAAGTAATTCATGGGCCTTCTTTTCTTCTCTTTGCATTCCTAGTCTCTAGAAATAGACACTGCTTTACACTTTGGTCTGTATATCCTTCCATACAATTCATGTGAACAGAATATATGTATGTATATACCTCATTAAATCCAGAAACATACATGGTTCTTTTAAAGCTTGATCTTTTAAAAAAACTCACCAATGTAAATAAAGAGCTATTTTTTTCTTCTGCCTTGTCCTATTGCCCTATTACTACATAATTAAGAAACAGAAAATTTCACAATGCAGATTATCTTTAAAAAAAAATAAAGTGCAGTGAGTGCAGCTTTTATCCATATGAACATTATGTTGACATTCTCATCTTTTGAGTTATTACCAATAGCACTATCTTCCAATGTTTCACATTTAGTCACCTCAATTGATTTTACTTTCTGAATTAGGAGAATAGATTTCTATTTTTAAAGTCCACAGAAATAAATAGATGCCTTTGTCCATGCCTCTCTTTTCAGTCAATTTAAGATTTAATAAAAAGAGTAACATTTCCAACAATTTTTTATCAAATGCAAACCATAGAATCCCATAGATAAAGATAACCTACACACCATGCTAATAAATACTGGCATTTTGTGAAAACAGTGTTTTGTGAATATTTTCGCAAAATACTTTTTGAGTATTTTCAAGCATTTTGTGAAAACAGAGTTAGGAAAAAATGCATGAAGGCAGGTGTGGTGGCACACACCTGTAATCTCAGCACTGGCAAGGAGAGGTGGAAGGATCATTGGGAGTTCAAGATCAGTCTGGGCCACAACATGAGCTTAAGGCCAGCCTGAACTGCATAGTGAGACCTTGTCTTTACCAAAAAAAAA
>NW_004524655.1:6716182-6721512 GCF_000260255.1 Octodon degus
GATATATGGAGAAACCAAGTTTTCCCCTTCTAACTTCTTTTAGCTAGTAAGTTAACTATGGATCATCACTTAAATCAGTAGAGGGAACAGAAAGGACAATTACAAAAATAGCAAAACTGAAGTCTTCAGTGAATATGAATCTAACTGAATTATATAGAGCTGTACTGTTCAATATAGGAGTCACCCAGACACGTATCTACTTACACATTTGTTTATTTTATTTATTTCTTTGCAGTACCAGAGACTGAACTCGGGACCTATTCTACTGAGCTATCTCCCCAGCCCCACCTACTTACATTTAAATAAAATGAAAATTCAGTCACTCCATTGTACTAATCAAATTCAGCCATTCAACAGACAGTGGCTATTGAACTGGACAGCCAGGAAAATATTTATGTCCATCACTTCATGAAGTTTTAGTGGATCACAATGACATACACAGAAAGATAGCTAGATTACATTTCAAAACTGGGGTTACAGCTGGCCAGATAGCTCAGCAGATTAAAGGGCCTGCTTAGACTGACCTACAGATTGGGGTTCGATCCCCGGGGTGCTATGCCAGCTCTGCCCCCAAGGGCATGCTGACAAGGTGATTGAGACTGGGTGTGGTGGTGGGTGCCTGTAATCCCAGCGCTTGGGAGGCTGAAAACAGGATCACTATGAGTGAAATCTGTGTAGTGAGACTCTGTAGACCCTATACTAAATATACTGAAAAATAACAAAAACTGGGGTTGTGAGGTTTTATTGGTGGTTTAACTTTTTAAAAAAATCTAACATTTTACTGAATATTTATTTTTGATACAGGGTCTTGCTATGCAGTTCAGACTCATAGTGATCCTCCTGTCTCAGCCTCCCCAGCGCTGGGATTACAGGCGTGCGCCACCACACCCATTTTGGGGGCTGGCAGGCCAGCCCACATGGCATGGGGTACCAGGCATCGAATTTGGGACCCTGCGCTTGCTAGGCAGGTGCTTATGCTACCAAGTTAGCTCCCCAGCCCCTTTACTGAGTTATTTAATTCTCACACCATTTTACAACTATAATGACTATAACTGCTCATCCAAACAAACACCAAACGAGTAACTTTGAGAAGCAATGTGTAAAAAAAAACCACAAAACAACTCAGAAGTTTGGGGAGACCCCTCCCCCCCATGCCCACCACATGCACACAAAAGGGGGTCTGAAACAGGGATCTGCAACTGAGTATTAATGGACCTGAAGTGAAACACACGAATACCCACACTAAGGAGATTAAAGATTATAAGTAGATTTATTATTTTAGGACACCTTTTTCTGCAAAATGAATTACAAGAAAACTGAGTGTTCAGTTTTGGGCTTCAAGAATTGTAGGCCTCTGATTAAATAATAACTTTTTTTTTTTTTTTTTGTGGAAAGATCAGGAGCTAAGTGCAGTTCTGAATGCAAATGACCTAATTTGAGTCTCCTCCCATCATCTGCTCCAAACTGGATGAGACTTAGAAGTCAACATTAGTTGTCCTCTTCAACTGTACGGTAACCAGGGTGTGCTGTTCCCAGCGTGAGCCCTTACAGCCTTCCAGACTCTGTAAGATCTTCTGGCCCTGATGAGCATGAAGGCTCAGCACTGATAGATGATACTGCCCTCATACTACTGAAAACTGTTACTTTTTTTTTTTTTAAAACAACCTAGTATTTATGAATTTTTATTTTTTTATTTTTATTTTTTTTTAGTATTTATGAATTTTAAAATAGCTTATTATATAAATTCTACATTGTACCAGCAGAGATAAATGAACTTGAGGGGCAAGTATCTGGTTGATTTAAACAATTAATGGGAAATTCTCTTTGGCCACTTAATTTTTTTTTAACCAGTCCTAGCATCTAATCCATAGCTCCTTTCCCCCTACCAAACAGTTTGTCTCGTCTAATATCTGCACATGTCCCTAGACTTTCAAAACTAGGCTCTCTTTTCACCTACTTTTAGAGTAGGGAGATAGCTCAGTGGCATAAGCACCTGCCTGGCAAGCTGTAGGTCCCGAGTCTGTACTGCAAAACAAACAAACAAGTTGGGGCTGTGGAAACAGCTCAGCGGTCTAAGCCCTGCCCTGGCAAGCACAAGGACGGACGACCCTCAGCACTATCTGCTGTGCCGGCCTCACCTCCAAGCTCCAGGGAGACCTACTTTCTAAGTCCATAAAGACAACCGTGTAGATGTTGTAAAAATGTTCTAAGGTTTTGGTAATAATAGAGAGAAAGGAAAGGAAGAAGAGGACTGCTACTGAACCTCCCTCTATTCTCCCTGCCCACACAAGGGACTGAGTTAAGAAATTATTATGAAAAAAAAAGGGAAAAGAAATTATTGTGGAAGTACCCCCCCCAAAAGAAGTAAATACATATATTTAAGATACATCCACGTCAGGTTAGTCAAATATATTTTAATAGAACTGAAGACTTGGCCAAATGATGTAGAGGTCAGTTGTTGAGTTGAAATACTTTATACAGTAACCACTAATTCTTTTTAAAAATTATTAATTTACTGGTACATTTGTGACATACATAATGCTCACATTCATCATAGGGAATTTGTACCTGTACATATCTTAATCCTCCCTCCATCTCCCTCCATTCTCTTCAATCCTCCATCCCCTCTCCATTTATACAACTTTGTTTATATTGTTTTCCTTCCAGTCTTTTGTTTTATCCCTGTTGCATTCCCTCCCTTTCTTTTCCTCCCTCCCTTCCTTTGTTTCTCTTCCCATTTAAACACTTTTTTCCTGCTTCCCAATATCTGTCTAGCCATCATTTTGGTCCTTTGCCTTTGGGATTTGTTACACAAGAGAAACAATGTGATACTTAAACATGTGTTCAACTTACTTCACTTAAAATTATTTTCCCAAGGTGCATTTACCTAAAAATTATATCAAGTTTATCCTTCTTTATGGCACTGTAGTACTCCACTATATATAAAATCCAGTTGATAGGCACTTTGGTTGTTTCTGAGATTTAGCGATTGTAATTGTGTTGCTATAAACATGAGTGTGCACATATTGCTGTAGTATGATACTTTGAACTCTTTGAGGAAGATATCTAGAAGGGAAATAGCTGGTCAAACGGAATCTCTAATTTTAGTTTTCTGAGTAATCTCCATACTGATTGGTTCCATGGTGGTTATACCATTTTATACTCCCATTAAGAGTAGAGGGTTCCTTTTCCCCCCACAGTCTCTCCAAGCATTTGTTTCTGGTTGATTTCTTGATGACAGCCATTCTTTCTGGAGTGAAATGGCATCTCAAGTGTTGATTTAATTTGATTTGATTTGGTTTGATTTTCTGGTACTGGGAACTGAACTCAGGACCTTGTGCTTGCCAGGCAGGCACTGTGCCTCTGAGCCATATATTCCTGATCCTGCACCATTGTTCTATTTTGTATTTCTTGAATGACTAGCGATGTTGAACATTTCTTCATATACTTATTTGCCATTTCTACTTATTAACCTGAGAAGTGCCTACTCAGAAGCCCATTTTTAGATTGGGTCTTTCAATTCGAGAGGGGGAGGGTTCATGTTTTTTTGAATTCTTTATCTATTCTAGATTCTTTACACTCCCCCAAGTTTTACCTTAGTAGGCAATGGCAAAAAACCCCAAAACAACAACAAAAAAACCCAAAACAAAACCTACCAGAATGTCCTCTTATATCTATGCTAGCCACCTCAAGATTTTGAGAACTATAATGGATTTTAGAAATTATAGTCAAACATCTTATTTCTAGCTACTTTACCAACAAGTGCTTATAATACATATCCTGCTAAAAACCAAGAGTACACCGAAAGTGTACTGAGACATCGAGAGTACCATTCTATAACAGTTCTATGTATCAGCCTTCCACACAATGGAAGCATTCTTTTTCCCTCAACTATCATTCCACCCCTGAACTGATACTGCCTTAGCTCAGTACTTACCAAATTTTTTAGTTGCAGGGCCACTTACATTCTTAAAGCGAATGAATGGCCTCTAAGAATTTGTGTTCACATGAATTATAGTGATATTTACAGCATCAGAAAATTGAAGTCCTTTCCTATGCATTGGGGCTGCAAATTAAAATTATGTAGTAGGGTCGAAAACAATTTTTGAACTGATATCTGATGTGCTTGTGCATGCATGCCTGTAATCTTGGCACTGAGAGGCTGAGACAGGAAGATCACTGAGTTTGAAGCCATGCAGGGCTAGAGACCCAGCCTGGGTACACAATGAGATCCTGTCTCAAAAAACAGAAACAAAAATGAACAAAAAAACAAGTCACACTTTGAAAAATGCTACCTTAGATTTGTGTGTGTGTGTGTGTGTGTGTGTGTGTGTGTGTGGCCAGCTCAGCACAGGCTGGCTGGCATGTGGTACTGGGGGATTGAACCGCGGTCCCTCTGCTTTGCTAAGTTTGCTCTAAGTAGATGCTTTAGACCACTGAGCCATCTCACCAGCCCACTACCTTAGATTTTTAACTCAAGCTTTAGCTATACAAACCACTAACAGCTATTCACATGTAATCCTCATACACACATATCGCAAAACACCAATAGATAATTCAGTATTTTTGCTGTCCAAGGGTTTTAGTTTCAATTATGTGTAGAAAATGATCTGTACTCCAGGCTTAAAAAGAAATGCTCCAGTTTTCCCCTTCATGGCAATATACTGAAATAGCACTAAATTTGTACTTTTACTCCCAAAATTTGTCTAACATAATACCCACAATACTGTAATTTTCTTTTATATTTTCCCGCATTGTAAGGGGAAAAAACAAATTTGAGCCATACTGTCACATAATGACATTTTAGTCACCAAAAGTATATGAGACAGTTTAGTGATATTGCAGCTCCATATGTGTAAGTACACTCCATGATGTTTCAGTGACAAAACTGCCCCACAGCACATTTGTCAGAATGCATGTCTGTCGGCCAGATAGCTCAGTGGATTAAAGTGCCTGCTTAGGCAGATACAGGGGCTGTGGTTTCTATCCCCAGTCTGCTGTGCTGACCCTGTCCCTGGAGCATGCTGAGATGGCGACTGAGACTGGGCGTGGTGGTGCATACCTGTAATTCCAGTGCTAGGGAGGCTGAAGAACAGGAGGATCACTACTGAGTCCATCTATGTAGTGAGACCCTGTACTGAATACATTTTTTTTTCAAAGTTTTATTGATAAACAGACAGCAATGAGACAGTTTCAATCGGAATCAAATCGGAAGTACAGTTTCAACAAATAATACATTGCATATATTCTTCTTAGTGGTTAATTGCTGTACAAGATGCGGACTTGTGATCCTATTTACAAACACCATTAGAACAAATCATTCTATTCAT
>NW_004524655.1:6721747-6737026 GCF_000260255.1 Octodon degus
AGGACCTATGCAACAAGAGTTGTAGCTTTTTGAAGACTACTTATTTTCAAAGTATCTAAATTACCAAACAAAACCCTACTTTGAAAAGACCTGTGAGACCAATAAATAAAGGTGCTGCTACAATAACAGTAATGACAATAAGCCAACACTTTTGGGGTTCTTACTGTGTGTCAGATAATGTACAGGCTGTTTACATTTTATCTTAGCTCATTTTTTCTTAGTTATATCTCTATAAATAAAAATACTTTTACTATCTGCTTGAGAGGTAAGAGTTCTGAGACACAGAGATTAACAAGTTTGCTTAAGGACATATAGCTTGAAGAAGAGCTAGGATTCTGGCCTACAGGTTACATTTTCTCAGTTTCAGCCCACATCATTAAGTTGTAGCATGGACCAAAATGTACCTTCTGGGACTGAGAGGGGAGAGCTCTGGGGCTGAGTACTTGTCTAGTATGTGCACAGTCTGAGAGAAAACACCGTTTCAAAATACTTTATCAGACAAAGTATTGATAAATGGAACATAAAAATGAGTTTCCTATCTCAATATGAAAACAATCCAATTTAAAAAGTGAGCAAAACGTGAACAGATCTGCCACGAGAGAAGAGAAACAGATGGCAACAAGTACATGAAGAAACGCTTAATCATCATTAGTCAATAAGGAAACCAAACACAGAGACATTTCTATATGCTTATCAGAACACTTCAAGTTAAGGAACTTTTTTTTTAAAAAAATGACTATAACAAGTGCCAGTGAGGAATACAGAATGGTACAGCCACTTTAGGAAGAAATCAACAGCTTAATACAGCACTAAGTACTTCCCTTATGACTCAAGAAAAATGAAAATATATATCCTCACTAAATACTGAACTTGAAGGTTTATAGTTGCTTAATTTAGAATTGCCAAAAACTGGAAAAAACTTATAAGTCCACCAACTACTGAATAAACAAAGCATGGTACCTTTATATAATGATGTACTTAGCAATAAAAAGGAATTACTGATAGATGTAATGTGGATTAATCTCAGTTGCACTGTGCTAGGTAAAAGAAGGCAGACTCAAAAAAATTAAAGTGTGATCCCATTTATGTGACATTCTGGAACAAAAGAAAGTGAATGCCTAAAAGTAAGACAGTGTTGAAACCTATACAGTATACTGTTTTTTCCTATACATACATATCCATGACAAAGAATAATATTTAAGTTAGGAACAGGTAGATACTAAAAATAATAAAATAGAACTGGTAAAAAAAAAAAAAAAAATAGAACTGGTGCATGCCTCTAATGCCTCCAGTTGCTCCATAGGTTGAAGGACGAAGACTGAGGGAGATCCTCTCTCAGGAAAAAAAAAAAAAAAAAAAAAATTAAAGGGCTAGAAGAATACCTGCCTTAGGTATGCATGAGGCTCTGGGTCCGGCACCCAGTTCTAAGAGGGAAACAAAGAAAAATCATAACAATATAATACAAGTGATAGCCTCGCATGGTAGTGCATGCCTGCGATCCTGATACTCAGGAGCCTGAGCCAGAAGGATCACCATAAATTAGAGGCCAGTCTGAGCCTCTAATTGAGGTCTCAACATATTGAGACCCGTCTCAAACATACAAACAAACAACAAAATGATTTGAAGTTATATGGGAAATTAAAACTGCAGAAAAAACTTCAATAAGGGGCACTATTGTAAATGCCTGTAAAATTGGTTATTAGAAAAGGAAGCACAAAGAAAACCTTTAGCCAAACAATACACTGCTCTAAACTTAGATGAAAAATTCATTACTAAACTCAGATGATGGGGCTGGTGAGATGGCTCAGTGGTCTAAAGCCCCTACTTAGAACAAGCTTAGCAAAGCACAGGGACCGCGGTTCAATCCCCCAGCACCACATGCCAGCCAGCCCCGCCCCCTGGTGGGCTGAGCTGGCCACACACACACACACACACACACACAAATAAATAAATAAATTAATTAAAAAAAAAACTCAGATGAAAAATTCATTTCTAAAATTGAAACCACTGGGCCAGCCAGATAGCTCAGCAGTCTAAAGCGCCTGCTTAGGTGAGCTTAGGCAAGTCTAGGGACAGTGGTTCAATTCCTGGCACCACATGCTGTACCAGCCCTGCCCCCAGGGTCGGCTGAGCCGGCTAAAATAAAATAAAATAAAATAGAAACTATTTAGTTATGCTCAAGATTTACTAAATGGTCTCTAAACATGTAGCCCTCATTTAGCCATGGCTGTGTAGTTATCTCCCATTCCAGAAATCCATGCAAGCTTTGTTATAGGGCAAAATAGCTGAGAATTCTGCGAGAGTCTAAGGCCTAACCTTCGACTCCTGCTGCTACTCTCACAACAAAATGTAGTTTAACATTTCATAGTCAGAAAAATCTTAAGAGAAAATGCTTCCCTGGTTTCAATTCCTCAGCTGAAAAGCCTATCTCCTTCCTTCTTTTCACTCTAAAAGATCTCTTCTGTAAAGCTGAAAATATCTTGAAAAACAGTATCTTTATGCCTTGTCTAAAGCACTTAATGCAAAGAGGAAAATCTGTGTGATCTCTGTCAAAGTTAGTATTATAAAAGTCTGGAACTATGTATATAAGCCTCTTTCTATTTTAAGAGCACAAGAAATAGCTAGCCTGGGAAAATGAAAGAGGGGTGAACCATTCCTACTGTCTTAGCAGCCACTTTAAACAATCATTTGTTCAGCAAATACCATAGGCCTCTTGGGAATCCTCAGATCTGGTTGATAACTTGAATTCTGGCAATCTGCCTTGCTTCAGAAAATTGTTTTTATTTGAAACTAACACTAGCAAGAGAAAACTTATCACATTCCATTTTGTACTTTTAATGGAATTCAAACTAATTCACATTTCAAAATAAAGAAGATAACACAACAGATCCAAGCAGATAAATGTGGTATCAGCCCTATACTTCGACTAACTGGTTTGAAATTATAGATAAAATCTGTACAGCATACTGTATCCAATGCTGGCCACCAACAATGCCTCAAATCCCTGTACACACGTGCCGCTCATCCCATCAAGAGGTGGACACTATTTCCTCTCCCCTGGAATCTGGCTTACCCATGGGATTTGCTCCAGAACTGAAGCTGTGTCAGCTGTGGACCTAGGCAGGTTCCATTTGGTGGGCTGCTGTGTAAGGAAGTTCAGGCTCTCCTGCTAGAACAAGGAACATCAAGCAGGGAGAAGGCCTACGGAAGACAGCAAAAAAGAAGCCGTGAAACGGTCCTTAACACACCCTAAAGCCTAGTACCAAAGCTTTAGCTTCATCGGTGAGACCATCTTGGATCCTCCAGTCTCAGGAGAGTCCAGCAGACTCATGTGGAACAAAGATATACCAACAACTGAGCCCTATCCCAGCCACAGATCCACAGATCATGAGCATATGTACCAGTTTTGAAAAGGCAAAACTTTACAAATGGCAGAAAGATCAGTGGTTGCCAGGAGTTAAGGACCAGAATGAGAATGCAGGGTTGGTGCCAGCAACAGAGGAAAGTGTGGAGTATGCTTACAAAAGGTCAAACTGAAGGACACTTTCAGTGTTAGTTCATAGTTCTTGACAATGGTAGTAGATACACAACTGTAGACAGGTGACAAAATTGTATAGACCTTAGCATACAAGTGCAAGTAGTAAATAACTGAGGAAAATTGAAGAAAATCAATGGATTGCATTAATGCTAGTATCTTGGTTATAATACATGTGAATCTGTAATTATTTCAACAGAAAATTCAATCAAAGTAATTATTTTTGGGGCTGGAGAGATGGTTCAGTGGTCTAAAGCACCTACTTAGAACAAGCTTAGCAAAGCATCAGGGACCGCGGTTCAATCCCCCAGCGCCACATGCCAGCCCGCCCCGCCCCCTGGTGGGCTGAGCTGGCCACACACACACACACCACACTCACTCTCTCTCTCTCTCTCTCTCTCTCATAAAAAAGGTGGTTATTTTAAGCTACTAGGTTTCAGACTAGCCTAGAATACAGCAACAAACAACTAGTGTATCCTAGTAATATTTTAATGTAATTATTAATTAAACCTGTAAGATAAAACTAGGTATATATCTGATACCAACAAGTTCTATACTATTAGTATGATACATTATTTTATCTAGTTCATATCTGCTTTTAACCAAAGTTTTCAATTATATTCAGTAATTATCCCTTCAACTAGCTAGAAAAAAATGGGAGACAAAAGCTAGTCATGAAAAAATTAATACTATTAAACATACTTTCCCTTATCTTTATTTTTTAAAATTAAAAAAAAATTCATTCATTCATTTGGTACAGGGTTCTCACTATGTAGCTTGTACTCATAGTGATCCTCCTGCATCTGCTTCCCCAGTGCTGGGTGTGCAAGTATGCTCCACCACACCTGGTTTCGGTGGCCAGCAGGGTGTGCCCAGGGTTTCCTGGGCTGGCACGGCATGTGGTACTGGGGATTGAGCCAGGCAGGCTCTCAGACTGCTGGCTACCTCCCCAGCCTCTCCCTTTCCTTTAAAGGACTCTGAAAATGGCATGAATTTCCCAATCTACAGCACTTTTTGTCAGTGATAAAAATGATTCATTTAAAATAAAGCCTTTGAAGGGGCCTGGGAGATGACTCAGTAGAATAAGTGCTTCCCTGGCAAGCACAAAGGCCTGAGTTCAATCCCTGGTTCTGCAAATAAATAAATGAATAAAATAAAATAAAGCCTTTGAACTAGTTGAAATATATATTAAAATCTGAGTTGCTTTTGAGTATACATATGAACTTAGCTGCATTTTAGAATAAAAGATTTTTTTAAAAATACAAAATAAAAGATTTTTAAATTATCTATTTTTTTTCCTATATGATCAGTGAAAGTGAAAACCAGAGTTATATTTGTACTCATACTTCACATTTATACAGTAACTTCCCATTTATTGTCAAGAAAAATGAGGGTCTGGGGTTGTTGTTCAGTGGTAGAGTGCTTGCCTGGCATGTGCAAGGCTCTGGGCTCAATTCTCAGTACCACAAAAAAAGGGAGGAAATGCGATTCCATAAGTCGACAAATAATTTCTACTATTGCACTTTACTAAGCAACCTATTTATCTTGCAGCTATCTATCATTTTCCAAATACCCATAAAATTACGATGTAACAAGTACCATAAAATTCTGACATAACTCTTGTTTTATACATGAAAAAACAAGAACAAAAATTACAATATGGCAGTGACTGTAAGCTTCCTTCCAATATCTACTGTATTTTCTCTCTCCTTCTTAGCAACAGAATCCTGATTTTTTTTTAATTATTTGTGTTTATATGCATGTGCACATGTGCAGGCATGTGTGCACTGGGGACTGAATCCAGGGTCTCATGAATGCTAGGCAAACACTCTACCCCTGAGTACAAGCAAGCTCCCCTAATTTATGCATTTCTCCAATTTTCTTACAGCTACACATAGCAAGGTTACTACATTCTAACAATATTAACATGGCACAATGGATACACTATATGGAACTTAAGAGTAAGTCTCCTTAAAAGGAAACATGCCCTGCATCTCCTTCTATATAGAACACAGAAAGGATGGACTGAGTTCAACCAGCCACTTGACCCTTGAGGGAAGGACTACACTAAGGACAATGGGTTAAGAGGCTATGAGCCTGGATCCTTAATGACAGTAATGCACCATGACAGTTTGTCTATGTCACATTTTTACATAAAAGAGATCTAGGTACATTGAGCCATTGTTATCCTATATCTTTCCTTTTTTTCCTCTTTCCTCTCCTTTCTTTCCTCTTCCCCTTCCCCTTCCTTCCTTCCTTCCTTCCTTCCTTCTTTTCTTAACTTTTCTTTTCATACCAGGTATTGAACTCTGAACCCTGTACTTGCCAGGCAGGTACTTACACAGCTAAGCTATATCCCTGCCCCACGACCCTGAATTTTTCTCGCTTTTTGTTGAGCTGGAGATTGAACTCAGGCCCTTGTACTTGCCAGGGAAGCACTTACTCTACTGAACCATCTCCCCGGCCCCTAAATTTTTCTTAACATGCAAAATTAAGCCTAATTCTAATACATATGGCCTAGAATAGTTTTCTTTAAGATATATTCCAGAGTCTTTTTTAATGGAGAGGAATTCTAGTATCACTTAGCAAGAAAAACACTGTCTTATCCATTAAAGTCTAGATTCCTGAAAGTCTACAATATTATTTCCTTATTATTTTCAGAAAGGCTCAAAAAAAAGATCAAACTTTTTTCTAAGTAAACACATATGACGCTCTGAAATGTTTCTCAGGTTACTTATACGTTTCTAAATCAAAGTTCAAATGCCATATCTTTTCACTAACTCTCTTCTCTATATATTATGAAACCCTTGTAACAGCTAATATGTAAACTAGCTCTTTAATTTTTACAGAATGAATGGAGATAGGTTAATAACTTAAGGCTGACCATAAGCAAAAATGTTAGCACTTTGTTATAATTTACACAAAAGGCTAGTACTAAAAATTTTTAAGCAAGGGTTGGCCAGATAGCTCAGTGGACTAAAGCGCCTGCTTAGGCAGGCACAGGGACCAGGATTGGTTCCCTGGCACCACATGCCCTGCCACCCCTGTCCCCGGAGCATGCTGAGCAACTGAGACTGGGTATGGTGGCACGTGCCTGTAATCCCAGCACTTGGGAGGCTGGAAACAGGAGGATCACTACGAGTCCCATCTGTGTAGTGAGACACTGTAGACCCTGTATTAGAAAATAAAGCAGCTTAGCAAATTTCTTTAGATACTGAGATAAGAGGAGCTAAATATAGTATAATCATGGTTGCTTTCTAAAAGGCAGCAGTAAATTTCATTCATTACATTAGTTTGAATACTATCAGTGGTTTTAATCAGATTAAAATGCACCAAATAATATTCTTCCACAATCATAATCTACTTTAAGGAGAAATCTGTTTTCCCTCCCACATAGTTTCATGCACTTTAATTCCTACACTAATAAACACGCTAGCTAGGCATGGTGGCACATACCTGTAATCCCAGCATTTGGGTGGCTGATGCAGGACTGCCAAACTGGAGACTAGCCTAGGATATACAGTGAGACTGTCTCAAAAAACCAAAACAAATAAATATATGACTATATAATATCCCAGTTCTTCAACACTCCCTCTTTCTTACTAATGCCTATTTTGCTGTATGACTGCAATTCCCACGCTGCGCTGCGCCACTCCCCGCTCCCCAATCATAGAAGCAGTGTGTTCCCTGATCCCATTTTTACTGGGTTTGGCTAATAAAATTGGGAAAACACAGTATGCCAGCTTCAAGATGAAGCCTTGAGAAGCAATGTATGTTTCTATTCATCCTTTTATACTACTTTGGTCCTATATGAGAATATGTAGTCATATGCCCAGCTAGCCACCCTCAACCCAAGCTCTAGCATGAAAAATTATGAACAGACTTGAAACTAGCCAGAAATTTAAATGCCAACCTAGTCTATCTGAGCAGAACACCAACCTAAAATGCTCCAATTTATAGAATCATAAGAGAGTATATAGTTGTTGGCTGTATTTCCTTGAGATTTGAGGTTCTTATACAATACTGGTAGGGAGACCCAACAAGTAATAACAAACAGCCATGTAAAAGAAAGTTAAGGATGTGGGCAAGATGGCCTAGCAGAATGAAAACTGTTGCCTAGAAGCAGATTTTAAAGGCAGTTTCTCCCACATTTTTTTCATATCACCTGATAAGCTTCTTTATGTACTATGACAGCAGCAGCAGCAGCAGCATTAAAATGGGCGATATCAAAGAGCTCTCTTGAAACATTTATTTCCAACCCCAAATGGAGCTTTATCTCATGTTTGTTGTAAATCTACGTATTCTTCTCTTCCAGATGACTATGATTGCAAAGTAGAGTTTGCTTTGACATCTGATGAGAGGACAATCGTATGCTACTACCCTTCTGTGGTGCTACTACATTCCATATGAACACACAAGACCTATGCCTCAACCAGATCCTGTCCATAATATTGAAGAGACACATGATCAAGTGCTGAACACCAGATTAGAAGAAAATGAAAGTGAATTCCTTGAGCAAGGACTCATGATAGAACAACTTAGCAAAATGTTCTTTATGACAAAGCATTGTTAGTATCCTTGAGGGCAGTATCACAAACATATGAAACTGAATCCTCCAAAAGAGATGATAACTGAGATTCACAGGAGAATCGAGGAGAAATGTTATCCTGTGCTTCCAGTTGCCACTGGAAGAAATACACTAATATTATACAGTAATAGACAAATAATAAAATGTCTTTTCACATGCTAAAAAAAAACCCACAAAAAATTATATAATATATATAGTGTATATGACATGTAGAAAATTGCTCAGTGCCTATCTGCATTCTTCTGAGACCTATAGGAGAATGTTTAAGTTCTACTTTCACCTGTTAGAATTATCTGGAAGTGCTGGAAGTGATAGCACATACCAGTTAAGCCCAGGTACTCAGGAGGTTAAGGCAGGAAGATCCAAACTCCAGGCCAGCCTGGGCAACTTAGCTAGATGCTGTCTCAAACTGTGTGTGTATGCAGACAAGGAATGTAGGCGTCCCCTTGAGGTTTTCCTCTTGATCCAAGAAGTTAATATTTGTAATCCCAAAGTACGTTATTAGAATCCCACCAAGTTAATTCCAAGCTACCACTCCTAGTGCAACCCACAACAAGAGACACTAAAACATATTTATAATTATTGGGAAACCAAGGGGCCCTATGTCCAACCATGAAGATGGCTTTCTGGAACAAAGAGGATGACCCTGAGAGGCACTCAGGTTTTACTCAGTGGAGGAGTGGTTTGAGGAGGAATGACTGAGAATTGTGGGAAGCAAGTGAATACTGTGAGTTGAGCTAGGTAGGTGGCCTACCTTTACCTCTGCCATATACAGATAAATTAATTTGCATTATGCTTTTGAGATAGTATCTAATGTTTGAGGATCTGGTGCTGAGTCAAAATGGAGACAATCTCTCTTCTTTCAAGAACAGCTGCTCAGGTGGTCCTCCACAGGGAATATAGCTCAGATTCTAGACTAGTGTGCACACGGGTCCAGTTCCCAACACTACCACTACCATCCCTCATGTAGCTGAAAGAGTCAAATAGCTGCTTCAGACAAAATCCAGGTTATAGTTTAAAAAAAAAAAAAAAAAAAAAGACTTTATTTATTTATTTATTTATTTATTTATTTAGTGTAAAGTCTCGCTACCAGCTCAGACTCATACCAATCCTCCTGTCTCAGCCTTCCCAGCACAGGCTGGCACAGCACATGGTACTGGGATCCAATTTGGGACCTTGACTTGCCAGGCAGGCACTTACATCACTCAAGCTATCTTCCCAAGCCCCCCAAAAAATCTTTTATAAATAAGTCAAGAGACTACTTCTGAGAAACAAGAACAAAAAGTTCTTAACTACAACAGCTATTTGTTTAGTATTAAAACTCAGGTAGAGTGACAGTAAGTCTACCCTATCATTTAAGACAAAGGAAAGATTCAAAGCTATAAGATAACCAAAACAAGAATGTAAGAACAAAAAGACAAAAAATAAAGGATCCTCAGGAGAGGATAGCATAAGTCTAGGTTTGGTAAAGACACAGTCTCTAGATACAGACTCAAGTGCGTTGTATATGTATCTATTTTTTCTTCTATCAGAAAAAAGTGCTGGAAGTGGACCCTTATTGAATATCTCTCCAGCATACATTCTTCCTTCTAGCAGAATACTTAACTTGGACTGTATCTATTCTCAGCTCAAAATTATTGAAATCCTGATCAAAGATAAGCATACAATGTACAGCAGGTTACTCAGGACAAGTACATCTGATCTGGGGACTTCTGGTAAGACACTTTGACGCTCCAACCTAGTCAGTTTTGCCTGAAACCAGTGTATCATAAACTTATCAACTACTGTACTAGAAAAACATCATTATTGCTTAAGCCACTGAGTTTTCTGTTATCTGCATTCATGCATTTTTAATTTTTAAAGATAAAATGCTACACACACACACACACACACACACAATTATCCATTGTTCCAAAAACTGGGCAGATTCAAAATCTTAAATATTTCCTTAACTCAAATTTAAGAGTCTTTTTAACCAAAGGTAAGGAAAAGCATTTTCAAATCCCTAGCTCTATGGCTAAGTTTTTTTTTCAGTACTGTTATATACATCCCACACATCCTACTATCAATGACTGTACTATTTAAGAATGTATAATGAGAGACTGTAAAATGATGCAGTCATCTTGGAAAACAGTCTGACAGTTACTCAAAATATGAAACACAGAGTTACTATATAACCCAGCAATTCTACTTCTGGGTATACACTCAAGAGAGATGAAAATATGTACACACATATGTACACACATGTTCAAAACAGTATTAATAACAATCTAAAGATGAGAACTATTCAAATGTATACATACTACTGAAGAATGGATAAACAAATTGTAGTTCTACATCCACGTAATGGAATATTGTGTGTCATTAAAAAGAATGAAGCACTGACACAAAAGGCTGTATACTGTCCATTCATGTGAAACGTCCAGAACAGACAAAGAGATACAGAAAGTAGATTAGTGGTTGCTTCATATTGGGGTGAGGGCTAGTGAGATAGCTCAGCGGACTAAGCACTTGCTTAGGCAAGTGCAGGGGTCAAGGTTCGATCCCTGGTACCAAATGCCCAGCCAGCCCTTCCCCTGGGCATGCTGAGCCACAGTGATGGAGTCCAGACGTGTTGCACATGCCTGTAATCCCAGCACTAGGGAGGCTGAAAACAGGAGGATCACTAATGAGTCCGAGCTGCATAGTGAGACCCCGCATACACACACAGAAAAGATTGGGGTTAAGGATAAGGGAATGGAAAGTGACTATAAAATGTATGAGTTTCTCTTTGTAAGGATGAAAATTAGTGAAGATGCCTACATAGCTACATAGCTGTCCAATCAAGAACTGGATAGCTTGGCAGTCTAAATGCCTGCCTGGCAAGTGCAAGGACCGAAGTTCAATCCCTGGTACTACATCCTGTACAGGCCCTGGAACCCCAGGTGCACTGTGCCAGCCACTGAAACTGGGCATGTTGATGCACACCTGTAATCCCAGTGCTGGGGAAGCTGAAGGACCCTGTACCAAATAAATAAACTAGTAATTTTATTTTTATTTTATTTTTTTAAAAATTTATTTATTTGTGTGTGTGTGTGTGTGTGTGTGTGTGTGTGTGTGGCCAGCTCAGCCCACCAGGGGGCGGCGCTGGCTGGCATGTGGTGCTGGGGGATTGAACCGTGGTCCCTGTGCTTTGCCAAGCTTGTTCTAAGTAGGTGCTTTAGACCACTGAGCCATCTCACCAGCCCCATAAACTAGTAATTTTAAAACCTAAAAAAAAATTAGGTTCTATGAAATGGTGAATTTTTAAAATTTTTAAAATTTTTATTTATTTATTTATTTCCAAACCAAATTGGTAGGACAGTTTCAATAATTAACACATTGCATACATTCTTCCTAGTGGTTAACTGCTGGACAAGATGTGGACATGATATCCTAGTTACAAACATTATTAGAACAAATCCCTCTATTCATTAAGAAAATGTAACTATATATCTATCCTAACCATTTTGAATACACAGATACAAAATGGACATTCATCTGTATCCCCTTTTTTTGTTGAAGTTCCATTATTTGAATATTATAGGTGTGTTAACTCAGCAAAATATTCTAAAAGAGTCCAGTAGTCCATAATAGTATAGGGTTTTCCACTTCACTGGCAATGTCAGAAATTGTTGACCTGAGTGAGTCCCCTACAGCTCAAGAAATGGTGAATCTTATGGTATATAAAAAACCTGTTACAATCAAACAATATAAATGCACTGAGCTTTTCAAATCTTAATTATTCACTGGTTTTCTCTGCTAGTGCATGTTTAAATAGAATAGTTCACATGTAAAATATCTGGAGTATCTCTTGACTTTGACTCAACTTTTCACTGTAATGGATTCCTGAAACCTTCATGTTGTAGGAGGACGAGAAATAAAAGGCCAAGTTACATATTTTCCCTAAAAGAGTGAAAAAAGAAACAACTACAGTTTGTTCCTTCAAGTGAATTAGGTTAAATTACTGGACTGCATAAGTCACAAGTTCTGGACTATGAAACAAAATGTATTAATTGGGCAAGTCCCAGTCTGTGCTTTATACAATTAGCTCTATGTTACAAAAACAAGTATCCCTTGTTATCTAAATCTATTCAGTTTCTGAGTTTGGAAAGTGAAAGGTCAGACTCAGTGACAAGTGAATTTTCTTCTGGTCAGAGCAGCTCAATTTCTAACAGCTAATTTCTTTCAAAGCAAATAAATATCAATATAATGTGGCTTTCTACTTTTATTACTAATAAAAGCCTAGATGATAGAATTGCTTGCTTATGTCAATAATTTAAATGTACACCATTACATTTAAGGTGCACACTATGTTTAAATATATACTATTACATTTAAGGAAAAAAATGTGACAATTATCATGGACAAAACTATCTCATCTCAACACTTTCTTGTCTGGAAATGTATTTTAGCATCCGCAGGCTGAATTACTTTTGATCGTTAACTATAGATTGTTGGCATACAGTAGTTCAGACAGAAAATAAAGCATTCTTAAAAAAAAAATGGTGGCAAGAAGAACAAAGAGGTCAAATTTTGCTGGGCGTGGTAGCACATACCTGTTAACGCCAGTGTTCAGGAGGTTAAGGCAGGAAGGCTGTCATGAGTTCAACAAGGTACCTAAGTGAGTTCAAGGGCAGCCTACACTACATAGCAATACTCCATTTCAAAGTAACAAAAACAAAAACAAAAACAGGTCATATTTCAAAGTTATAGGCCAGAAGTATACATATGATCCTCATAATTTTTAGGTAAACAGAAACAAAAAGACATAAAGTCACATCTGCTTAATAAAAGGTACAGTAATAATGCCAACTGCCACACAAAGTGAAAGAAATCTGCAAATATTACAAGTGTTTTTCTCATCCTACGGTAATGGCTGAATATTATATTGTATACCAAGAGGCTACAGGTAGGGACAGAAAAGTTTACTGAAACTTTATAAAATGTTTCTATAAAAACATTCTTGAAGAATCTTTTTCAAAAGTTGTAGAGAGTAAAAAAACTATAGAACAACAGAAATTTATCAGTTTTAGAGAGCAGAAACTGCAAGATTGAAAGACAGGAAAAAAAATAAAAATAAAAATAAAAGACAGTAGATACTGTGTCTGGTGAGGGTGTATGAGCTCTTTGGGAACTCATGTAAGGGTACTGATCCCATTCATGTAAATAAAAGCTCTGTCCTGATCACCTAACCAGGTCGCAAGAGGCCACACTACTTTTTTTTTTTTTTTTTTTTTTTTTTTTGTTGGAAGCAGGGATTGAACTCAGGCCCTTGCACTTGCCAGGGAAGCGTTTATTCTACTGAACTATCTCCCCAGCCCCAACGTCACACTTCTTAATACTACACTGAGGATTAGGTTTCAACATATGAATTTAGGGAAAGAAGACTGACCACACAAATATTCAAATAGCATACAGTACTGAAGAAAGGATGCTTAAACATTCATAATTAGTTAAGAAAAAAAGCCAAGATAATGAATTTTTAAATGTAAAAGGATCTACTGATAAAATGATTTTGGAAGCTGCAGAGGTAGTTTACACTCTCCTTATTTCATTTTCTCTCTCCATTTCTCTCCCTCTCTACACTCAAAAAACTCAAGCCCCCTTCTCCCATGCATTTTGTAACCTTGTAATGTGATTTCATTAAATATACCTTCAGAGACTGAGACTCTCAGCACATAGCTAGGAGGGCAGTAACATTAAAGACCTCTGGGCTATGTTCTACCCAACAGCATTCATACAGTGTGAATGGATTACAGTTCTATTAATCCATGTCTGGATCCACATATGACCTTTTTATAGATTTACACTAAAAAAGTGTGTGCTTGCTGTCGTTTTAGAAAATATACCTCATATCTACTTTTGTTATATATTATAGAATCCTTGTGATGTCTATAGTCAAGTGTTTTTTTTATTGTAATTTTTTTATTGGAAAACAAATATACAACTTGGAATGGATTTGAGGCAAACTGTGCCATAACAGATTTTTTTTTTTTTTTAAAGTGGCTAAACAAAGTTTAAAAAGCAAGTAACATGTTTCTGGTACAAGACCAGCAGTACAAAAAAGAGTGTATGAATACCTGGATAATACACCCGTTTTGCAATAGTGCAACTTTGAAGTATATATTGTTGACTGTCTGCAGCCACACAGAGTTACAGCTCCACACTTCAACAACAACATGCTGACACGTCCTAGGGAAACTACTTAACAAAAGGCGTAACCAGATGTTCCCTCATCTGACCAACTCCACCTAGGTTTAGATGTGCAGAAGGGCTTAGATATATTCCGAGTGAGCCAAATGCAACATGTTACTTGATCAATTTTCTAAAATAAGGTTTCAGGACAATGACAGTAAGATAAGGGAAGAAAACATGGAGGAATGAAGTCCTAAATACTATACATGCATTTTTTTTTTTTTTTTTTTTGACAGTAGGGGGAAACCTTTTACAGAGAGGTTACAAACAAAGAAAAAGCAAACAAATTTGTACAAGAAATTTAACACATTCTGTACAACGTCTTCACTTTGCTGTCATCATTTGTACAAACTCTTCATAGTTTAGTTGGCCATAACCATCAATATCTGCTTCCCTGATCATTTCAGGTGGAGCTCTACAGAGTTTGGACTTTTCCAGCTGCGTCTGGGCATTCCCGGAACTCGGCAGAAATTCCGGACTTGGGCTAGGACTGGGCCTCTTCCCTGATCATTTCATCAACCTCTTCATCTGTTAACTTTTCTCCAAGGTTTGTCATCACATGGCGAAGCTCTGCTGCACTAATATAACCATTGCCATCCTGCAATCTGCTCTTCAGTCAGCTGGTCAACCATGCTGCAAGTGCTACTGGTTTGAGAGGTGAACACCGAACCACTGAGCTCGCTCGCTCCACTTGGACTAATTCTCCTCCTCCGCCCCCAGTGGCTCATAAACACCTAGTCAAGTGTTTCTTTCCTCAATTTAATTCTTTCCTTGACCCATTCTTACTTCCTTTACCAAGGATATTCTTGTCAAAATCATGAGTGACTCTTAAGACCAATGTAATGTCTCTGGTGTTCTTGTCTTCTCAGTAGCACTTGATAGTTTCTCATTCTCCATCTCTTTTTTTTTTTTTTTTTTTTTTTTTTTTTTTTGACAGTAG
>NW_004524655.1:6737126-6740016 GCF_000260255.1 Octodon degus
TTCTTACTTCCTTTACCAAGGATATTCTTGTCAAAATCATGAGTGACTCTTAAGACCAATGTAATGTCTCTGGTGTTCTTGTCTTCTCAGTAGCAATGTATAGTTTCTCTCTTTAAATGCCTTTTTTTTTTCCTTTTTTTTTTTTTTTTTTGGGCATTTTGTATTTCGTATTTTAGGAAAGGGTTTACAGAGTGTTCAGGGACTCACTACTAGATTGGACTAGTAGTGATCCGCCTGTTTACAGCCTCCCAAGAGCTGGGATTACAGGCACGTGCCACCATGCCCAGTCTCATCATTCTCCGTCTTGAAATTTTCAACTTTTGATTTCTCTAATACTACAGAACCTCTAGTTTCTTCCCACCTCATTGGTTGCTCCTTCTTCCCTCCTCCCCATAATTTTATTGAAAAACAAATAGCAATGAGACAGTTTCAAACCAAATTGGTAGGACAGGTTCAATAATTAACACACTGCATACATTCTTCCTAGTGGTTAATTGCTGGACAAGATGCTGACATGATATCCTATTTACAAACACTTTTAGAATAAATCCCTCCATTCATTAAGAGAATGTAACTATATATCTATCCTAACCATTTTGAATACACAGGTACAAAATGGACATTCATCTGTATCCCTTTTGTTAAGTTCCGTTATTTGAATATTAACTCAGCAAAATATTCTAAAAGAGTCCAGTAGTCCATAATAGTATTGGGTCTTCCACTTCACTGGCAATGTCAGAAATTGTTGACCTGATGGTTGCTCCTTCTCAAGTCATCTCTGATGGATTTTTTTCCTTGGAATCCTCAGAGCACTAGGTCTCCTTTTTCCAGTCTACTCAATTCCCTTAGTGATTCTTTTTTAATCAAGTCTACTAGTTTTTAAACAATATATCTTTGGAGCTTAATTACTTTGCATTTATAGCTAGCTCAGGCTTTTCTCTGGAATTTCAGAGTCATATTGAATTCCTACTGTGACATCTCTGGTCATTCCTCTAATAATGGGAATATTAAATTTAAAATGAACAAAACACAACTCAATTTCCTAAAACACCTGACCCTTCTCTCCACTATGTTGATAAAGGTATCATCAGTAAAGGTATCGACATTCAAAGTAAAATCTATAGCACATACCTCCAAAACAAGGCCCAGCCAAACAGCTCAGTGGATTAAAGCACCTGCAAGCAGGTGCAGGGGCCAGGGCTTTGATCCCCAAGCCTGCCGTGCTGGCCCCACCCCTGGGGCTCACTGAGATGGCAATTGAGCCTGGGTATGGTGGCACATGCCTGTAATCCCAGCACTTGGGAGGCTGTAAACAGGAGAATCACTATGAGTCTGATCTAGTAGTGAGACCCTGAACACCCTGCAGATCCTTCCCTAAAATACAGAAGGAAAAACAAAACAAAAAAAAACCCAAACATAACTGCAAATCCCAAATCCTTCTACTTCTATCTCCATGATTAGCACCCTAATTAAACTCACTACCAACATATTCTGAACTACTGTAATACCTTTATTCTCCTCTACCCCATCCTACAACAGCCCTGTAACACCTCTGTTCAATATCTTCAATGGCTACCCACTATACTGATAAAAATCCAAGTTCTTATTCACCAGTGACCTCAATTTTATCTATCACTCCTCAAATCCCACTACTGTACTTTTTTTTTTTTTGTTACTGGGAATCAAATTTAGGACCTTGTCCTTGCGAGTCAGGCACTGTGCTGCTGAGCTACACCCCTGGCCAAGATACCACCACACAAATGCTCACTCTGTTCCATCCTAACAGCACTGTGCTTCGGTCTCACTGGTTTCTGTTTTTGAATATCCAATTTATTTGCACATTAGCATTATTCTCTCTGCTTAGAATATTGCTTCCTCTCATCTTTGTGTAACTTCTTTTTCTCTTGTTCCAGACAACAAGTAGAATTCATCTTCTCATTACTGACAAGAAAGTTAGGAGTTGCTTCAGTAACTGTATCATACTGCTTTAATTTTCTGCTTAGGTTTAATTACTTTTTTTTTTCTTATTCATTGTCCTCTACCTACCAGCATGTAAGGTCCACAAGAGCAGAAACTCTGATGCCTTCTTCACTGATTTCTTCCCAGAAGAAACAGTGAAACAGTGCTCAATAATTTTTTTCATCTTATACTGATGACAGAATTCAGGACCTTTGCATTGGACTATATCTCAGCTCTTTTTATTTTTTTACTTTGAGACAAGGTCTCAACAAGTCACCAAATTGCCCTGTTTGGGCATGAACTTTCAATCCTCCTGCTATAGTCCCCCAAAGTGCTGGAATTAAAGATGTTCGTCACTGCACCCAGCTGAACTCAATAAATATTTTACGTGATTGATAACTGAAATCTAGGGACCCACTAAGGGAATCAATAAAATAATTACTCTAAGCGTTCCGCCACGGCAACCATCAAAGAACAGTAGCCGTGGCTCTCTGCTATCCCATGGCTGTGGGCCTCAACAAGAGCTGCAAGGTGACTAAGAATGTGAGCAAACAAGGCACAGCCGCTGTGAAGGACACCTTACCAAACACACCAAGTTCATGCAGGACATGATCCGGGAGGTGTGTGGCTTTGCCCTCTACAAGCGATGTACCATGGAGCTGCTCAGGGTCTCCAAGGACAAACATGCCCTCAAGTTCATAAAGAAACTGGTGGGGATGCACATCCGCACCAAGAGGAAGCGCGAGGAGCTCAGCAATGTGCTGGCTGCCATGAAGAAGGCAGCTGCCAAGAAGGACTGAGCCTATCTGGAATAAAGCTTTGCAGGGGAAAAAAAAAAAAAAAATTGCTATTTCAATTTAAAATCGATGTCTAGGGATTCTATTTTTTTTATTGAGAAATAAATATGAATGAGACAGTTTCACAGCTGATT
>NW_004524655.1:6740537-6763705 GCF_000260255.1 Octodon degus
GATCAGACTCATAGTGATTCTCCTGTTTTCAGTCTCCCAAGCACTGGGATTACAGGCACACACCACCATGCCAAGTCTCAGTTGCCCTCTCTGTGAACCCCAGGGGCGGGGCCAGCACTGCATGCTAGGGATCGAACTCTGGCTGTTGCACTCTTCCTAAGCAGGTGCTTTAGTCCTCTGAGCTATCTGGCCAGCCCACTGTCTCTTTAAGTTTTTGATAAAAATCCTTGTACAGATCCACTTAGATCTTTTTGAACATTTAAGTATAGGACTCCACTAAAAGATTTCTAGATTTAATAACCAAGTTCAATAGCATAGCAGGATACGAAGTCAACACTGCAGACTAAAGCGCCTGCTGTGCTGGCCCCACCTCTGGGGCACACTGAGACAGCGAATGAGACTGGGTGTGGTGACTCACACCTGTAATCCCAGTGTTTGGGAGGCTGAAAACAGAAGGATCACTATGAGTCTGATCTGTGTAGTAAGATCCTCTAGACCCTGTACTAAATGCATTGTTAAAGTCAACACTCAGAAATCAATAGCATTTCTGTATACAAACACAGAAAGAAATTAGGGAAACCACTACTTTCACAGTAACTTCCAAAAAAATGAAATACTTAGGAATCAGTCTAACAAAGGAGGTAAAAGATTTTTATAGTGAAAATTACAGTACTCTGAAAAAGGAGAGGGTTTCAGAAAATGAGAAGATATTTTTTGCTCATGGGTAGGAAGAACCAACATTGTGAAGATGGCCATACTCCCAAAATTGTTATACAGATTCAATTGTTACACATATTCAATTAAAATACTATTAGTATGCTTCACGAATCTAGAGAAAACATTCCTAAAATTCATCTGGAACCAGAAGAGACCAAGAATAGCAAAAGTAATCCTGGTCAGCAAAAGAAAGGCAGGAGGCACCACAATCCCTGACTTGAAATTATAGGACAAAGCTACTGTGATGAAATCAGCATGGTACTGGAAAAAAAACAAACACTAAACACAAACAGGCCTGAGAAACAATGGAACAGATTAGAAGATGCATACATAACTACAAACACATCCAGCCACCTTATCTTTGACAAAAGAACCAAACATGTTCAATGAAAGAAAGATAGCCTCTTTAATAAATGGTGCTGAAAAAACTGGCTTTCTACATGACAGAGGTTAAAATTAGACCCATGTTTATCACCATGCATAAAACTAAAGTCAAAATGGATCAAAAGATTTAAATATTAAAACAAAAACTGCATTTAGTGGAAGACAAATGAGGCAGACACGTTGAAGAGGGATGTAGGCAATACTTCATGAACAAAACCCAGGCCTCACAGGAAATACTACAAAAAATCAACAAATGTGATCTTACCTTATTAAGAAGCTTTTGTACAAAATAAATTAACAACAGCATGAAAGAGAACCCACCGAGTGGGTTGAATACACACTTCTCAGAAGAAGAAATATAAATGACAAATATTTAAAAAATATTCAACATGATTGGTCATTCAACAAATACAAATTAAAACAACACTGAGATTCCATCTCACCCTAGAAAGAATGGCTTTCATCAAGAAGTCAACCAATAGCAAATGCTGGAGGGGCTGGAGGGGAAAAGGAACCCTTCTCCACTGTTGGTGGGAACGTAGACTCGTATGGAAATCAGTGTGGAGATTGCTCAAGAAACTAGAATTAGAGGTCCCATTCAAACAGCTATTCATCTTCTGGGTATTTTTCCAGAAAAACTAGAAGTATCATACTATAATAATACATGTTCACTCATGTTTATAGCAGCTCAATTTGTCATAACTAAATCTTGGAAACAACCTGAAAGCCCATCAGCTGAGGAATGGATAAAAAAGATACAGTATTTTTCTACAATGGAGTATTACTCAGCTATGAAAAAGATAAGCTCAAGGCTTTTATAGGTAAACGGTTGCAACTAGAGACCATACTATACTCATAAGTGAAATGAATGAGACCCTCATATGTAAACATTGTATTGTCTTTACTAGTTTAAGAACCTGAAAGAATAAATAAAATCTGACAGGTACAGTAGATACCATGAAAGGGAAAGAAGCTGTTCAAAGGGAAAGAATACCTGAGATGAAGGAAAAGAAAAGAAGAAAGGGGGAAAAAAATGTATATACACAGGATAGTTTGAATAAGTGTACTGCTGATTTTTGCAGGTCTATTGAGAGGAACAGTTAATGTTTAATTTTTTTCTCTTTTTTAATTTTTTAATAGTTTTTGACCAATTTTGTATGCTTATATCTGGTAATCTGAACAATTAATTTGAAAATAACATGCAATGTTACAACCATTGTTGAATTCTTATTTGTCTAGTGATTCTGTATCATTTCTAATTTTTTTGTTGCTATTTTTACTCTCTTTTTAAAAATAAAATAAATGGACAAAATTTCCTAAAAAAAAAAAAAAAAGTGTTCCGAGAGTGCTTTGTTCCAGTTGATAACCTTGGAAGTAGTGGGTACTTTGAAGAAAAGGCAAACATTGCAGAAATTTAGATTCTGAAGAAGAAAGGTCAAGGTAATTTTAGACCTCAAAGATAACTTGAAACTAGATTTTGTCTGCATTATGAGGGCTTTTTCTTTAATTCAGCGTTCTCTGTCATGTGAAAATCTTTATTCTTTGAGAGTTGGGTTTTTTTTGTTTGTTTTGAGACAGGTTCTCACTCTGGCCTCAAATTCAGGGCTATCCCCCTGCCTCTGCCTCCCGAGTGCTGGGATTACAGGCTCAGTATCTTCATTCTTTTCGTGAATTTCCTTAACTTTCCCACCGCTCCCTGTACCTGTCCCATTTGCTTGCGCGTGCACCCTCTGCCTTCCCTTTCAGCCCATCCGTTTGCTCCCAGCCGTGCTAGAAAACAAGTTTTCCTGATCTGTGGGTTCTCTAGCTACTACCTTGCTCCTCCCAGAGTAGTAGTCTGTACTGTCTTTGTTTCTATTCTGTCTTTATTGCCATACATCAAGTAGCTCATCAAGGTCACTGGTAACTACTGAGCTGTTAAGTATACTGGTCAGTTGCCAGTTGCCAGTGCTCCTCATTGACACTGTCATAGTTATTCTCTTTCATAAGCTCACTGGAGTCATTTTACTTCAGATTTACTTTTACCTCACATTTCTTCAGTTCTGTCATCTTCTAGTTATTTCTCCTCACTACTCTACTACTTCTACTTTTGTATGTACCTCTACTGCTTCTATGTTTATCTCTCCAAACCCCAAAGTAAGAAGTTTCCCAAGCAGGACTGAACCACTTTAAACATCTCCCATTTTTATAGCCTAAATACAATCTCTATGCCCACAGCTTCCATGTTTGTATTTCTGCTTTCCCTGGAATGCCCATCCCTTAGTTCTAAGCTCTGTCTCTGGGATGTGTGATAAGCTTCTCAAATTAACACACCCAAACAGACCTACTTTAATGTCAAGCCTGCTGATCTTCAGTCTTTTGCATCACTGTAAATATAATCTCCATTCTTCCAGGAACTTATGAAAGAAATCTAGACATTTTCTTTGACTCCTATGTATTTCTCATACCTCATATCTAATCCATCAACAAATTCTTTAGGGTCTGCCTTGAAAATAAATTCCCACACTGACTACTTACATCCGTTGCCACTGTTAACATCCCTAACTCAAGCCATCATTGTTTTTCAGGTTGACAGTTGAATATATCATGATTTATATGTAGATGCCTCTCCAGAGCCTCATGCACTTGTAGGAGGGGCTTTGGTTAGGTGATTGGATCATAGAGGGTGTGATACTCATCAGTGAATCAGTATACTGATGGATTTATAGCTATGTGTGATGTGGAAGGTGAAGCCCGGTTAGAGAGAGGTCTCCTTGAGGGTATGACCTAAAAGGGCTCATCTCCCTCCCTCCTCTTCCCTTGCTTATCAACAGTACAAGCACTGTAGGTAAGCAAGCCTTCTCTGATAGCTGTGAACCAAAACGCACTCTTAATTTGGGGGTCTTATTGTGGCCACCTTTTCTATAAACTTAATTTGTGGGTCTTATAGTGGCCACCTTTACTGTGTTAGATTTTTCTCTGCTGAGAAGCCAAGTTGACCCTTAAAAAAAAAAAGTCAAAGAAACAAACTCCTGTGGCACTGTCTCAGCTCTTCAGAACCTGTCAATTATTTTATCCTTTCTAGATTGAATTTGCATTTTCACCTTTCTTTTATTTATTTATTTCCTGTATTTAGGACAGGGTCTACAGGATCTCATTACGTAGATCGGACTTGTAGTGATTCTCCTGTTTTCAGCCTCCCCAAGTTCTGGGGTTACAGGTGCATACTGACAAGCTGTCTCAATTGCTGTCTCAGCGCGCCCCACAGGCGGGGCTGGCACAGCATGCCCCGGATCCCACCCCAGCAGATGCACTCTGCCTTAAGCAGGTTCTTTAGTCCCCTGAGCTGTCACGCGGGCCCTTGCACCTTTGTTAAGTCTGAGGACTGTGTGCTCTATCTGTTCCATTGACAAGTGTGTTTCTCCTTTTACCAGTATGACTCTGTCTTGATTATTGTAACTTTATATTAAGTCTTGACAGTAGACAATGTGACTTTACTCTTTCAAAATTTCATAATTGTTTTCACTGTTCTAGTACCTTTTCTCCCCTCCCCCCCTTGCTGGCTTTTTGATATGGGGTTTTATTATGCAGTTCAGACTAGCCTCAAACTCCCAGCGATCCTCCTGCCTCAGCCTCCCAAGGGCTAAAATTAGAGGCATGCCTCTTCTTTCCATTTTTTATTTTTTATTGGTACATTTTAGATACATATATTGATAACATTCATCAGAGAATATGTACTTGTACATGATATATCTTGCTGCTTTTTAATCCCATTCCCCTCTTGTCCCTTCAACCTATATTCCCCTCCTTATTTACAAAAGCTGTGTTTCCATTTTTTCTTCTGTTCTCTTACTTTTCTCATCCCTTCCGTTCTCCCATCCCCTCCCTTGTTTCCCTTCTCATTTAAACATTTTCGTGCCATTTCCCAATATCTATTATACATTTTGGTCCACATTTATACTTTTGGTTTCTCACCAGAGGTACAGTGGGGGTATTTAAATATGTATGCCCAATTTATTTTACTTAAGAGTATGGTCTCAGGGTACATCCATTTATCTAGAAATATCTCAAGCTTATCCTTTATGGCACAGTAGTACTCCATTACATTAAAAAACCAACATTCCTTTATCAGTGGATGGGCATTAGGCTGTTTCCAAGATATACCTATTATAAACAGTGCCACTGTAAATATGAGTATGCATATACCACTGTGATATGGATCTTTTAATTCTTTCAAGAAGATAACACGAAGAAGGGGTATAACTGAGTGGAATGGAACCTCTGGTTTCCATTTTTTGAGGATTCTACACTGATCTCCACAGTTGTACCATTGTACATGCCCACTAGGGATGGAGAAGGGTTCTTTTTTGCCCATGCCCCGCCAGCATTTGTTATTGGATGTTTTCATTTATTTTTTTATTTTTATTTTATTCTTATTTGGTTGATTTCTTTCTTTTTCTTTCTTTTTTTTTTTTTTTTTTTTTTTTTTTTTTTTTTTTTTTTTTTTTTTTTTTTTTTTTTTTTTTTTTTTTTTGGTTGATTTCTTGATTGTAAGCATTCTTTCTGGAATGAGATACGATCTCAGCATTGTTTTAGTTTGCATTTCTCAATGACCAATGCTGTTGAACATTTTTTTTTCTTGTATTTACTTGCTGTTTCTACTCCATCTGACGAGTATCTATTTCAGATACTTTTTTTTTTTTTTTTTTTTTAGTTTTAGTTCTTTGTATATTGTAGATATTAGTCTTTTGAGAAACAGGTGTTTTGAGAAACAGCTGGTGAAGTATTTTTTCCCACTCTGTGGATTGCCTCTTCACTCTGTTGGTGGTTTCTTTTGCTTTAATAAGATATAAAAGCCTTTTAATGAGATTCCAGTTGTTGGTTCTTTGTGATTATTTCCTGAGAGTTTTACCTATTCTGTCTTCAGCAGATTTAGTGTTTCTGTTTTAATTATTTGATTTTAGTTTCGTGCATGATGAAAAATCTGGGTCTATTTTAATCTTTGGCATGTGGAAAGCCAGCTTTTCCAACATTTATTAAAGAGGCTATCTTTGAGTGAAGGCATTGGCTCCTTTGTCAAATATAAAGTGCCTGAGAGTGTTTGGAGTCGTTCCTGCATGTTCTGCTGTATCCCATTGATCCTCAGGTAGTTTTTGTTTTGTTTTGGTTTTATACCATGTTGCTTTTATCAGTGTAGCTTTGTAGTGTAATTTCAGGTAAGGGATTGTGATGCTCCTTACCTTGCCTTTGTTGCCTAGAAGTGCTTTTGCTATTACAGATCTTCTGGTTCCAAATGAATTTTAGGATGTTTTCTCTAGTTCTATGAGGTATCCTAATGATATTTCGATCAAGATTGCTTAAAATCTGTATAACAATTTTGAAAGTATGCCCATTTTTACTATGTTGGTTCTTCCTGCGAAGAACAAGGTATATCTTTCCACCTTTTTTCTTTCTTTCTTTCTTTCTTGTTGTTGTTGTTGTTGTTGTTGTTGTTTTAACTAGAAGTCAAACTCCGGACTTCATACTTGCCAGGGAGGTGCTGCACCTCTGAGGTAAACCCCCAGTTCCTTTTCCATTTTCTGATAGCCTCTTTGATCTCTTTGTTTTCAGAGTACTATATTTTGCAATACAAAAGTCTTTTCATTTTCATTAAATTGATTCCAAAGTATTGCATTGTTTTGATGCTATTGTGAAAGATGTTGTTTCCCTAATTTCTCTCTCAGTGATTTTGTCATTTGTGTACAGGAATGCTATGAATTTCTGACTTTTTATCTACCTATGCTTCTGAATTTGGTTATTAAATCTAGAAGTTTCTGGTAGAGTTTGGGGGTCTTCTGTGTAGAGAATCATGCCATCTGCAAATAATTCTTTCTTTCCTATCCTTATTCATTTTATTTCTCTTGTCCAGTTGCTCTCACTAATATTTCCAGAACTGTTTTGAGTAAGAGTAATGATAGTGGACATCCTTGTCTTGTTCCTGATTTTAGAGTGAAAGGTTTCAGTTTTTGTTCATCTAGTACAGTGTTGCTTCTTGGTTTATTATAGGTGGCTTTCAGAGGACTAAGATCCAATTTTCTATAGATTTTTTTTTTTTTTTAAATCATGAATGGTTGTGGACTGAGGAGATAGCTCAGCAGTCTAAGTGCTTGTCTGGCAAACACAAGGACCCGGATCTAGTCCCCAGTACCACATACTGTGTGAGCCCCAGAACCCTGGACATGCCATGCCAGCCCTGAAGCCAGGCATCGTGGCACATACTTGTGATGGGGAGGCTGAGACAGGAGGATCATTACGAGTTCGAGCTGTGTAGGGAGACCCTGTACCAAATAAATAAATGATTTTTAAAACTAATATGAATGGGTGTTAGACTTTTTCAGATGCTATTTCTGCATATATTGAGATTATCATAATAGTTTTTGTCATTGGCTCTGTATTCATGGTATATTACATTTAAACAGAGCCAATGACAAAAACTATTACGATGGTTGAATGTTGAACCTTCCGTGCATCCGTGGGATGAATCTTACTCAGTTATGGCATATAATTTAATTGATGATTTGCTACATTCTGTTTGCCAGTATCTGATTGAGGATTTTTTGCTTTAATGCTCATTAGAGATTGGCCTATAGTTTTGTTTTTTGGTTCAATTTTTCTCTGCTTTTGATATCAGATAATGCTTGTTTCCAGGAATGAATTTGAGATTATTGCTTCCCTTTCAGTTTCATTAAAGAGCTTGAGAAGTAGTGGCATTAGCCTTTCTCTAATGTCTTGTAGGATTCAGCAGTGAATCAGTCAGGTCCTGGGCTTTTCTCTGTTGATAAGATGTTAGTTATATGGAAGCATCTTAGGTCCCCATCAGTCTGGAAAGATAGTTTTGTAGGGTACATCAACCTGGGCTAGAGATACTTCAAGCTCAAGCTCTTTCTTTAAGGGCTTGAAATACTTCAAGCTGTCCTTGACTTCAGGGATTATGTTGAGGAGTCTGCTGTGATTGTTCAGTGCTTTCCTTTGCAGGCTGTTTGTTTCTTTTCTGTAAGTGTTTCATATTTTGTTCTTGTGTTGTTGAATTTAGTAGTGTGTATAATTCATGTTAATGAGTAATAGTTTTATTTATTTTATATACGTTTTGCAGTACTAGAGACTGAACCCAGGATCGTCTGAGTGATACAAAGCCCTCTATCACTGAGCTACAGCCCCAGCCATTTGTACTTTGACAGGTTTATTGTTTGTAAATGAATACATATTTTTAAATTCAGAGACTTAATTTCAGATGTGGTAAATGTTGGTAGTGATAATTACAGAAGTGTAAACTTTTTGAGGCTTTCAATTAAGAGCCTTGAAATAACTCTTCAAAGTTTGAGAACTTCACCTACAGATACTATGGATATTACCAAACAATAGGTGGCACTGTTACTCCTGATGACTAACTGGTAGACAGATGGAGTGGTGCACACCTATGATCCCAGCCAGCACTCTGGAGGCGGAGCCAGAAGGATCACTGATTTTGAGGCCAGCCTGAGCCTCATAGTGATTTTTTTTTTAATTTTTATTTATTTATTTATTTATTTGTGTGTGTGTGTGTGTGTGTGTGTATGTGTGTGTGTGTGTGGCTAGCTCAGCCAGGGGGCTGGGCGGGCTGGCATGTGGTGCTGGGGGATTGAACCGTGGTCCCTGTGCTTTGCAAAGCTTGTTCTAAGTAGGTGCTTTAGACCACTGAGCCGTCTCACCAGCCCCCTCATAGTGATTTTAAGGCTGACCAGAACTACATAGTGAAGCCCTGTCTTAAAAACAAAACATAAGTAATTTTTTAAAAAATCCTTACTGTTGTTTTGTGATACCTTCAAATATGTTGCACAAAATTACAGAATTGAAATAACGAATGTTTAGAGCTACAATACAAAGCATTTCCAGTCTTTCAGCATTCTCTCTTCCCGCATGTCTCTTTTAAGTAGCTCTCCTCATTACCTACTTTTCAGTCACTGAGACAAAACACCTAACATCTGCAACTTAGAGGAGTTTATTTTGGCTCATGGTTAGTTTTAGTCCATGTTCTGTTGTCTCTAAAGCAGAAATGGCTTGGAGAAACAGCATGATAAAGGAAAGATGTTCAGCCTGTGATAGGAAGTAAGAAAGAGAAGGGATACGCCAAAGACAAGAATACACTTTTTCAGATCACACCTCCTTGACCGCCTCCAACTAGGCTTCACTTCTTCTTCTTCTTCGGCTTTTTTTTTTTTAAGTATTTGGTACAGGGTCTCACTACACAGCTCAGACTCATAGTGATCCTCCTGTTTTCAGCCTCCCCAGCGCTGGGATTACAGGCTGTGCCACCACACCCAGACTTGGTCGCAGGCTCAGCACACCTGGGGCCTGGGCTGGCGGGCATGTGGTCAGGCCTCACTTCCTAATGGCACATTTAACTATGAGCTTATTAATGGTTGACTCCACAAATGAGCAAAGCACTCCCATGATCCAGTCATTTTCCAAACACAGGATTTGGGAATTTTTTTTTTTTTTCTTAATGGATTAATTTTTTTTTTTTTAAGTGTAGAAGAAATTATTGGGAAAAGAAATGGGGAATAGGAATTCTCCTGAGAGACAAGAAGGGTCTCAAATGGATTACACTGTTTTTATTTGGATTGATACAAGGACTCACTATGCCATTCAAGCTTGCCTTGAAGTCACTGTGTAGCCCAGCTTGGCCTCAAACTTGCAGCAGTCTTCCTGACTCAGCTTCCTGAGTGCTGGAATTACAGGTGTCCACCCCCATGCCCGGCTTGGGGAGCATTTTAGATATTTTTTTTTGGGGGGGGGGACTGGCCCAGCCCATCCTGAGGGCAGGGCTGGCATGGCATGTGGTGCCAAGGATCAAACTGTGGTCTCCTGCACCTGCCTAAGCTTACCTAAGCAAGCACTTTAGACTGCTGAGCTATCTTGCTGGCCCTCTTGGGGAACATTTTAAATCTAAACTATAGCACCTTTTGTCTCTATCCCCATCTCTCTAAATCTTAGGTATCAGTGATCCAGGACATATTTTTAAGTATGTTTTATACTCATCTCATTTTCCTAGACATCTTTCCATCAGTAGTTAGCCCTTAGTTTAAAATTGAGAATTATTTTTCCTTTTCTTTTTGTGGTCTGGTAGTCAAACCCATATCCTGTGTATGTTAGGCAGGTGTTCTACCACTGAGCCTTAGCTCTGTTTTGACTATATTTTCAGTTACATAGTTTTATTTCACAGTATTGGAACTTTGTTGATAAGTGTTTTTTGTTTTGTTTTGTCATTGTGTTTTGCTCTGTTTTATAAGGGGGCCTCATGGTCTTGTGGGAAAGCCAGAATAATTGAGTTTACAGATTCTGAACTGTGGTTTTATTTATTTTTTAAAATGTATTTTATGCAGTTTCACTACACAGCTTGAACTTGTAGTGATCCTCCTGTTTTCAGCCTCCCCAGTGCTGGGATTACAGGCTTGTGTCACCATGCTTGGACTCAAGTCACTGGCTCAACAAGCCTGGGGGTAGGGCTTGTGTGGCATTTGGTGCTGAACTATAGGGGTTGTGTTTTCTTTTTTTTTTTCTGCCCCTGTATTTAGGACAGGGCCTACAGGGCCTAGAGGGTCTTACTACATAGATCCGAGTTGTAGTCATTCTCTTGTTTTCAGCCTCTTCAGTGCTGCTATAACAGGTGCACATCACCATGCTCAGTCTCAATCACTGTCTCAGTGCGCCTTGGGGGCAGGGCTGGCTGGGAATCAAACCCCAGCCAGGGATCAAACCCTGGCCACTGCACTCTACCTAAGCAGGCACTTTAGTCTGCTGAGCTATCAGGCTGGCCTAAATGTTTTGTTTTGTTTTTGTGGCCTGCTCAGCCCACCCTGAGGGCGGGGCTGGTGCAGCAAGTGGTGCTAGGGATCAGGATCAAACTTTGGTCCTTGCTCTCTTGCATAAGCTTGCCTAAGGAGGCACTTCAGACCACTGAGCTATCTCACCAGCCCTGAACTGTGGTTTTAAATCTGCTTTTAACCTGTTTTCTTGGTGTCCTACCTGTTTTCTTGGTGTCATCTGTGAAAAATACGTAATAATCATCCACCTTTACATCTTGGTCATTTAGCAAATAATGAGTTGGGTTTTTTTTCTTTTTCTTTCCATAATTTTGTAAGGTATGTGATAGGAAAAATACATAAAGGAACCAGGCATACATTCTGTTCTCAGTGAGTTTAGGCTATAATCAGGGAGGTAATATGTTTTTTGTCTTGAATTTGATTATTTATGGATGTATCTATTATAATTAGAATATATATATATATATATTTCCCCCACCACCACTGAGCTATTTCCCCAGCCCCTGGAATACAAATTTTTTTAAAAAGTGTGTTTTGGGGGCCTGGCCTTAGCTCAGTTGTTTAAGTGGCTGCTTCCACAAAGCTGTCAGCCTCAGGTTGCTGTAGTTCGATCCCCACAACACTCCAGCCAGCCAAACCACCCCTTAGGGCATTTAGAGGAAAAACAAAAATAAAATAAAATTTAAAAAAATAAAAAATAAAAAGTGTGTTTTGCTATGTAGTTTAGGCTGGCCTTTAACGCACTCTTGTTGCCCAGGCTGACCTTAATCATTGCAGTCCTCCTGTGTCAGCCTCCCAAGTACTAGGATATGGTAAGGTTTTTTTGCTGCTGCTGTTCTTACATGCTAATTTTAACGTTCACCAGAACTCCATGATAAGATTTCAAGGAAGTGATTTTTTTTTTCTATTTTTTTCTTTTTTCTTTTCTGTTCTGTTCTGTTCTCTTTTTCTTTCTTTCTTTTTTTGAATTAAGGCAAAAGTCTCATTATTAGTTCAGGCTGACCTTGAACTCACTTTGTAGCCTAGGGTGGCCTCAAACTTGCAGTTGTTCTTCATCTCAGATAAGTGCTGAGATTACAAGCATGAGCTATCATGCCCAACTTTGTGCCAGTTTTGTGTAGTAAGTATAGTATCCAATAGTGTCCTCCCTACCAGATAAGCCAAGACTTGGTCCTTCACTATAATGCATATAAGCGAAGACATCTTTCCTCTGTAGTGTTGGCACCGTAGTCAACAATAATAAAGCAGGGATCCACCACTAGGTAGGTAGTTGCTACAGTAGGTAAATGAAATTTCAACCACATTGGATACAATTTCTTTGGGAATGGACTAGAGAAATCTTAATCATTTTTCATTATGAATACCCTTTCCAAGGTTCTTTGAGAGGTCTGTGATTTTTCAGTCTTTTTAATTTTTTTCAAATGTTCTAGTGTGAGAATAAACCAGTGATCTCCTCCAAGCCAAATCTGACCTGCCAGCTGTTTTTATAATAAATTTCTTTTGTAATACAGCATGTCTATTTAAATTGAATGAATGACTGCTTTCATGTATTAATAAGCATACCAACTTCATCTACAGGCTTCCTGCTGGACTATTTGCAAGATGGCTGCAACCTGCCTGATAATCACATCCAAAGGCATATTTGTGTCTTTTTCCCACTTTGTCATACCCCCCTATATTATATACATGCTTGGTTGGAAATCTAACCCAGGCATTTTTTTTTTTTTTTCAAGGTTTACAGGGTGTTCAGGGTCTCACTACTAGATTGGACTCAGAGCGATCCGCCTGTTTTCAGCCTCCCAAGAGCTGGGATTAAAGGCACGTACCACCATGCCCAGTCTCAATTGCCATCTCAGTGTGCCCCTGGGGCAGGGCCAGTGCAGCAGGTCCGGGGATCAAACCCCTGGCCTCTGCGCCTGCTGGCGGGCACTTTAATCCACTGAGCTATTTGGCTGGCTCTGACCCAGGCCTCTTGTATGCTAGGCAAGTGCTTCACTTTCAGCCCCAAGTGTGGGAAACCATTTCTTTCTCTCTTAATGGACAGAATTCCATCCTAATTCTGAGCCAGACCACTTATAAGGTAACTGGAATCTCCAAGATTGGCTTAGATCTTATTGTCCAATAAGATAGGCACTGACTGCAAAACTACTTAAATTCATTGAAGTTAAATACTCTTATAGATTCAATTTCACAGACACATTCACCACACTGCAAAGTGCCTAATGGCTGCACAAAATTCTCTTAATCAGTTCTGGCTTACATTAATCATGATTAACCCCACCATCTCCATACCTTTTCAGAATTACCCTCAGTCTCAAGACTGGACTCAGTCTCACCTGCCTTATGGTTTTCCAGGGATATCTACATGGTGAACAGGCACACTACCTGACAGTGAGAGAACCCTTGAGTGGCTCTTGGACTTTGATACACTCCCATTCTTTTCTGAGTGACATATTCCCTCTCTGTAGGAAAAATGGGTTATTTTACTATCTAAAATAATGCTGAACATACTCTGAAGCAGGACCATTCATTTTATCCAAAAGTTAAGATTTAAAGTCATTTTGGTAATATAGTAGCAGGGGCCTATGATTTATTTAATTGACAAAAGCGGGTAGTTGAAGAAAAAATGGCAGTAAACTGTTGATTTTGTTCATTGTTGAGCTGTCTAGAAGCTCTTATGCTAAGGAGTCCACTTAAATTATTGGTCCTGTAAATGTGTGGGTTGAACTGTCCTTAAGCTTTCCATCAACTGATTATCAGTTTTCCCTCTGTAGTTGCTTATGTGATAGAAAAGGACATAATCATTGATAGTCCCTTTTACTTCTCTAGTCCTTCTTGCACTCTCTGGGGCCTTGTGAACTTCCTAAAGAGAAGAAACAGTGGCTGGAAGAATACTGATTTCCTCTCTTCTTTACTGCACAGTAGAGGTAGGGTCCAGCAAGCTCTGCACGTTTCTTCCTTCCATCTCTCTTCCCCTCCCTTTGTGGAAAGGTATCACCAGTGACATGCATGTGTTGAAAACTCTGGCTTGCTCTTAGGTCAGACAAATATATTACATATCATAAAAGTAAGAATGTTCTTAAAATAATTGCACTGTTTCTTCCAATTTAGCATGTTTTGTCTGTACCAGAAACAATTGGTAATGGCATTTATTTAAAAAGAATAGGAATAACAGGAAGTTCAGCTCTTTATTGTTGGTAACCTTTTGCAAAGTTCTGTAATGAAATGATGTGTACATTTTGCAGCATTGAGGCTGATTGATTGTGTGTGTGTTGTCATTGTTAATGTATTTGGTACAGGGTCTAACTACGCAACTCAGACTTGCAGTGATCCTCTTGTTTTCAGCCTCCCCAGTGCTGGGATTACAGGCGTGTGCCACTACGCTGGGTCTCCATGGCTGGTTCAGCATGTCCAGGGCAGGACGTGCTGGCGGGGCAGGGCAGCGGGGGGGGGGGGGGGATGCAGTGCTGGGATCAAATCCCTGCCCCTGTGCTTACCTAAGCAGGTGCTTAGTCTGCTGAACTGTCTCACCGGCCCTTGATTGATTTTTAAGTGAACTTGACTAACAGTTATTTTGAGTCTTTTAGAAAATATGTTCAGTATTTATAATTCTTTTCTTAATAAGACATACCAAATGGAATTTTACATTTGTTTCAGTTTTGATACCCAAACCTCGGGCTTTTGTACATGGTTACTATTGAACTAATTTACAGATGAAAATGTTGTGAAAGGGGAATAATCATAGCACACAACTCTTGTCTGAAAAAAGACAAAAATTAAACAAGTTACTTCTCCATTCTATATCAGGAGGACTAGATTTGTTTATATCTAACTACTAGAGTATAATAGTATATATACTTAGTAGTATATGATGTATGATCTGATAACATCATTAGAATATATGGGTTTCTTTGGCATTCTAAAACAATGTTGAACCAGGCATGGTGATGCATGCCTATAATCCCAGCACTAGTACCTGAGGCAGGAGAGTCGCTATGAGTTAGATATAAGTGTGTACATAATGCGTCTGTGTTTTAGTATCTTAGAGATTCTTATGCACCATCATTTTTGAGAACTGCTAATTAGAAGAATGTCCACGAATTTTGCATAAATTTAGATAAACTCTGAAACTTTGTCCCTATGTGCTTTGATTCACATTGTATTTACCTTGATAACGTTAGTCAAAGTTATATCAAAAACTTAGGATTTAGGACAGCTTGTATTACAGGTTTCTGTGTGTGTGTGTGTGTGTGTGTGTGTGTGTGTGTGTGTGTGTGACTTGTTTTTAAGTAGAAAATTTGGGGCCAGGGAGATAGCTCAACAGTCTAAGCGTCTGCCTGGTCCTAAGATCAAGGACCTGGGTTCAATCCCTAGTATCACATGCTGGCGGGGCCAGGCATGGTAACACCCACCTGTAATCCGAGCACCGGGTAGGCTGAAACAGGAGGATCATGATGAGTCCAAGCTGCATAGCATGACCCTGTACCAAATTCATAAATTTTAAAAAAGAGTAGGAAATTTTATTGAAAGGCAGTTCTTTTGTACGGGGTGTGTGTGTGTGTGTGTGTGTGTGTGTACATACGTGTGTGTACCAGGGATCAAACTCAGGACCTTGCGCTTGCAAGGCAGGTGCTTATAACACAGTTATCTCTTGACGGTCGAGAGACATTTCTCGAGAGAGACAGCAAGGGACCTAGAAAGTGGACACATTGCCCTATGTGTTTTGCTACTATTGCACACTTTTAAAAAATTTTATTTGTGTGTGTGTGTGTGTGTGTGTATATAGTGTGTATATATACACACTATATATATAGTGTGTGTATATATATATATACACACACACACACACACACACACACACATACATTCATTTTTAAAGTTACTGAAAGTGCTTTGATGTTTGGTGTCAGGATTTTACCCTTGTGACATTTTAATGACTAAATGCAGGGCCTTTCTTCAGATAAAGTCAACCCAGGATTTCTTTTTGTAGTAGACATAATGTAGTCCTGTAAGTTCATAAGTCAGATTTCTTACTATATAGACATTTTGCTTCTCTTCCCTGTCTTCCTCAGAAGAAAAGAGTAGATGAGCAGATAATTAGCAAAGAATACCTTTCATAGACAGTATTAGATTTATATTCATTAACAAACTGGGAGTTCTGTATGTTCTCTTAGCTTGTATCTGGAGACACAGCGATGTGCTTTGTATATCAAAGAACACACTTTTGTTAGACTTGGTGTATGAACAGTAATAAAGAGTAGACCCATAGGTTCAAATAATTGACAAATGGACATACAGGATATTTTAATTTTCAGGGAAACATGGTTACTTCTGTCAAATGTCACATAAAAATGATAGTGTAAGGCAGTTCTCAATTCAGCATTAAATCCCTAAATTCCTTTTGATGATACCATACCTTGGCAAAGCTGGATTCTCAGCCACTGTTGTAGAATAAAAGCAGTAGATAGAACCAGCTCAGCAAGACTCATTTCAGACTTAGGATCTTCAGAACTGTTAAGAGATCAAATGTGTGTTATTTTAAGTCATCATTTGTGGTTATTTTTACAGCAGCAATAGGAAACTAATACAGGGTAATATTCAAATTGAGAAAGGGATTTTTTTTTTTTTAAAGAAACTCTTAGTCGATTGTCAAAATACCCCAAAATTCTTTTTTCGTAGTATGAAGCCTGGGATAGCAGCATTTAAATTTTCAGACTTCCCTCCAGTGTAATGTAAACAACTGTGGTGTGGACATGTTAAAATTTCTTTTGGCAGTAATTTTTACATGGCTCTAGATACTAAGAAATTAGATTTGATGCATCTAAATTTTTTCCTTATTTTGCAGTACAGGGGATCAAACTCAGGACCTTGCACTTGCAAGGCAGGTGCTTAAGCCAGTGAGCTAGCTCCCCGGCCAGAAATTAGATTTGAGTAAGGCAGGATTCAATAAGCTTCAAGATTCTAGAGCCTATAGATTTTAAGATGAGTGTTTGTGAAACTTAACCTTATGGTAACAATTCCTGGAACAGAGTTTATTTTGCAGTCCCTAAATCTGTCCTTCACCAGTTGTCCGTCTTTTTTCCAAATCTAACTTGATTCAGGCATATTGCTTTAAAATAGTTTCTCCAAACCTCTGTTTTATGTTTGTGTATTAGTAGGTAGTGTTTCAGGGCCCCTCTGAGGTGCAGATTTAGAGATTTTCCCTTGTCTGGGGATTCAGCTGAGCCAAGCATCTGACCAGACACCTGTGTGTATCTCAGTACTCTGTTAGGACTAGTCAGTGAAAGTCAATGGCTTTTCATTTCTAGATTTTCAAGTAAAAATTTTCCTTGCTAGAATTACAGATTCACAAAGCTGCACCTGTCATAAAGAAGTGCTAAGGCTGTGGTCATGAAAACCTCAGGGAGAGAATGTGTGTAAGAAGACAGTATTTGTAACTTAGTCTCAGCCAAACAGGATTTCCAAGTTTAAAAAGATAGAGACTAGCATACCTTATACAGGCTAGGATTTCTTAGACATATTCTTAAGATGCCACCTTTAAATATCATATATAATCTGTGTCTGATATTTCTCTCTCTGCATGTAACTATTTGGATTGTTAAGTAAAGTTTATGACTTTATATTTTGCTTTAAATGGTAACCTAACTGCCTGGGCTCTTCTTTCTAATCAGTTGCTGGTGTAGACAGATCGTTGTTTCCCGTCTTTGTACTGGCTCATTAATCTACTTAATAGCTTAGAAAATTGTTCTAACAGTATAATACAGCTTTGTAGAGGTTGCTGTTGTTTACTTATTATTATTATTATTATTATTGGCCTTCAGCGGAGTATTTTAGACATTTTAACGTACGATAACAATGTTTACAGTTGACTGTGCCATCTCTTGGAACTTTGTTAGCAAGCAGGATGATTATTTGATGTTAATGTTTAGTTATAGCATTATTAATGCTTTATTAATTTATAGAGTAGTTAAGTTCATTTATGTCCTGGACTCTGAGAATTTAAAAACAATTAAATAGCATGCAAATCGTGTTTTGGTAATTGTTTCATTATTATTATACTTAGTGGTGATAAATAGTAGTGTTATGCACTGTTTTATTGTTGATAGTGGAGATTGACTCCAAGGCCTTCACACTGAGCTACCTCCCCTGCTTGTCGTTTTTGTTTGTTTGTTTGTTTGTCTTTTTAAGACAGGGTCTTGCTTTGCAGTTCAGGCTAGCCTTGAGTTCACTTTGTAGACCAAGCTGGTCTTGAACTTGCAACAATCCTCCTGCCTCAGCCTCAAATGTTGGGATTATAGGTATATGCCTCTACACTTGGCTATTCCCCTACCTTTTTTAAATTTTAAAATTGTGAGACTGTCTCATTGAGTTATCCAGAAGACTGGTTTCAAACTTGTAATCCTCCTGTTTCAGCCTCCCAAGTAGCTGAAATTATATGCATGTGCCACTGTGCTTATGTAGGCAAAAGGTTTTAGGATCTTTCCTTACAGTTTTTTTTACTTTCTTTCCCTTTCAGACATAGTGAAATATGGCAAAGAAAACCTAACGCACCCCTGAAGAACCAGTCTTCCCTTTGTAATTGGCATTTAGGCATAAATTTTGGAAACAGAACAGAGCAGTTACAAAATTATAAAATCAACATCTTTTAATCTTAAATAGGTTAGAAGTTACACAAGCCTGTGTAAAATATGCAGATGCCTAAAATAACATACTCTAAAATAATACTTGTTAAACTGGCTCACTTAGGTGGGGGGTGTAAATAGATTCGTTAAAATAAACCCTTGGCATTCTGTTAATAGTAGCACTATTCTCAGTTATCGGACTAGACAAAAAAATAGCAATGCTCTTACCTCACCCTGATAGGCTGGCTCTCTTTGGTGTTCACATGTTTAGTTGGAGATGAGGTGGGACTACCTGTAGTCCCATACCACACTGCCTGTAGTCCTCAGCTCGCTCTGTGGCAGTGATGGTGAACCTTTTAGAGCTTTCAGTGACAGTCTGCTGTGGCACACATGCCCTAGGTTTCCAACCTCTGCTGTAGAGCATTAGGATCTAATGGTTGTGATTTAGCCTTTCCTTTGAAACTTGTTGATCTCTGAGGGTTTTTTGTTGTTTTGAGCTGTCTTTGAGATTTATATCCTGCTTCTGATACATTAGAAAGTAGCCATTGGAAAAAATGAGGTTATATGCACTGCAGGTACTGCTTTGTTTGTAGTACCAGCCAGAGCATCTTGAGAATCTTTGTCAGGTGGGAAATAGCCTAGGCTAGAATCTGCTCTCACCTTATATATGTATCACCTCATCTCATGCCAGTTTAATAATGAACAAAATTAATTTTTAAAAATTTGTATAATGCCATACTTCTTTTTGTCACCAGACATTTAATTGGTTTCTACCCAGTGGATATACCAGTTAAATTAGTGGTTAGAGTGAACACAGCTCACAGTTATGGTAGCACTTTAAAAACAAGGGAACATCTTGGGTGATTCTGATACCCAAGTACAGAACAGAAAGTCTGCTAGGGACTACTAATTAGCAATTTTTTATTAGATTAAAATCCAGCTCAGTATTTCCTTAAATATAACTCATACTTCCAGGCTGTCCAGAGAGACTAAATCAGTCCTTTTATTTCTTTTTGTGTCCAGTTAGTATTGAAATCTGTGCTAATTTTCTTTTAATTTTGTTTGAATTTCTTTTTTATGTTTGATTTTGTGCATAATGAATCTTGATGCTGCTGGTACAAGAATTTAGTAACAAAACTTCATTTACAGTATTTGTGTTTATTGAGTCAGAATGCTATTTTACTCTTTGAGTCTGGGGGAGAAATCATAAAAGTGATTGAGATTTAAGTTATGAAAACATACTATTTAATTACTGCAAAAGCTTAACCACAGGGTTTGCTGTCACAATATAGTACCCAAATTGAAAGCCTGAAAGAAGCCTCCACACTACTAACCCCAGGAACTTTCTTGTGCTTTCTGCTTCTGCCCTCTGTCTAGCAAACAAAAATATGAAATTGTTTTGTTTTGTACTAAGAATCAAAGAAATCTGTTCTAAGAGCTTCTGTAAAATCAGTATAGAAACTTAGTAGATGGCTCAACTAAATTCTTCAGTCTGTTATTTTCATCCCATTTTGTCAACTATTTCCAAACTATTGTTTTGTTTTTAATTTGAGGAAAGAAATAGTTCTTTTTTCAAAGAAAGAGATTTGTTACTTTCTTTTTTCTCTCTTACTTTCTTTTTTTGGTTTTTCAAGACAGGGTATTAATATATAGTTCAGGATGGCATATGTAACCCAGGCTGACCTCTGAGCTCCCTGTGATCCTCTGCCTGAGCCTCCCAAGTTCTGGGTTTACAGGTGTGCACTACAATGCCCAGACTCACTGTGCATCTTATCATCATGGTGTAAAATTTTAAATTTCTAAATTCAAGTTGTAAAATGTCTTCCCATCTATCTATCCAGGCATATATTTTTATACCATACTTGGGAGGTTTACTTGGTATATATTGCCAAAACCTTCAACCACCACAAAACGATGCAAATTGTTACTCATTTGTCATATGTTCAGACAATAAATGAAGTGCTTGACAGTTCACAAAAAAGCTTTGAAAAGCAATCAGATGGCAGCCAGATAGTCAGATTTTTTTTGTTTGTTTGTTTGTTAGGTTGGTTTGGTTTTTTTTGTGTTTTGGTTCTTTTTGGGTTTTTTTTTTTTTTTTTTTTTTTAGGGAAGGGTCTACAGGGTGTTCATGGTCTCACTATTAGATTGGACTCATAGTGATCCGTCTGTGTTCAGCTTCCCAAGAGCTAGGATTACAGGTGCATGCTCAGTCTCAATCGCCCTCTCAGCATGCCCTGGGGGCGGGGTCAGCCAACATGGCATGCCGGGATCAAACCCCTGCTGCTGCGTTTGTCTAAGCAGGCATTTTAATCTGCTGAGCTATTTGGCCAGCTCTTATATTTTTGAGTATTACCTTTGGTGCATATAGAATTTTTTACTTGTATTTTATTATTAGTGTATTTCAAAACATCTTGTAGCATATAGTGTTGTTTACAACAATTTGCAACATTGAATCACAATGGCCTACTTCCCTTAGGTTTCACCTCTGGAAAGTCCCTAATAACATTTTCCTACCTAGTTGTAACACTAAATCCTTTAGGTATGTAGTGACCATTCTGTGACTTTTTGGCTAGTCACATACTGTTTTTTCCTCACCTGAATCCAGGTCTTCATTCTATATTTTTCTGCTGTATCTTGCTACATTTCACTGTCCCAGCCTTTCACTTACATAATCAGAGTCGTCATCCATTGCAGAATCACCTGATGACTTACATATAACCTTCTCCCAAAGTTGTAAAAGGGGATTTTCATGTGACTTTGTACTGAATTGGGTTAGTTCTACAAGGAATCAAAAAACATTTACTAGAACAAGTTATAAAAACAGTAGTCTCTCGCTGTTTTGCAGTTAATCTTTCACGGACTCACTGATTAACTGGCTTTCAAAGAAGGTTAATGTAAATTATGTATTTCACATTTTTCACAATATCGCAGGATTTTGCAGTACCATACAGCACATGTATGTTGTTAAAATTACGTAGGTTTATGAGTTTAGAAAATGGTTAAGAACATTAGAAGTTGAAACTGTCTCATTGCTGTTTATCAATAAAATTTTGAAAAAAAAACCATTAGAAGTGTTCTTAAGTGTGGGAAAGGTTTATAAGAGTGTGGGAAAGGTTTGTAAAGCCTTAAAATATATATAAATACTAAAATAAATAAAATGTCGCTACTTTGCTGGTTTTCACTTATGTGAGGGTTTCTGGAACATAACCTCCGCAGTAAGTGAGGGATTGCTGTACACAAAAATGTAACATGGGTAAAATTTACCTGTTGACAATGATATGTGCATACACCTTGCAAGTTTGTTATACCAAGTGGGTGAACACAAAGATTGCTTTCTGTATTTTGCTAGCACAGCTACTGAGATAACTATCATTATGCTAAAGTACCTGTTTTCATCAGAAAAGTATGGTAGGGCCATCTGTCACCAACTCATAATGCCCTTTTTACCTAAATAACACACATTTTTAAAACTTCAATTTTATAATTTCTCTCTCTTTGCAGTCTTAAGTAACTGTACATTAAATAACTAAATGCCTCTGGCTCACTCTTGCTCTCTAAACCCTCTATGAAATAAAACATGTTCAGGCTTTAGAATCCCTAGATATCCCGGAGGAACTGAAAGCGTCATATCATAGTGATACATGCATACCTATGTTTATAGCAGCACAATTTGTGATAGCTAGATCTTGGAAACAACCAAAATGCCTGTCACATGTGGAATGGTTGAAAAAGATTTGGTACTTTTATATAATGAAGTACTACTCAACTATGAAGAATGATAAACTTGAAGCCTTCATATTTAAGTGGATGCCCCTTGAAGATACTCTTATTAGTGAAATAAACCAAACCCACATCTGTAAATATCGTATTGTCTCCCTAATATAAGGACTTACAATTCCGTATATGGTTAGGTTTCTAAATTTCTTTGTAAAAATATGTAAATGCTTATTTTTACTTTTATATAATTATTTTTCCTTCATATTCTATAAGGACTTAAAGTTCAACATATCAATATCTGATGGAAAATGCCTATTCCATGATATGCCAAAATGTTTGATATTTTGACAGATAGGGTAAAACTGCATATATTGCAGGTTAATAATTAGCTTCTCTTCTGGAGAGTTAGCAACCTAAGTTAGCAGATCAAAATTGGAGAAGAGGAAGGACTGCATGGTTAGCCAACATTTTGGCCCTAGCCTTTCAAGGTCAGTGAAGACTCGGGACATAGGAGAACCTGTACTGTAACAATGTGTAACTCAGTTGTGCTCCAAATTTTCTGATCAGAAAAAAAGATTATGGAGCCACAGAGGAATGTGTTCAATGATCTAAAGTGAGCCTGGGGAGAGTCACATGGAGAGAAAAAACATTTTCTCAAGCTTTCACAGAGAGCAAATTGGTCAAGCAATGGCCATGACTCATCCTCATGTCAAACACGGACGAAAGGATGTACAAAAGGCACTAGAGGCCTACAGGATAAATCCTGAGAGTGCTTGGCTGACCTTATCAGATACAAAAGTTACACTTTTTGGTATATAGGTCTTGCTATATCTTGGTCTTAACCATCCAGCAGAAAAGTATAAAAATGAGGTATATAAAGTAAAGCCATATTAATACGATGAGCTGT
>NW_004524655.1:6777116-6790994 GCF_000260255.1 Octodon degus
TCAGGATTTTGGAAAAAATTATCTGTTGCAACATCTAACTTCCAGTCATTTTGAGAAAGACAACTTACAGCAGTTTTTTCACTAGATTGTGTGAAGATCATAAACTGTCGAACTTTATCCTTCTGCGATGATTTCAACTTGTTCATGTTGGTGTCCTCCAGGCCTCTCCCCTCCTCCTCCGGCTCCGCAGCGAATGGACGGCGGCGGCGGCTCCTCTCTCTGTTTGGTTGGTTTTGTTGTCGTTTTGAGACAGGATCTCCCTATGTTGTGCAGACTGGCCTTGAACTCACTTATGTGGCACAGACTGGCCTAGAACCCATAGCAATCCTTCTACCTCAGCCTCCCAAGTGCTGCAATTACAGTAATGTGCCATCATGCCTGCCTAAAGACAAACTTTTAAAATTCTAAAAATTTGGTTATAGAGGCTTGAGGACATGAAAAAGTAACAGAAATGATATATTAAGAAGTATGTATAGCATTACATGTACCAGGGTTGGAATATGGCTCCACAGTACAGCAACTCCATACCACAGCAAAAAAAATGCTTATTGTACAGTGTTACTGATGTCATATGACTAGATACACATATGTAGAGAAAAGACACATATTTAGGGCAAATACTGATAGCTACTTCTGAAAGCTAATATTCATAATTTTTTTCTGTATCTTCTCCCTGTAATTTATTTTTATAATTTTTAATTACAATATGCACACCATGAAGAAAAACTAGTTAAAAGCCCTGTACATTTCACAAGAAGGATGGCTGTGACATTAAATCTGACAACACTCCTAACTGGCTGCACTATTACATTATTTTACTTTATGGCCTGATGGTAGGTAAAGGCCCCATAAATCTAGAGGGGCTGATTCATATGAACTTGAACAGAACATGGTCACAAAGGCTCTGGCCAGAACCTCCCGAGCAATGAAACAATACTGCACCTTTGGTGCTTGTAGAAGGGAAGGAACTTCTGGACCTCTTCCGAGAAATCATGTACCTCACTGTATATTTGACACCTCCACTTGGAATGGCTAAGAGATACCTCCAACTAAACATAGACAAAACAGAACTGGGCTGCTTCTGCCAGCTTCTTCCATCTGAGCATCTCTCAACTCCTTCTCGGGTCTTACAATCCTGGTCAAAGCTACCTATCATCTCTTACCTGGAATGTTCCTACAGCCTGTAACTAGTCTTTCCCTATGAGCATAATTTCTCCCAAACTCTTCCATCTGGCATCTATGTCATCATATTTTGGGTCAAATACAACTTCTCAAAGAGGACTTCCTAAACATTCTATTTAAAAAGACTCTTCAGTCTGTCAATTTTAGCTTATTTTAATCCACTGCATCAGAAAGATGGAATGGCTAACAGGCAAGGACCATATGAGGCTGTGGAGTCAGGAAGACCAGGATTCAAAAGTCAACTCTGGTCAATTCTTGACAGTGAGAGCTTACACAAAGGGCTTCACGTATCCAGTCCTCCTTTTCTTCATTTGTGTCACAGAGATCAGACTTTTTTACTTGAGAGAGCAGTTTTGAGAAGTCAATGTGTCCAAAATGTTTGGAATGCTGGGCATGGTGACACAAGTCTGAAATCCCAGATCTTGGGTCGGTTAGGCAGGAGGATTGTTGTGAGATCAAGACCAGCCTGAGCTACAAAGTAAGCTCAAGGCCAGCCTACACTGGATAGCAAGACCCTGTCTCAAAATGATGGGAGGGAGGATTTTTTTCTACCTCTGTCTGAAGCCTATTTTCAGCAATCTTGTTTCCTTCCTGTTATAATAATGAAAAATCCAAGTTTTCAGACAAATTTAACAGAGCTGAGGGAAATATAATGAGTTGTAAAACGTGTGATGGGCAAATTCAGTGGGACCTAGAGAAGGAATCATTTATTCTAGGATTCAGGATTATTCTAAAGCAGGTGTTGTTGAGACTCACTAAGTAGTTCAGGCTGGCCTTGAACTTGTGGAAATCCTCCTGTCTCAGCCTCCTAAATGCTAGGATTACAGGTGTGTACCACCATACCCATCTGTTGTTCTTTTGTAACAGAGCCTGAACCTAGGGCCTTAACACTAAGTCAGTGGTGGTGAAATTATGGCATGCGTACCACAGGAGGCTATTAATATCACTGAAAGCTCTAAAAGATTTAGCATTTCTGCACTAGGTTATATCCCCAACCCTTTTAAAATTTTTTTAAAAATGTATTTAGTACAGGGTCTACAGGGTCTCATTATACAGATTGGACTCATAGTGATTCTCCTGTTTTCAGCCTCCCAAGAGTTGGGATTACAGGCGCTGGCCACCATGCCCAGTCTCAGTCACTGTCTCAGAATGCCCTGAGGGCAGGGTCCTGGGATCAAACCCCAGCCCCTGTGTCTGTGTCTGCATAAGCAGGTGCTTTAATCTGCTCAGCTATCTGGCTGGGCCCTTTTTAAAATTTTTGAGCTAAAGCCTCACTTAAGTCAAAGTTGCCCAGGCTGGGCTCAAATATGATATCCTCCTGTCTCAGCCTCCCAGAGTGCTGGGATTTATAACAAGCATGTGCCACCAGAGCTAGTTTAAAGTACTCATTCTTAATTACTCCTGAATCTGAATTTCTTCATGAATGTGACAGAAGGTAAGGCTCCTCTCCCACAAAAAGCTTGTGAGCACTACATACATTTTTGTGCACTGCATAATTTTTTTGTTAATAATTTCCAGGAAGTTTGTGAAGCCTGAGATCCATATATACAGCCCATTTAAGAACTTTGATCTAGACTAGTATTTACTATTGGGACATGTCCAAGATCAGTTTCAGGACAAAATGTTTCATACCCTAACATCTGTATTTTACAGTTACTAAAACGTTTATTTATAGCAAATTAAACTGGTTTATAACTTATAATGATGATATAATTTTTATCTTCTAAAAATACTCTTTAAAAAATAACCTTAATTAGCTGATACTGGTGGTATACACCTACAATCCCTGTACTCTGAAAGGCTGAAATAGGTAGGCTTTAAGTTTGAGCCCATTCTGGGCAACTTAGATCCTGTGGCAATGTTAAAATAAAAAAAGCTGGAAACATAGCCCAGCATAAAGGCTCTGGGTTCAACCCCCAATACTGTGAGAAAAGTAATAAATCCAAAACTAACTAAACAAAATTAACAATATGCTTATTTTAAAAATGAAAGGAATATAAGGAAAATAGCAAATATATTATTAAAACTTTATATATAACTACAAATACTATAAATATATTAAATAAATAATGGTAGTGGTAGCAGTATAGGAACAGGAAAAAAAAATCACAAGGATAATTTAGGAAATTTCTCTGGCACTTCTATTTAGAGGAATTACAGAAGCACCACTTAAGCATCAGGACCACTCCCAGAGGATCCACAAAATAACTTATTCTTTGTCTCTCTGAATCTGATACTATGGTTCTCATCAACTAAGAATAGAAAGTTTTTGAGCCTCTGCTTTCTCCCTTTTTCCCATGGAGTCCACCTACTGTCTCCCAAAAATGTAACCCATCCTCCCTGAAGCCAATCAAAATTACACCAGAAAACTACCCATTTGTGCAACTCTAAGTGCTGGCATTTATTCAGAAGTCATTCAGCCAACACTATGTGTCCAGTAGTATAGTCTATGTCCTATTCATTCACAGAAAATGTGAAATCCCTGGTACTCAAAAAACTTGTCTGATGGGATCAAGAAAGTATTAGATTTGGAGTCAAACTAGATTAACCACTTACCAGTCCAATTATTTAAATATAGGATGGCCAAAAATTTCAAATCTTTTCATTAATTTTTATAAGATAACAGGAAATATAAAAACAATAATTTCATTAAATTCATTCAATATAAGAACTGACTGGTTGAGCTGAGTATGGTGGCCCACTATCTGGAATGCTGAGGAAGGAGGATCACTACAAGTTCAAGGCCAGTCTGGGCTACACAATGAGATCAAGGACAGCATGAGTGTACCTAAAAAAACCAAGCTAAACTAAACCAAATCAAACCTAACTGAACCGAACCAACCAAACAAAAGCCCTAAAGAATCACCTGATTGAAATGAAAATTGCCCAAGTACTGTTGAGATAGTCAACACATAAACACACTGCCTAAGTGATACTCAAGGTGAACTGTTAAGTAATTAAGAGTTTGCAAATTAGGGGGCCTGCTGCTTAGCTCAGTTGTTTAAGTGCCTGCTCATGCAAATGCAGTCAGGCCAGGATAAGGTGGTTAGATTCCCAGTTCCCTTGCCCTTCCAGCAGCCCGAGCCAGCAAAGAAAAAAAAAAAGTTTGCAAATTAAGAGCCCATAGGCCAGACTGTAAAAATGCTTTAACAAAGGAATTTGCTCTTGGAATTTACATTTTTTAAATTTATTTATTTATTTTTTCCCAAAGACAAATTTTATTGAGCCCCTCAGCTCTAGTTCTCTTTCTCCTGCACTATCTTGGTTCCACGAAGTTGCCCAGTCCTGTGAGCAGCAATAAGACCCACTCTGCAGGCCAGGAAGATGACTCAGTGGAATAAGCGCTTCCCTGGCAAGCGCAAGGGCCTGAGTTCAATCCCCAGTTCTGCAAAAAAAAAGATTCACTTTGCGCCCTGCAGGGGCATCTCTGCAGATGGTTGAGGGTTTGCCGATATGCTGGTGGTTACCACCTCCAAAGGGATGCTCCACAGGATTCATGGTCACACCACATACACGTGGCCAGCAGTTCCTCTTCGCTTTGTATTTGTGGTAGGCTCAGCCAGCCTTCAAGATAGGTTTATCAATTCTGTCACCACCAGCTAGTACACCAACAACAGCTCTGTTGGCAGAGAGGATGACCTTCTTAGAACCCGAGGGCAGCTTCACTCTGGTCTTCTTGGTTTCAGGGTTGTGGGATATGACTGTGGCATAGTTTCCAGAGGCTAAGGCCAGCTTACCCCGTCCCCAGGCTTCTCCTCCAGGCAGCACAAAATGGTACCCTCAGGCATGGTGCCCACAGGGAGAACATGGCCAATGTTGAGTAGGGCCTTCTTGCCACAATACACGAAATGGCCCATGTGGATATCCTCGGTGGCAATTGAATCGGTACGGATCCCGGAAGACCACCTTAGCGAGGGGTGTGCTGCAACCCAGGTCATGGATAATGTCCTTCATGATACCCTTGATGTAGCTGTGTTGTTCTGCAAAGTCCACAGCGCGTAGACGATGCCCTCACGATGCTTCACGTGCACGCGAAACACAGACCCAGCACCCTTTCTATATCCATGGATCACGCGGCCCATGATGGTTGGTCTGTTCCCGAGTGCAGCCAAAAGAGAGGAATTTACATTTTAAAATGAATGTATTTCCCATAAAAATACCACCACGTTTCTGACTTTTTTTTTTTTAGTAATACTGATCCATCAAAGAGTTCAGTTTATTGCTTGATGATTGTTTATATCTTCTTTCCAGCAAGTGCAACATAATGAGAGTTCTCTTTTTTTTTTTTTTTTTTTTTTTAAAGAAAAGAAAGGTTTATTCAGCTCACAGTTAGTGGAGACGTCAGTCCATACTTCAGTCCATACTTGGGTGGTTCCAAGGCAGTGTATACATTGCAGACAGCAGTAGTTCACGGTGTCAGAAAGCAGCAAAGGAAAAGGAGGTGACACAGCTGTGGCTTCTTGTAAGCCTCTCACCTTTCCTTCCATGCTGACTGAGATGACCAGAGTTCCTCCAAGAAAGTGGCAAAACCATCCTTCCTCAGTCCCCTTTATATATTGGGCTTGGGCTAGGACTCAGGTTTCTGACTTCTTCAAAATCAGAAAAAGTAGCCACACTTAGTTGAGCATTTGTAAAATCCAACACTTGCCTGGCAATTCCTCACTTACCACAGTCTCACCATTCCCTAACTGTTCCCCAGCCATCTGGCCTTGCTCATTTATGATGTATGCTGAGCCACTGTACTTCTAAAGTCTTCAACACTAGGCCCTATGATAGCAGGAAGATTAGCTTTCAGTTGACTAGAAGTTCTTTGAGGATGGGACTATCACTGATTCTAGGCACAAATAAGTACCCAAATACTATACAGGTACTTATCTTTAATAGAGGATATTTTACCAACTCTACAGAAATAAGTGATAAAAGAATTTAAAAGCACAAAGATTTTTAGACCTAGAAATAGTACCACCTCCCAAAAAAATGTCTTTAAGGGATAAACACAGACCAAAAAGTCCTTAGTTTCTGACAATGTCCCTTTGTTCATGTTTCAAGAAAATAATGTAGGGGCTGGAGATATGGTAGAGGACTTGCCTGTATGTGTGAGACCCTGGGTTCTATCTTTAGCACCATTAAAAAAGAAAATAAAAATCAAGAGACTGATATGAGGGGCTGGTGAGATGGCTCAGTGGTCTAAAGCACCTACTTAGAACAAGCTTAGCAAAGCACAGGGACCGCGGTTCAATCCCCCAGCACCACATGCCAGCCAGCCCCGCCCCCTGGTGGGCTGAGCTGGCCACACACGCGCGCGCACGCGCACACACACACACACATAAATAAAATTTGGAAAAAAAAAAAAAAAAGAGACTGATATGAGAGGAGCAAACATAAGAGTTTCTAGGGAAGAGTTAAGCGCCACACATTGAGAAAACCTCATGATTTAGAAACCCTAAACTGGGTGTGGTGGCACATGCCTCTAATCCCAGCACTGGAGGCTAAGGCAGAGAGATCTTTGCAAGTTTGAGACCAGCCTGGGCTATAAAGTGAGTTCAAGGCCAGCCTGAACTGCATAGCAAGGCTGTCTCCAAAAACAAAAAAGACAACCTAATAACTTAATAGCCCTATTATTGATTTTAAAACCTTAACATTCTATTTTAAATCCCGTGTCTCCAAAGTTTTTAATAAGAAAAACGCAAGAAGATTTTACTCAGCTAAATGTATGAAGGTAACATCCAGACCTGAAACTTTTGTATTTATTAAAGGCATGTCCTTGGGAAAATAAATTCTCTAATCGTAAAATCAGGACAAAAGACCCTGTAGTCTTAAAATTCAATGAATATGTATTCAGTACCAGCCCCCAACTCCAATGCTGAAGATACACAGTAAACAAAACAGGCATGGGGAGATAGAAAACTACACAAATCAGTCCATGAGATAATTCCTTTAAGGAAATATATGAAGCAAATAAAAAGGAGGAAATAAAAGTTACAGAGACTAACTCTGGTGACACCTCAAGACAACTCAAGAGTAGTGATGGAGGCAAGCAGATAGAGGAGTTCATGGAAGGTAATACTTGAGCTGAAATCTAAATGAAACATCTTTACTAAGAGAGGAAAGGTATCCTAGGCACAGTTCTTGTGAAGAATAACCAAGACTACAGCTATGAAATGATGAACTTTGTGGTAAGCAACTAACTGCTCACTAACCAGCCACTATCTTATTAGCCCGTCTACTCACTGTACTCTCAACTCTTTTTATTCAAACAAGGTAAAATTAGCAAACCCACGGATCAGAGGAGTAAATCAATCACCCAACTAGGTTCAGGGTCTGGGTTCATCAGTAGATACCACAGGTATAGCATTTTAGGGGCACTAACCCAGACTCAATGTTGTTAATCCCACTTTTTCCTTGGGATAGGTGCTGTATAGAAATATTAATTTCTCAAGCCCCTAATCCTACTAAAATAAATGAGGGAAGAAGCCTCCTTATTTAATTGATATGCATTTGTTGTATCTAAAGAAATTCTTGTTCCCCACTTACTTTCTTTGGAGTTATGTGTCTGTGGCAAACTGTCAAGTTTTCAGTTACATGATTAACTGAAAGTCAACTATGGAAGTTTAAAAACACACTACTTAAGTGTTGTTGCTCAAAACCTCTGCAGCAGTTCCATAACTGATAATCATTGAAGAAATGTATTGAGTATTATGTCCCACATGCTGTGTTAGAACTTTAGTTCATGTAACACTTCCAACATGACTGCGTAAGGGTTTCCTTTAAATTTACTCTTTACAGATTAAAAGCCTGCAGTTCAAAAATCTTCTAACAATGCTGGAATTTAAGTTCAGATTTATTCTGTTCTTCAATACCTGGCTTTATTTAATCACTGGTGACCAGAATAAACCAAAAAATACCTCTGACAACCACATTCTTATATTATCCTCCCTAGAGGTAAATCCTCAACCAAGAAAATCAGACACAGGAGAGACTGCCTCACCTGAGCAAAAAACTACATTCTGGAGCTCAACACTCACAAGTCCACCCAGAGCTCCCATTCTTATAAGTCTACGCTGCCTGAGACCCCACCCTTGGGGAGACAATCCTTTAATCCCAAAGAAACCCCTTTCTTCCTAAAGTCTTCCTATGTCGAGGCTAACCCTCTTCCACATGCTTCAGAGCAGGATCAGCCACGTACAGAATCCGTAAAAAATGAGCTTCAAAATAAGACAATACAACATTAAACCAAGACTGAGAACCTTTCCTACATGACTGCAATAGTATGTAGCTTGGCCACAAAGCCAATCCTGCTTCCACAGGAAAAGCCACATCAATCAAAATCTTTAAATCCCTGATATATGGAGTGGGGGTGTGAGCCACATGATGCCATCTAACTTCCTGAGGCTACCTTTCAAAAGCATACCCCAGGTCAACCTCCAGAATCACTTTCCAGACAGCTGTGTGGTCCTCATGATCTACTCAAGAGTGGGCTTTCCAGGCTATGTGGGCAGCCCACAGCTCCCTGCAACAGAATGAAGGCAAAAGCTCTCCAGGGAATCACTGAATTCATGAACCAATGGAAGGATTCTGGAGTTTTCAGTAAACCAATAGGGATGAGGTTCATGGATGGGGCCTGTGGGCCCAGGGTGGGGTCTAGCACTAGGCTGGGATGGCAGGCAGCAGGCAGCATCCAGTGGCCTTGAGGCAACGCAGCTACTACATCTCCCTAGTCTAGGCACCATTACATCAAATCTGGAGGAATTATCGTGATGTACAGCTAGTATGGAGCAGGAGGGCTAGGGAACAGGTTTCCCTAGCCCTCAGTTCTGGCCTTGCCCCCAGGGGACCATATGCCACAGAACAGTGATGATAAAAAATGCAGACCTGTTGGAGTGGACGGAGTAGGTACTCAGGTACTAAAAAATGTAACACAGAAAAGGATGCTACCGCCCACATTAAGAAAGTGAGCATAGAGCTTGCTGCTGGCTCAAGTCACAACTTAGTTCCTTCTCTCAGACCTTAGGTCCCCATGGACCCCAAAAGGGATTGGGGGTGGGGGAGACACGGTAGCATGGGGCAAAGAGGCTTCCAAGAAGGACCCAATGAATTGGATACTCCTCTTTGAAGGACCAGACCATCAGAGCCTGAAACTTGTTTCTATTAATTATCTCAGCCAGGGAAAGCAGCACCTAGCAACATTTTCTAAGATCAGGGAGCTGTACCACTGTTCTTCCCTTGAGCATCTACCAAGGGTCTGGGTATTCCTGAGGGCAGAGCTGCATGGGAGTTTCCAGCCAGTCCAAAGAGACATCTCTAGCCTCCCAGTGAGGAACTGGTCAGCAGTTAAGGGAAAGAGAGGGGCAGTGGTGGTTGGCGCTGGGGTGGGGACTTGACAAATGGCAGTTTGTACAATGCTTGGCAGGACAGCCAACTTCTCCAGCTATGTTTGCTGGAAAGGAGGGAAACTGGCAGCTTAACTGTAGGAGGGTTCCAGTTAGAATGTTAAAATGAAAGGCTTCAGACATAAAAGAAAATCAGTAGCCAGGTGTGGTGGAACATGCCTGTAATCCCAGAACTGGGGAGGCTGAGGCAGGAGAATCACCTTGAGTTCAAGGCCAGCCTGGGCTACATGGAGAGACTCTGTCAAAAAATGGAGAAGAGCTATTCCTGTAATTTGCTAACCTGGTAGTGTGTGAGGTAGTAGATTAGCACCATTAGGATAAATGGAAAGTAGTCTACCTAAACTATACTTAAGGACAACTTTGGCCAGATGGCTGTCAAATTACGTTTGAAACACTTTTTAAAAATTTGATACAGGGTCTCACTATGCAAGCAATACTCACGTCTCAGCCTCCCTAGAGCTGCGATTATGGACATGTGCTGTCTGGTTTTGGGACAAGCACATCTGGTTTTGGGACAGTATGGCATGTGGTACTAGTGATAAAACTTGGGACTATGTGCTTGCTAGCCAAGCACTTTGCCACTGAGCTATCTCCCCAGCCCCTCAATACTTTTCTTATAGAAACAGAGATGAGCTTGGTATCTTCTAGCTGTAAACTTAAATGTCAATACCAAGCTATTTGGTTTAGATGCAGAGCAAAGTTTTGTCATTTAGAAGTTTTATTCACAATGGTTCAGGAATACAGTCAAGGTTTTGCGCTAAGGAGTAAGAGTCAAATGGTGTATTAGGCCAAATTTTTATCATTTTCTTGAAACTGCGATTATATTGCAAATGTAAAGTAGTTTAATTCTGTTTATGCAGAACATGATAAACTGCCAGACATGGTGGTCCACATCTGTAATCTCAGCACTTAAGAGGCTGAGGATCACCAAGAGTTCAAGGCAAGCTTGGGCTTCATAGTTCAAGATCAGCTTGAACAACATAATGAGACTATCTCAAAAAAAACAAAAACAAAAACAAAAACCAAGAAACACCCAAAAAACCCCAAAAGCTGAGTGTGATGGCACATTCCTGTAATCTCAGGACTCAAGAGGCTGAGGCAGGAAGATCACTGCCAGTTTAGAGACCAGCTGGGACTACAAAGTGAGCTCATGGCCAGCCTACACTGCACAGAGACCCTATCTCAAAAAGACAAAAAACAAAACAAAACTAGAGAATATGATAAGCCATAGCTGTTGATATTACCTACTATTGTTTGTTTGCGGCACTGGGGATTGAACTCAGGACTTTATGCTTGCCAGGCAGGCATTTATGCCACTGAGCTGTCTCCCCACGCCCCTATTGGTATATATTATTAAAAGTATGAGGGTGTAACTACCACAGTAACAAAGAACCTGGGCATGACAGCACACACCTGTAATCCCAGCACTCAAGAGGCTGAGGTAGGAGGACTAAGTTCGAGGCCAGTATGACACATAAAGTGAGTTTAAAGCCATTCTGAACTTCAAAGTAAGAGCTTGTCTCAAAAACCAAAAACATAAAAAATAAAAATACTACCAGTATAACAAAGTACCGTTATCTTTGAAGGTTGTTCTTTCTGCCTACCTCCCTCCTACCCCCTACCCATATCTCAGCTCAGACTCCGAAATGTTTGCATTTATGTAGGCCACCTTGGGGCCAGAAAATATTCTTTCAATTGTAAGACTCTGAAGATGCCAATTTTCCTTTAGGTCCCTATAGGCTCTAGTTGACTCAGAGGCAAACTCTGACCTCCAGTTAGCACTAAAATTGTAATTTGTGTGTGTGTGTGTGTGCAGTGGGGAAAGGGGTCCTTTCTCAAGAGTTTAATAGGAAGAGCAATCCTACTTCGCACTGCAATTTCATTAGTGATGATAAAGGCAGTAGTAGGCACTACTTCAAGACACGTTTTAAAAGCAAACACAGGGGCCGGGGAGATAGCTCAGTAGAATAAGCACTTGCCTGGCAAATGCAAGGGCCTGAGTTCAATCCCTGCCCTCCCCCCCAAAAAAAAAGCAAACAGAAAACCACCAAGATGGCAGAGTAGTACACAACAAAGGAAGAGCCTCCCTGAGTTGCCATCCAGATACTGGAATATAACAATGTGAGAAAGACAAGGAGAGAAGTATGTCTCTCGGAACCAGGAAAGGAGGTAACCAGTGGCACTTTCTCCCTGGGATGGGACTCACTGTTTAAGAGGAACAATTCAAAGCTGTGGACACACAGTCAACGCTGAAGACCCCAGAGGCCTCCATGGAGAGACGCAGTGAAGGGAGCAACAGACATGAAGGATTGTGCTTGATGGTGGTGAGTGCTCAGGGCTCAGTCGTTCTGTGCAAGACAGTGATTGGCCAGGAGCCAACTTGGAGAGGAGCCCACTAAGCTCAGAATTCAGCAGCTGTGGGCTCCACCTAGCGTTCCCCAACTGGGTTCAGGCCCATGGAAGGTGTGGTTACAGCTACATGCTGAATGAGTCTGGCCTCGGCCAGAACGTGCAGACTCACTGAGATTATCCACTACCCCACCAGAAAGCTACAGCTGTCTTGCTAGCACAAATCAACACGAATTGTGACTGCCTCTACACAGTGCCTATATTCCAGAGACATACCTGGAAATGAACTTTTTTCTTTTTCTCTTTTTGTTGTGGTGGTCATTTTGTCTTTTTCTCCTTCACTGTTTACTCTTATTTTTATATGAATGTTGTATTGGTTGCTTTTCACTCATTGCTGGGATAAAATACCTGACACCCAAAATTAAGAAAGGTAAGGTTTATTTTGCTTACAGTTAGTGGAGGTTTCAGTCCATACTCTGCTGGCTCCAAGACAGAATGGCACATGGCAGAGGGCAGTATTTCATGTGGTGGAAAACAAAAAGCAAAGGAAAAAGGATTGCTTGCTGTGGCATCTAGCAAGCCTCTCCAGAGCTCTTTCAAGGAAGTGGCCCTCAGAATGCTTCCTCAACTCCCTTGTATATCCTTTCTGTGCTGAGTCACTCTAGGGCGGCCCTCCAAGCCCTACAGAGGGGCCTCCATGCCCTAGGGCTTCGATTTACTGAGTCTATCCAACTTGTCAAGTTGACACAATGTATTATCAACCACCACCAAGTGTGAACATGATTTCTAGCCTCTTTGTGGTTGTGGTTCTGTTCTGTCTTTTTTTCCCTTTTTATCTCTTCTTTATCTCTTTCCCTCCAGTCTTTTGTACCAGTTTCCCAAAGTTATCATGATCCCCTTTGTCCTACAGCCTTACATCTAATCCCTCCCCCTCCCCTTCCCCCCCTCCTCCATTTTCTCCCTAACCCATTTTAAATTTTAATCCCTGAGAGCAAAACTGACATATTAAGGACTTGTAACTAAATATAATTTTCTGCTTTTCTTTAGATTTTCTTACATAACCATAAATCAAGTTCATATAAAGCTGATAAATTAATGATTAGCTCAATCTGTCATTTTCTAGGCTATGTTTAATGTTACTGTTACTGTTGATGGTACCACTATCACCAAAAGTTGACATAATTACCTCTAAACAGCTGTTATTCCTAGTATTCCAAGACTGAGACTGACTAAGGATCACTGAAAATACTGTGACACAATGTCAAAGAACCAAGGACTAGTCTAAACATGCAGCAACTTTGCATCCTCAATGAAGAGGTAGAATCTTGCAACAGACTCAAAACCAAAAAAACAGTTATTGCTGAAAGATACCTTGGAGAAGAAGTCATCTCCTAAGGGTTCTAAATAGTAGCAATAAAGCAACCCACCATAGGCATTTTATAAACATCACCCTAGTATTTAAACTAAAAAAAGAACAGGAAATGAGAAGACACTTAAGATGCAACCCCAGACATCTAGCTCACTAAAGGCAAACCCAGGGGGACAATCTGAAAGTCACCCACCCGGCCTCTCAGAAGTAATACCAAGAAACTGAATGAGGCTTTAGAAAAAAAATCAAATCAGAAATAATTTCTCAGATAACTGAAGAGATGGTGATCACAATGAAAACCATGCTTTGTGGCACTAAAGACAACAGACAAAAAGAGATTAAGAAAATTATTGAAGCCATGAATGCTCAGCATAGGAAAGAAATGGAATCCATAAGGCAGATTCAAGAAAATATCCAGAATAAAAAGTCCATTTAAAGGGGCTGGTGAGATGGCTCAGTGGTCTAAAGCACCTAGTTAGAACAAGCTTAGCAAAGCATCAGGGACCGCGGTTCAATCCCCCAGCACCACATGCCAGCCAGCCCCGCCCCCTGGTGGGCTGAGCTGGCCACACACCTCTCTCTCTCTCT